>NW_027040591.1:1200000-1567500 GCF_037179485.1 Ochlerotatus camptorhynchus | reverse complement strand
CTTTTCTCAGTGGTAAAAATATAATCAAATTGAAGCTGAAAGCCTAAACAATCGTTTGAATGCATTCACCGAAGTGTTTTCGTAAGAAAATCCAGTGAAATTAGATTTTCAATTTGGGTTGCCAAAAATAGTCTGTCATGCCGAAGCTGTCAATTCCCCTAATTAATAAACAGATAAATTAATAAATAGATAAATAGATACGTTAAAAATAAATACATAAATAAATAAACAAATTCATATATTTTTAAGTAAACCAACTTTTTAAATAAATAGCTAAATGTGGTTGGAGATGGTCACTGTCATACACATAAAACACGTTAACAGTTTGAAGTTTTAAGATAGAATCATATTTATTTTTCGATATTCAAACACGAAAGCTTAAGTCTAATTTTACATAACTTCATTATTTACTGGATAAACCTTTCACACTTACATCTACTTAAACTTAGGAGGAGCTTTAGTAGTCAAATACATTGTTGCAACCAATCGTAATGAGTCTATCAATGCGCTGTTCTAGTGCATCGCGTATGCGCGTAGAACAGAGAGAAACATATTGTCGTAGGTCGGTAAGTACATAGCGTAAGCGAATGACAATAAAAATATGGGTCGCGCGGTTGTTGTCCGGCGATGTAATTTGAATCTTTGTTTTTATTGCTTTGGGTTTTTTGTGAGTTTGTGAGTTTATATCGATAAATGTTAATGACCTGAGGGAAATCACTAGTTTGGATTGGAAGTTTAATTGAGCTGTGGGAAATGATGAGTCGGTATGAATGGAATGCATTCAAGTGTTGAAACACTTGTGGTATGTGAACAAACTAGGGTTTCGCAATTAAGTGCATTTTCTATGGTCTCTGTTTAATTAAAAATGGTACTGCATGGGAAAGTTAATTTTTATCCTGTCTCACGATTTGGATTTGTCAACTGTGAAATTAGAACTTGATTGGTTTTTTACGGGTTTATTTTAATAAGTCAAGATGTTTTTTTTAATGATAATTCGGTATGCTACACACACTTAGTTTTTTTTTCTACCGAGCTCGGCTGTGCAAATCTCAGCAAAAAAGTGTTACTGAGATCACAAGTTTTCTTTATAGATCGTGTAAATTTATGAGACATGTCATGCAATATTCCATATATTGTGAGCAAATGTCCACCTTTCTTGCAGCTACTGGCTTACGTGAAAAGGAAGTTTAAATACATTAATGTTTGCATGCATGGATGTTTACATCACCAGTAAAATTAAGATTTTTTTTCCTGTGTATATTGATAAACATGAGACGGACTGAAAAGTTGTGGATCACCTCACAGCAAAAAAATAATTTTGATATCTCATCAAAGTGGATGCACTTCAATCGTGTCGAAAATATGGTGTAATATTACCTGCCAAAAAGGACAAAATTATCATTAATACAGTGCATGAACTAACATTACGCTGCTTTTACTGCATTTGTTTATTTTGGTGGGCATAACAATTACTTGATATTTTCGACATGATTGATGTGCATCCTCTTGGATGTAATATTAAAATTTATTTTTTGCTGTGCTGTACTACCATGGGAAGGAGAAGGTTTAAAACACATAAGCCACAACTTGTATATGCCAAAACTTCAGATAATTTTGAGTTGTACCATAACTGGTGCACATCCTTAAGAGTGAAAATAAAACATTTTATGGATCATTTAAAAATGTAGCACAGCTACACGTAGGTCAGTTCAAATGTAAGCTGTCGAAGCAGCAGGTAGTGTTTCCAATAAAAATTGCAGGTCAAATATGTCAACCGGAATCTGTTTCTGACGCCTCGTGATTAATTGTTTCGCACTTCCCAGCAGAACAAACATCCACTCAACTGCACCGAAGCAATCTACCATTATGGTGCAACCAACGATTTGCAACCGACGGCGCCATCCTGCACCAAATCTTGACAGCAACAGAGCAGCAGGACTATTAATGGAGGTGTCAAAGACACCCCGCTCCGATTTGGACGTGAACAAAATTAACATCATCGATCGAATGTTTTCCTATTAATCACTGTCAGCGAGATTGGTGCGATGGCGCAAAACAGATCGAGCTTCCCCGAACAGCATTTGCGCCAAGAAAATCCCAGTCCCAGAGCCACCAGAAGTCCTTGTTTTGCTACAACACGATTGACTTTCCTGGTGCGTAGGTCGACCGTCGCAGAAAATAAATAAATTATGGATTTCACTCGACAAAACTCAATCACTGTCGTCGGAGCTTCAACCCGAAACGAAAAAAAATAAAAAGTCGACCATCATTCTCCGTTTACTTGCGATATGATGATTATAATCTTGTCTTTCATCAGCGCAGGGATTGACATTTCTCCGGTAATTGCCTCATCAAATTTATCCTCCCGGTCGGTCGAGTAGGACGACACGACGAAGAACCAGGCTGCCAAGCTTGAAACCAACGAGCAGCATACCCACCAAGACGACGTGACGGCCCCTTGGACTTGATGGCCTCCTGATTCATGAGGCAAAGTGACTCTCCGAAACAGTACAAACACCACCGCCATCAACATCATCATGGTCGTCGTCGTAAGGTACCTCTATCATTGCAAACATCTTCCCGACGAGCCACCACAATCCGCTTTCTCCCGATCCGGGGTAAACACGACACTATACGGACTGATTTAATTAAGATTCCGACATCAAAGGCTTCATGTTTCCGTTTGGTTGAATTTATGTTCGTATTGAATTCATGACAGGACTGCGGGTGGGTGGCAAGTCGTCACGACGCCCACTGATTGCAATAGTGAGGGGCGCAACATGACTACCTCTCTGGTTACCTTCCTTATTCACAGGTTTCAGCGGCTGGTTTTGGAACGGGGGAAAGCTAGCTGTCATGACCTCTGATATTCGATTGTAAATACTTGCTTGATTGGAGAAATCGAAATTGTGGAGGTTGGTTTGTACTTTACTGTACAGAAAAAAAAATCTGAGTATTACTGGTTTATCCATGCAAGTAAACTTGCATTTCTTATCGAATATTGCTAACAAAAACAGACGCTCCATTTATGTACATCATATTGAACTACTTTTTTTAACTGTGTATGCTTTAGATCATTTATTACGCATGGATTTGATTATTAATTATGGAAGTTGCGGTTCAAAAGATGCCACAGTCCATTGCTGTTTGAGAATTTGATCAGAAACTGTGATTAGAACGGTGGTCTCGAAATGAAAGGCATAGTTTCATTTATCACTATTATATTAGCTCTGATCAATGCTTGATTTTGCATTGACTTCATTTCCTAAATGGATCGTGTAAAAAGATCACTAATGATAAAATAATAATAATAATAATAATAATAATAATAATAATAATAATAATAATGAATACACTGCAAAAACGACTTTTTTGATTGTTATGATGTCTTCAAGAACATTGTGTATAATTATGAAGCGATTCTGGAAAAAATATACACTGTTAAAAAATGTGTCCCACATGAAAATTATAAAAATGCGAAATTTTCAAAATAACTTTTTTGTTTATGATTTTACCATTACCAAATGTTGCCAGTTAGTAGGAAACATTGTGAACTTCACTGCTACAAAAAATCAATTTTTAAAAACTGAGCTTTTTGAGAAATTTTTTTATAACTAATCTAATTTTGTTCATCAAAATAATCAAAAATTACCACAGTGTATAGTTTTTTTTTATAGAATTGCCAAATTAATAGCTACAATTTTGCTAAAGACACCATATCAATAGAACAAACCGTTTCGACAATATTTATCTCATAAGTACTGTTTATACACAGGCTCTGCTGGAAAAGCAGCCGTGACCAAAAATGAAGAACTGATAACATAAAATAACATTTTCTTCTAAAAAACCCAATGGTGACGTAGGACTACGAGGTTTTATATAATAAATCTTATTTGTTAACTGCAGCAGGAGCTTGTGTTTTGTGTAGAAATAGGAATTTGAGCGGGGTTCTCTCTGTTTATGCTCATTAGTATGACGCGCTTGACATAAATGGCTCACAGCGACTCACGAAGAGCTACTGCTACTACTCCTTCTATGGATGCTCATATGGGCTGCAGCTCGCTGCCTGCAGTCAGCTTTTCGTTGTGTACTGGAGAACACCACCACTCACCACGCGATGTTTGAATAATCCGTGTAAGGGGAATCGCTTTTCCGAGGCAATTAATTATAATATTAATTGTCATAGCAACAGTTGTACATTAGTGCAATTTTCAATAGTGAAATTTTAAAAAATTATAAAATCATAAATTTTTACAGATGCGTAGAAATATTTCTGATCCATTGGTGATAAAATTATTGAAATTGGTCTGGAGACAGCTGAGTTATTGATTTTCAAAATCTTTCATAATTTTGTTACATGTTCCATTTTTGGTTTTCACAAAGTATACCCCCATATATAAATCACAGGCGTAGTCCTACGTCAAAAGAAACAGCTGTCCAAAATTTCAGTTAAATTAGAAATGATCGTTCAGGATCGATTCACGAGCCTTTATGGAATTCCTCTCATGGAACAGCCATGGGTAACCATCATGACAAGCCTGGTATGGTCGTTTATTAATAATCTCCTAGCGGAACGGACTTCCATCTAAAAATGGATACAGGAAGTACACTTCATGGCCCCTACGGTCATTATCTTTAATGTCCGACACGTTTCTATCACACCGCAAAACGTCAGACGGTTGCTTCCATCACCCAGTCTACTTTTAATAGTTGGCTATTTCCTCGCTTTTCCCCCTTTGATAGTGTGCTGGTTGAACGGGTCATTGCTAGTTTGCTCCATAAAGCACGGAAAACCGGAAAGTCGACTTCTATTCATTCTGCTGCCGCGCATGAGAAAGAAAAAGATGCGGACGCACAATGGCTGAGCTGGCGACCGGCCGACCAACCAACCGCACAACATGCATAATTTAACGTCGAGATTGACTCTTCGACGTCACTAAACAGGAACGACATTTTTTTTTATTCGACACGGGATGGTACACGAAACTTCAGATGGGACCATCATCCGAAAGGGAATGACCAAATTGCTTCCACTCACCGCACACAACTCCATAACTATGGACTAGAGAGTCCACCCTCACGCACATCCCTCCCACTCTAATGGTCAGAAAAATATGCTCTATCCAGATTGCGGTGGGACATCACGTGAATTTTATGGCCGCTTAACGTGTTGACCTCCTACCCGGGCCGGGAGTGCCTCCCACAAAAAGTTTTTAGTACTATAGAGAATACAGCACGGGGTCGATAGCTACTGGTAGCCATCAGTGCGGTCAACGTGGTGGTGGTGGAAGATATGGGAAAATCATCAAAACAAATTATATCTGACCGATCAACCGACCGACCGACCTACCAACCAAATGGACAGACCAGTTATTTGAGCCAAATGTTACAAATTGCAACCGAGCAATGTGTTTGTGGTTGCTGCCTGATGGGGTATTGTAACCATTATTATTTTAACCAATGGATCAGAAGATGTGCTTTGGTTGCGTAATAACTTGTTGAAGGATGGTACGAATTATGCAACCATTATTGATTTACACCTGTGTGTTACGTACTCTCAAAACAAGTGAACAAATAAAATTAAAATCAGTGCCATGATCGTAAAACGAGGTGGCTTCCCGAGTAGAAAAAAATATGTTACCAATAGCAACTTTAGATATTTAAAATTTGAAATCTAATCTTTTTGCCATCCCGACCGTAAGGGAATAACAAATTTAACAGCTTGTGTTATTTTGTTTCACTATCATTTGTAACACAGTTTGTTACACTTAAGATCCCGGATGTAGTTAAAATAACAAAAACTGTTACAAAAAATTCATCTAGATGCAACAAATATATTTTGCTTTGTTATTTTCATAACAAAAACATAAAAAAATTTGCAACACAATTCTGTTGTGCTATTACAAAATTATATCAAATCATGTTATAATCAATAACAAAATTGTGTCACTTTTTTTTCAATTAAAATGTTTTCAAATTACTGAATTGTAACAAATATGTTATATTTTTAATGACTGATACTGTTTCTTCTTAGATTCAATAAAAAAATCAGAAATAAATTTATCTTTTCATGTTTATTTAACACTTGATTCATGGGTTAACCACATATTTAACTTGTTAAAATACATTTCTGCAAGTGGCAAACCAATTAAAAAAAACTCGCTTTTCCGCGTAGTTTGTAAAGAAAACAAACTTCACATTTTTCTTTGAAATTCAACTCCACAAATAGTAAAAAATTAAATGAAAATCAAATTGACAATACTTTCTTAGGTAACCAAACGTAAAGATATCATTTTTTGCCGTAGTAGGAAATCACGCGAGCCACTTCTTGGCCTTAACCCAAGCGACTGCTGGTGTATCTCCTTGATACAGCCGATGTTCTTCCAACTGATCTGAAAAGAAAATTCAGTTCAATAAAAAAGTTACGCACATCAGATTTTTATCTTTTAATAATTGTACGTAACCTTAACTCCAAATATTTCTCATGCAACTTCAAGATGGATGTTCAATGTATATTTTGGTGTAATAACACCACTGAAAAAGCTGTTCCTTGTCCGGAAAACCTTCTGTTTCGGTGAACACCACTTCTTGCGGCTTCCACATCAATTTCGAATTCAAAGAATCAGTCAATCGCAGGCAAAGCATGTTACTCTGTTCTAACTTGGACTTGAGTTTTTTTGGATTGGGTGGTCAGCATCAGTGATGGAATTCTCACCAAAATATCATTTTCGCTTGCGATACGTTTTCTCTTGGGAATTTTCCCTCACTAGTTTCACACTCCAATATTTCCTGAGCGAACTTTCTGGGATGAGAGAATGAGATATCGCGAACTTTTTTAACTCGAATCACCAACGCGAGGATAAGAAAAATATCAGATCATTTTTTCTCTCTATCTCTTTACACCACATTCGTTCTTGAAAATTGCACTGCACATTTCACAAGGGAAAGATTATAGACAAATAGCTATCCCGAGTAAATCAATACAATCTCTAAAGCCTGATAAGTCTGGTAGCTGGCTGTCTACTGGCGCCTGTTGTTTAAAGTAACCGTTACCAGGATGATGTAAACAGTTTTGTGCAGCTAATTGATTGGTGCATTGGTTTCTGGCAAAAAAAAATGAATGAATCAGCACAAGTGTCAACGCGGCATTAACGAGGAACGGGGAGGGTAGTGTAAGATTTTGTGACTAGCAATTTTTATATTAAAACCGTTCCTCAGGAGGGGGGGGTGCGGAAGGAGGAGCGCCTAATGTATCCTCAGTTTCGCGAAATACAGTTAATGCATGGCTCCTCTCATCACTAGTGTTCGTAATATCGTTCCTGTAAGCTCTTATGCAATAATTATATGCAGAGGGGGGGGGGGATGGTTGGGAATATAGGTGGTGGTGAACTTTTTCACTGTGCTATTACTGTCCTCTCCCATGACTAGGAATCCTTGTAAAACAATGTAAAACTAGAAAGGGTCTAGATCCTCCCTATGTAAAACCATAAGGTATGCGGGACTGCTGCACTGCTGAACTTCAAAACGCTTTATTTGCTGACCAAGGATCTGACAAAAACATCTTTTTAGTGTGCATTTTAGGATGATAAAAAATTTAAACAGGTTATTCAATGTCCATTAAAACTGTAAAAAATATAGGCAGAAAAAAAGAAAACGAAAAATTGTTATACACGGAAATGAAAAACTACCCAAAATTAAGTACTTTTCCCTCAATTTTTGCCCAATAACCCAAATTTGAGTAAATCGTATATAGTAGTTTCCATTTAACACCGGCAAAAAAATTACCTACTCTTAAGTATATTCTACCCAAAATTAAGTGTAATTCACGTAAATTTAAGAACATGCAATTTACTCAAAAGTAACTTATTGGGATGAACTATATCGTTGGGTCGAATCTCTCGTTCCTTTTTTGACAACAATAACGAGTGCAAGTGAGAGGCTGAAGTCAATATTAAGTAAAAAGAACTCAAATTTTGGGTAGTATTTTTTCTCCGTGTACATATACCAGTTGGCTGGAGATGAAAACAAAATTAATCAAAGTAACCATGTACCTTGAGCTTTTGATATAGTGACAGATTGAGAACGATCTAAATTTTTCATCCACAAGTATTGCAAGACTTGAAATTAACAGACAATCTCAAAATACGTTCAACTTGCGAAGTGGTGGATTCCCAAGTGAATACACCTGCTGAATAAAAATTATCAAGTAAACTATTTTCTTAGAATCGATTTTTTTGCAGTTTGAGATCCATGAAAGTTACAGTAGCTTTATGGCACCAGTGACCAGCAAATTTAATATTTTCATTCAAGGTTGTGTGGAAATTCAAGCTACCGGGCGAGCTACTGGGTTACATTGCTGCCCTCTACCTAATGCAGTCGAGTGATCAAATCAGAAAGTTAGCAGATTAGAAATCAATTAATGACTAATTTCCTCAACGTTCCATTAAAAAATGGTCTTTAGAAAAAAATGTAGCTGAGAAAATTTCCTATCAGTACACAAGGCTAACTTAACAGACAGGTAGATGAATGATTCATTTGGTATAGTATAGTTCGCTAGATTGTGCTTTGATTCGTGAGAAATCGTTGAATGACGTGTTTGTTTACAAAAGCAATTACGCCCAAATCTCAAAGTACTCTGGAAATGGTATTTAATGTGAAGGATGCGAAAAATATCGGAGAACGAGAAGAAAACAAACAGACACTCTCGCGTGATCATCGCCTGCCTTTACTCGCTGGAAAAAAAGAACAAAGCTGAGGGGATATTTGGTTGGTTCGAATCACGAGTACGTGTGAAATGATGTGAGATGGAGAGACGAAAGATCTTTCGCGATACGAAATGAAAATTTCTCTCGGTCTACGCTTTCATGAACTTTTTATCATCTCTCGTTCGCGAACTTTTTGTGAGAAGTTCCTTTGGGATTTATCTCTGCAATGAGCTGTGATAGAACTTTTTTTGAAAATGATTTTTCCAACACTGGTCAGCATCTCATGTTTTTCGGCCAAATAGTCTATTTTAGACTGCTGTCCACAAACAGACACTGAAATATAATTAATATTATGAAAAAGGTAGAGGATTTTTACATAATTCTTAAGCAAGTAGTCAAATCGGTTTAAACACTCTTGTAAACAATGGTTTCTAACGTCAATTTATAAGAATGCAAAGTTTACTCACGCAAACTAAAACCTCTATTAGGAATGTAAAATCTTTGTTTGCCTGGTGATTAACAGGAAAACTTGTTTAAAAAAGCACTTACAGGCTTCCCTCCGTATCTGCGGTGGGTGGTATAGTCCAGCCTCCAGTATTTCTGTGTTGTCCTTCAACCAATTCAGCTGATTTTATGTATGTCATTAGGGTCAACCAGGCATGGAAAATCATTTACATTCATTTCATGCATTAATTTACATTCATTTGCCTCTAACTTTTTTCATCAACACCATTCCACAAAATGATGTATAGAGCTTTAGTAAGATTTGTTATTAGCTACAACTTTTGTGCATAATTCAAATCTGTATTTCTTATGCATCACGAATTAGAGCGGGTACCCCTTGTTACTGTTTTTCAGTGAAAGTAAAATACAGTCACTGAAAAACAGTAGTGGCTTCTGTTAGCTCTGGATCGTCATGCATAAGATAAATGGATTTGAGTTTGTAACAAGTTGTAGCTACTAACAAAACCTACAAAAGCTCCATACATCATTTTGCGGAATTCTGTTGATGAAAAAAGTTAGGGGCAAATGAATGTAAATGAATGCACGAAATGAATATAAATGATTTTCCATGCCTGGGGTCAACCATAAATTAATTATCAATCGGTTGAAGGACAACAGATAAATGCCAGTGGGTGAACGGCAATGAGATGGATTACCGAGGTGCAGTAATCTATGAAATTGTGTGATTGAAACCACTGTACGATACAAGCACGTTGATTTTTTGGTTTACTAATACAACCATATTTCACGATCTGCTTCACCTCTCTCTGTACCTCATTGGGTGGACTGTACCACCCACCGCAGATACGAAGTAAAGGGTGTACATCGATTTGATGATTTGCTCGAGAATTCAGGCGTAACATTTGAAAACGGCATATAATCTGCTGTTAAACTTAATAGGTCCGTCACTCACTAAGTACGCCCTTGCAAACCAACAACACCACCGGGTACGGGAAATTCTCCCCTAGTCGATGATGTTGTTGGTTTGCGTGAGAGTACTTCGGTCTAACGAGTGAAGGGCCTACAAAAGTATGATTACATGTATAGGCCGTTTCCAAATGTTGCGTACGAATTGAAACCGGGGCTACTAGCTCCTGACATAAAACCTCGTTTGAACAAAAAAGACAAACTTACCATTCGAATCGGTTGATCCTGGTTGCACAGGTGGAACTGAGGAACGCTTATCGCAAGCGGGTGCAGGTTCAGAATCAGATGTCATTTCAATATCTGCTTCTAGAGATCCAGAGGCTGGACCACCCAGGTTGAAAAGAGCTGCACCGATGTCGACTGATGGACTTGGATCAGGAGTGGGAATTAGTTCAGCATCAGCAGCTTATATTTAGCAAATTAATCAATTTCGTGAACATATCTTTTACCTGATCCTTCCATCGACAGTGACATCGAAAGTTGGCCTCATTCTTTAAGTTTTTCACTGCTTGTCTTTTCGAAAACTTTCCCATTTCGTTGACATAATTTCACAAAAAATTAGTGCTAAAAAATCAGCGCGCACAAAAATTCAAACGCATGACTCAGTCAGTAGGTTGACAGAACGAGTGATGCACGGTCAACAGAAATAACCCACGGGGTGAGTTCAGCTTACTCACTTTTGAGTCAAGCTGCGAAAAAGCAATACAAATCGTTCTCACCGGGTGAGTATAGCAAACCTCACTTTTGCCGAAAGTTAGTACGATTTGTGTGGTTTTTCCGCAGATTGACTCAAAAGTGAGTAAACTGAACTCGCTCCGTGGGTTATTTCTGTTGGTCGTGTGGAAAAAAGCAAGAAGGGTAAAGGGTCCCAAGACAAATACGAAATGTGGTGCTTATTGGTTTTCAAACATCAAAGAACCATCCTGTTATACAAGTTGCAAATATTTTTTTGTTAAACAAGATATGTCATTGTGCAGAAATACCAAGTGAATCACCTACACAAGATTGGATAGAAAACCTTTGAAACTAATCACATCTAAACATAAAATTTAATCACAATAGTCAATATGTATTACCGTATGTATATGTATTATGTGGAGGAAAATATTGAGCTAAAACGCTGGCCATACTGAGCAGTTATAACATGTTGTAACGGTTGTCAAATAATTGCAACACAATTTCTTGATGGAAGATTTTTAAGAATCTCTCGATCATTACTCGTTTGACCACAAAAAATCTTTACGAAAACATGTTCAGCTATGGGATTCAGGAAATCAAAAACTGTGTCGCATTAATTATTTACTTTGCTTACGTGTTGGTGTTAGTATTCAAAAAATTGTTAATGAAGAAACTGGAAGTTAAAATAATTATATTTAGCTTTGTAAACCAAAAACTCAGATTGATTGACTGTGTAAATGAAATACAAAACATTCTCAAACTTATAGAAAATATAATTCTTGCAAATCGCAATATATATTGGATTTTTTTTTTATTTATTTTTTTTTTTTCATTATATCATAATCAGTTATCCATAACAAGGCTAGTTATAATATTGTTATTTAATTGTTATACCCTTCTGGTCGGGATGGGTTTGATCGATATAAGAGGTTAAATATCAAAAATAAAATAAAAAAAAACCTATGTACTAAAAACTGAACAATAGCTATAGAGGCATAGCTCACGAATAACACAGTGTTTGAACTTCACAATAACAAACCAATATCGTATTGAGCTATTACAGAAATACAAAAAAAAATTAACTACAGCACAGATTCTACGAGTCTTGAACCCAGCTCGTTTGCGTGACTGGCTCGTGTGCTGACCACTCAGCTATATCTTATTAGAAATTACAAAATTCCAAGACTTGGATTTTAAACAGATTTTTTCCCGTCAGAAATATTCAACAGAAAAACTTTGAAAAAAATACTCCAAGAAATTGCATTTTTAAACATAGTCGAAGAATCTGGGCTTTGAAATATTTTGAAAGATCTGAGAATTTTTTCAAGTATCTGGCACTTTTAAATATTTTCTTATGAATTTTGAGAATCAATCTAAAACAATCCGCGGGGATTTCAAACAGAACCGCAAATGTGAATTTTAAGAGAGAACTGAAGAGAACTCTATGAGAATTGTGAGGAGAGTTCCAAGTGAATTCTATTGATAATTTCTACGGCATTCTGAAAAGAATTCATCTTTTGCAATGCGCAACAATATTCTCAACATCATTTCCACTGTCTATTAAAATCCATTTCCTAGGCAATAGCAAAATAGTTTATGTTAAAATAGGCACACAATTGTTGGAATAATTTCACTACCATAATCAGCTGATAATAATCCGGTAAAATCATAATAAAGGAAACAATCTAAGAACATCCCCAAGATTATTCCAAAGCATTCCAATGGAACAATAAGAATTCTTCTCGGAGTCCTTTGGAATAATTTGTAGTATATTCTTAGATTTTTTGATTTATTACGATTTTACCGGATGGTTAACAAAATTAAAATGGTTTCATTAGAATCGAATAACATATAATTTGTTTAAAGGAAGTAAACAATTTTAGTTGTATGAGGGTTTTAAAGATCATGATTTAGCCTTGGAGAATGCTTTAATACCTCGATAAAACTTGCAATGTTACTTGGGCTGATGGGCAACTGAAGGAAATCTCTTGCGAGTATTTTTAAAACAATATAAAGAGTGATATATTGACTCATAGAAATTCTATGGAGAATTTGCAGTCCAAGGGAATTCTGAGGAAAATTTCAAAAGCAATTATAAAAATACTTAGGCAAAACTGAGGAGAAATTTTCCGACATATATGGGGAAATTTTGAAAGAACTTCAACCGCAGTTCTAACATGAATTTGAAAAGAATTTCTAAAAAGTTTTATTCTTAATTATTTACCAACATTATTCTTAGGAGTATCCCATGCGAATTAAAAAGAGAGTTAAAACATACAAACGACCGAATCCGTAGCCAAAATCATTTACATTCATTTCGTTCATTCATTTGAATTCATTTTCCTCATAACTTTTTTCATCATCGAAATTTCGTAAAATAATGTATGAAGCTTTTGGAATTGGTTAACAACTCAAATCTGTATCTTTTATGCATGATGAACCAGAGCGAACAGAACCCACCATTATTTTTCACACTCACTGGAAAATAATATCAAGTTGTTCCCACTTTAGTTTGTCATGCATAAAAGGTAAAGGTTTGAGATTCTAGCAAAAGTTTTAGCTAATATTAAAATCAACAAAAGCTTCATACATCATTTTACGGAATTCTGTTGATGAAAAAAGTTAGAGGCAAATAAATGTAAATGAATGTAAATGATTTGCCATGCCTGACTACATCAACCAAAAAACCGTACCAAAATCACTACTAATAACGTTTTCCAATACCGAAAAATAATTTTCACGAAAAAAAAAAGATAAATCGTGACAGCTCCTTAAAATGTCAAGCGACCGCGGGCAGAGCCTACTCTACTTCCTGTGATCTGAACAAAATTTCTATATCCCATAATCTTTAAAATTGTCTTCTGTCCTAGATACTGCAAATACTTCAAAGATTATTATATATTTTTTTCGAAGCCATAACCGTTAAATCTGAGTTCACAAAATCTTGAAAAAAGTTCACAATCTGAGATTATCCTATTTCTCCTAATTTTAATCTTTACTTTGTTTTTTTTTTCTTTTAGTGCGGTATCATTCAAATACAAAGGAATTTAGATGTTTCACAGTTTGGTTTTT
The DNA here is from genome assembly GCF_037179485.1 of Ochlerotatus camptorhynchus. NCBI lineage: Eukaryota > Metazoa > Arthropoda > Insecta > Diptera > Culicidae > Ochlerotatus > Ochlerotatus camptorhynchus. The sequence continues at coordinate 1,553,614 of NW_027040591.1, read as the reverse complement.
GACACTCTGTTTATATAACTCTCGGTTTTATCACGTATTTCAGAATCAAATAAATAATATGAAATTTTTAATTTATCATCGGTTTATTGAAACACATAGGGGAAATGGCTCTAATGTTGGCCTATGGATCTACTATTGGGCCCATCGCAAAGAATCTGCTATTTATCAATTTTATCTAGATGAAAGCGTCATTGAGACGGTACTAATGGATATTTTGGTCGCTATTGTAAATTTAGTCGATTGCTGAATTTATGTATGGGCCCAAATTAGGGGCTTTAGGCCGGCATTACATCCATTTACCCTATATGAATAAACCAGGACCTGAAAGTCCGTAATGATTTTGAGTCGACCTACTACTACCTTGTGAAGGGGTTCTTAATTTCGATCAATAAATCACCTGCCTCGATGCTGTCACCTAGCTCTCGTTTAAATGCCCAACCACCTCTACAATCGTCTTTCGTTCGATTACCCGACGTGAAGCTACCTGTTTGTTATGGTCCATCCATGACCTATTTGTCTCATACGTCCACTCGTCGCACGAATTCTCCAATATACAAAAGTTTTATTTTCAAAGTGTTTTTGTATGAGGGATCGTCCATTAATTATGTCACACTTTTAGGGGGGAGAGGGTGTTTTGGAAACTGTGACTAGCCTTATAAAAAACAATTAAGGTCCTTATAAAAAATGTGGCAAAGGGGTGAGGGGGGGTTGAAAATGGGCCAAATTTGCATGACATAGTTAATCGACCTTCCCTAACTTCATACGCGAAGTTTGCGATTTTCAGAGATGGTTGAAAATGCTATCTAACATGAAGCTTTAGTGTGATAATTTATTAGCTAGAGAATGGTCTTTAGGAGAGGGTAGGTAGATAGTTCCGTTAGTGTACGGCAGTATGAAAATTGAATAGAAGTTGAAAATTGAATAGAAGTTGAAAATGAGCGAAGTTTTATTACTTGCGGTCTTCCTATTCCGGAGATGTCCTCAAGCTGATTCAAACCATCACGATCAGCGCAGAAAATTACCGCCTGGAAGTTGTTGACAGACCATTACCAGAACTCTGCAAGACTGAAACAATCATACGTAGACTAGCTCTTTGAGTTCCCTTCGCTGAAAAGGGAAACAACGACGGAGTTGCACTCACTCGTTGAGAAGTTCGAACCGAATGTGGGAGTACTGAAGCAGTTGGGATAAAGGACAGAATTCTGGGACATACTTCTGATACGAATGCTCAGCATAGGGCTCGACAACACCACTCGACGTGAATGGGAAAAATACTCATCGACGAATAATCAGATCACCTTTACCGACCTAACGGCTTTCATTTAACGAAGAGTCACGGTTCTACAGTCGGTCAACAAGACAACTGAAGTTCCTCCGTCAAATTACACAAGAAAGTCCGTTCAACGTCCCGTCACCAACCAATCCAACTATCGCAAGTGTGTCGTCTGTTCCGATCATCGTCCCTAGTATCAATGTGCAGTTTTCTCGAAAATGTCAGTAGAAAATAAAGAAAGGGATGCCCGTCGCCACCAACTATGCCGCATTATGAACTCCAGGACTGCTGACGCTGCTCAACCGAAGGTTTCTTCTGTCCCTGTAGGCGAAGAACAACCGAGAAGCTCTGCCTCAGCTGTTACTGAACCCATAAGCTGTTCGTCTTCTACATTGCTCGCTACTGCCGTGGTCGTCCTAGTCGACGACAATGGAACCAACCACGTCGTCAGAGCACTCTTCGATTCTGGAAGTGAGTGCTGCTTTATGACTGAATCTCTCACCCAGCAGATTAAGGCCACACTGGATCGGACTCAACGTAAAGGGTGTCCCACATCAAATTTCATCACGGAAAAACGCTGTAAAAAATTACCCATTGGGTATTTTCTCTTGAAAATTTGGATCGAAGTAGTTTAGCGTGTATTGTTTACACTGTATTTTTATCGCTGTCAGTTTTTCGAAAGTTGGGAAAAATGGCGTCACCAGAAAAACAACTTCGAGAATTGATTTTGCGCAAGTACCTGGAAAATCCTCAACTCTCTCATCGGGACATCGGAAAACAACTCGGAATGATTAAACGTTACTACGAAACTCTGAGCTTCTAACGGAAGGAAAAATGCGGTCAGAATGGATATTCTATTAGTGATCAGGATCACAAGCGTGTCGTGAAAGCATTCAAGCGGAATCCCAATGCTTCGGTCAGGAATGTGGCCAAAAAGTTGAATCTGTCCAAGTCTTTCTTTCAGAGAGCCAAGGGCCGGAAGGAACTGCATACGTACAAAGTGCAGAAGGCTCCAAATCTTGACGAATGGAAAAATACGGTAGGAAAGTCACGGTCCCGGAAACTGTAGACCCAGATGCTGACGAAGCCTCATTTTCTCATGGATGATGAAACTTACGTCAAGGCGGACTTCCGGCAGCTTCCAGGGCTACTGTTCTTCACCGCCCAGCACAAGTTTGATGTTCTGGAGGAAGTAAGGAAGCAGAATCTTTCAAAGTTTGCCAAGAAATACATGATTTGGCAAGCAATCTGCTCATGTGGCAAACGGAGTGCGCCGCTTGTGACTAGCGGGACTGCAAACGGGAAGATCTAACTCAAGGAGTTTCTACAGAAGCGTCTAAGATCTGCTGTCCGGATCTAGCTTCGTGCCAAATGTTTTCCTGGAGTGATACGAAGCCACTTTGTACCTGTGGAAAATCTGCGTGCGAAAAGCAGTTTCATCGGACAGCATGTAGAACTCCCGAAGGTCGCTTCGTCGTGTCTCTAACAGTAAAGGAAGATGTTCTCAGAAAGTGAGAAAGTGTCTTCATCGTTGAAACTCGCAACCGATCCGTACTTCTGGGTGGATTCAACTATCGTTATCTGTTGGCTCAATTCTACACCATCGAGATGGACCACCTTCGTTGCAAACCGCGTCTCAAAGATTCAACTTGCCACGCAGAATCCACCCGACCACATATCTTGAGGACTACCACGAGGAGTTTCTACCTAGCTTGTAAGGTGATCGGTAATCAAAAATTACCACAAATTATTAAAATAATTAGTGAATTTTGAATTACTCAGCAATTTCAATAAAATAAAAATAATTGTAGGTAACTTATGGATAATTTCAGTACTTCCTACTGTTTGGAAAATAATTTGGTAATTTTAGAGAAAAAAAAGTAAGAGGTTGTATCCAAAACACAACCGTAGATTTGACGTAGGATTACCAAAGGTAGTTTTGATGTCACAGCAAATGTATAGTACACACTACCAAAAAGTCATGTAAATTTCCGTGCACTGAGACCGACACATGCAAGCGGCCCAAATGGCATAAGAATCAGTTGAAAGAAACGAGAAAATAAATTCAATCAATCGTACTTTTCGTCGAGTTGCGTATGTTTCGGTTTGAGAACACTTAATTTTACATGACATGTTTGTTTACGTTCCATAATTTACGTCAAAGATGGATTACGTCTCCTGTAAAATTAGTTCTTTTTAAGTGTGTAGATATTAAATTGTTTTTGAGAACTGTCGGTGTCCAGGTAGCCAATCCTAGACGATGTGTCTTGGATACAAGCTCTTACTTGAAGTCTTTAGTTTACTCTTTTATCAGTCATTTATGGTCCTGAAAAGGACCGATGGGTTGAAACCTAGGACTCCACTTTAGAACAATGCTGTGGAATTCGTTCATTGAGTTCTTGGAGATGATGGCAGTGTTCATACCTTGCACCTAGATCGATTGGTGAACTGTTTGGGGAAGGGTGATGGCATAGTAGTCCTCAATTGATGTTCTTAGAGAAGGTGGAAACGGTGTTCATCCGTTGTATACAGATGATTGAGAATCTGTCAAATTATTGAAGGAACATTTATAGTGTTTTCGTCAGTTTGTGAACACCACATCCTATCGATTGGTGCATTAATAATTAAAGTCCATCATCTCTGGATTAAAATCAGATCACTTTCATGCAGCGACCGACTTTGGATTTTGAAATTGCACCCCGAATGTTGCCTTAAAAATACATGGTATGTTAAAGTCAAACAGATGGGAACTGACATCCGATTGATGACCTTGACAAACGTCCAAAAAATATTCTTTAACACATTTATGGTGGTCCTGAAAAGGACCGTTTTGTCGTGATGGTTGAGTAATAGTGAGCTATTACGGTGTTCAACACAGTTGAGGCTGGCGAGTTATATGTTGTTTGGAACGATGACGCGCTTGGCATAGATGGCTCACAGCGGCTTACGACGAGCAACTGAAATCCGATCAGTAGCGGTGTAACTTCTTCCTCCTTCTTCGGCGAATGGACCGTTCAGTGGGCTGCAGCTTGCACTTGCGGGCAGCCTTTCGTCGTGTAGTGGAGTGATCTCCACGCCACGCGCCGAAAGCACTGTTGCTGCCACCATTCGCCACACGCGGTAATTGAATAAACACCTATGAGTGAGACCGGAGTGAATTCGATTTTGAAATCTGTGTTAGGGAAAGCGCTTTTCGCAGTCAATCGGTGATAATTTTCATTATTATAGCAACAGTTGCACATTCATGAAATTTTCAATAGTGATCTTTTGAAAATTGATAAAGTGTTCAGTTTAGCAGATTTGTAGATGACATTCCAATCGATTGGTTTGTTTAGAATAAATATCTATCCGCTGTTGACAGAGTTATAAGTGTTCAAAACCTGACCACTTTTCGTAACGCGGTCTATTATGGTTTTTTTTTTTTTATTGCACCCCCAATATGTTGCCGAAATACGTAATCCTACGTCAAAACAGTATTTTAAGACATTCCATAAATATTTGTACCCTGAAATTATCATAATATTCTTTATTATTCTATGTAAATTTTATTATTTTATTAGTCTCAGGCATACTTTATTATTAAATTAGTGGAAACCGAATTTAGATATTAAAAAAAAAAGTGAAAATCTGAAAAGAATTAGGGGCCACATTATGCAACCCTCGATGCAACCAAATCAAAGCTACTTTCATATAAGTGGCGATCCATTTATTATATCACGCTAAATTGAGGAAAAATTAACCCCCCTTCCCCCCTCTTTCGTTTCGTTTTTCCCATACCTAATGCATTGCTTGTCACTAGATTATAAACCCCCCTCCCCATCGCCATCACCCCTTAAGGCCCAAACGCAATGTGGGTGGAAGCGGAACGGGAACGGAAAGTTTGACAGTTGTCACATATGACATCAAGATGTCTAACCGAAGTCGATTTGGTTCTAACTAGCAAGGAGGCTTACTCAGATCGGGCTTTTCCGCTGCCACTGCCGTTTCGCTTCCGCTGTCATTTCGCTTGAGCCTTTAGCGCGATAATCGAGATTTGATTGTGAATTATGTTGAAAAATGATGGACCAGTAATAGCCTGTCTGAAGAGACAAATCCAAAGAAATAAAAAAAAATGTCCAAATCGTCTAAATCCAAATCAAAACAAAAGCAGCAGACGAGTCTTGCTATATTGAAATACAGTATTTACAGTAAAATTTTCAAATTCCAATTTTTCAATGAACCGTTTTTTAACTCAGTTTGAGGGGGAGGTAGCTCATCGATTCTTCCGGTTCGCCTCCTAGCATCGTGCTATAAGGTACCAGGCGATAACCAGGGTAGTCGATCGATAGCTCGATGACGTCATTTCGTTGGCGTCTGCAATGGGAAATTCTCATAGCAGGCGTTGACGATGGGACGTTGTCGAGTTGTTGAATAGCAACTATCGTGGTAACTCACCGATTACCTGTCGATCTGCCAAATTTGGAAAGACGTCTGCATTGAATTGTCTCATATAATAAAATTCCGCCCACTATATCACAAGAAATTGCGAGTAGCTGAGTGGAATGGAGATAAGTTAAGCATTGGGTACAGGACCAAGTCTCCCCTGGGTGGTGCCAGAAGATGAGCGCAATAGAATCATCAAGTTGCCATAAGGCACGGAATGAGACTATTGCATGGCTGGGTAGTCAAAGTCTTCCATTCGTTAGTCATTTCAGGTGGATTAAAACAGGTTTAGGTTTAGGGTGGGCGTTGGCCAGATTTGGATTTTTCAGATATAATCGTAAATAGGACCTAGATTATTTAATACACTAGTAACCTCAACTTCTGTCACAATGTTTCATTGTGACTAATCAACACTCAATGGGTAAAATATCAAAATAACGGTAAATTTGAAAAAAAGGTAACTTGGCGTGTAGAGCGCACTGCCCATTGGACGATTCTGAAGCCTGACCAAGTGAGTGGCCTACGGGTTTATTTGATTGTACGTCATTTCCAAGTTATATATAGATACATTCATACCATTGGCATTTTGTATTTGAGATAAGACAGAGACAGGATGCGGAGGGCCTGCTTAGGGGGAGCGTAACCCATGTTATGGCTTCCATTTATTAAATAGTTCAGATAGGCTGGAAATAATAGGTTCATGGTGAGAAAATGTACCATATGGTGCCCGTTCACTGATCAAAAGTATATTCAAATCGTCAGGCCCTGCCCTGGAATAAGGGGATTGACGATGATTTGTCAAGTTTCATTTTGCATTTGCATATAATTGTAAGTTTAGGTTTGCTTTTGTAATTGTTAGATAGATAGTTTGCCTCAATTGAAACATTGAGTTGTATAAACTTGACGAATCATACCTCTAAAATAGTAGTAATTACAGTGCCGCATTATCTAACAACCACTGCCTGCAACTAATGTTGAGGGGTCGGCAGGGCTGATTACGGATCAAAACTAACATAACTCTTACTCTGAATTGATAGATATTGGGTGGAACGCGTCGGAATGTTTAGAAAAATAGGGCGCACGCTTGATCCGGTTTAAGATACATTGTTGACTGCTTTCGGGAACGTGATTTCATTTTAATAACTTGTTTACTTGTTTAACCATTGAACGTCGCGTGAAAGTGGAACTTAATGAAGGCATCAGTGCTTTTTCGTAACTTTTAGTTTTCGGATTAGAAAAATCATCGGTTGCAGGACAGTGTTACCGATTTATATTGGATAATCCAAAGCTATGTTGATCATTATAACATTAAATTTTGAATAACAAATGATAAAACAATCTTATTCAAATGTCGTAATAATACCTCTGACCAAGGAAAAATGATTTATATAGTTTTCATAAAAGTTGACGATACAAATACTAATGAGGAAAGGAATTCCGCATTTCCTTTTCCCAAGTCCTTTTCCTCTCCTTCCCTTCCCTTCTTCTCTTTTCAGAATGCGAGTAATGGCGCTATAACCATATGCCATATAGGGCTAGGACAAGAGTTAGTGCTCAGGTCCCAACCGCTAGAAGAAAATGGTAGCGAGCAAGGGCGCTATAACCTAGGCGAATACAGCATTTCCTCCGTATAGGTTACGTCCGCACACCGCTCTCTGTTGTCCTTCGACTGAGGTCGGCTGGATCGATTGAGGGATGGCAGTGGGTTGGCGGTGCCGTCCACGCTTGTACGGAGGGAGTACTGTACGCTCGAACACAAGGGGTAAATACCTGTGTTCCATCCCAGGAGATCGGGCAACCAAGGAGTGTACATTAACTTTCTTAGCTCTGTCACTCCCAACGATTTATATAGCCTATTTTCAAATCCTGCATACGGAGCGGTTGGTACGGTATGTCCCCGCTCTTTGATTACCTGTGGATTAAATGTTAACCACTGTCTATACTTATTAAGTAGACATGGTAAACATTCACTTCCACAAAAATTAACTAAACGCTACACAGTAGGCCTGGCCGCTTTATTGTTTGTTTCACATCCTTGATGTGCAGCAGGCATTAATAATGACAAGAAAAATGATAGATGTATCATTTTCCAGGATTCTTTCAAGTACTGGCTGTGTATGTGTAGACTAGACTAGACTAGAACCGTTTTTTAACTCAGTTTGAAATATGAGTTAAACATGATCCCACTTTTGTGTTTTGCTGTGCAGCGCATGGAAACATTGTTAGTCATTAAATAATTGAGTTTTTTTTTAAAAATAAATCCTAAAATTATCCAAGTAATCGTTGTTATTTCGGTAATCGGGAGTAATACAAGTAATTTAAAGGTAATAAGCTAATTTTAATTAATTGAAAAGTAATCAGAGTAATTTTCGGTAATCTAATTTGCACTGACCGGTAATTAACGCTGGTAGAAACCCCTTGGACTACCAGCAGAAGATCTCCTACACGACGCACTTTGGTGGAAAGGGTCCACGATGGTTTAGACTAGAGAGGGTCTAGTATAAGAGAGGAGCGGTTTCAAAACAAACTGCCTAGGTGATTTCTAGCAACACTACCAATGCAATCAAGATAGGCGCTGCTTGACAGTTCGTTTGGCTCAAAACCAGCCAGTTCGCTCCTCTCTTATACTAGACCCTCTCTAGTTTACACTCAACAAAGAAGTTTAGCCAATCCAGTAACCAATCAGCATTCTTTTTCGTGTGTATTTTTTCGAATAGGCGATCCAGAGATGATGTTATATAAGAGACACGCGAAGAGAATAAAAGTAAATCTGGTTTCACAGCCAACCAATTTATTTTTCTGCTAGATTTGGCAACCCGCAGTTTTGTGTTTACTTCAAATGACTTTTAATTTGAGCGACTGTCATCTGCTTCAGCATTACGGTAAAATAAATACTTTTTAACCGTATCGGTAGAATCGCTATATCAATTGAAGTATTTGAAGACTCAATTTTTGACAACTCTGAGTGAAACCAACTATGCTACATTGGAGCAAGGTTACTTCCACTCACTTGCTATAAAAAATGTTTTTCGGAATTAGAAATCATTAGATGTTATAACGACAATTAGTATTTGTAAGCTTCAAGAAGAGATCGTAAAGTACGTGTTTTACACATCAAATCTGTCAATAATGCTTTAAGTGCGTCACAATAATCGATTTTACGACTCGTGAGCGCTCACTCTGAGTAAACGCTCACGAATCATAAGATCGCTGATTGTGACGCCGTGAAAGCGAAATTGACAGGTTTTATGAATCAAACACGTACTTTACACCCTCTTCTTGTTACTTACAAGTACAACATATCATTATATCAGCTAATGATTGCATAATTCCGAAAACATATTTTTATAGCAAGTGAGAGGAAGCAACCTTGCATTATTGGAGGGTACACAATGTACACAAATTATTCAATCTGCAATTGTTGCTTCCAAGTGAAATCTCTTTTTAAGTCTTTCACAAATTTAACTTTCTTGAAAAATTACACCGGAAACACTTTGATCTTTGTTAAGCCCCAAACGCAATGTGGACGGAAGTGGAACGGAAACGGAAAGTTTGACAGTTGTCACAAATTACATCAAGACATCCAACAAGTTTTCAATCCGACTAGTTGGCTTACTCAGATCGGGCTTTTCCGCTGCCGTTGCCGTTCCGCTTCCGCTGTCATTACGCTCGGGCTTTTACAGAAACTGTGTAGATGTATTTCGTTGTGCTGGAGAGAACATAACTGTAACCGTTGGTCCCAATCTTGTAGCTTGTTGGCTCCTCCACAAGCATCCCAATGTCATTTGTCACGCCTGCCAGTGAGAACCTAATTCCTTAATCCAAGCCTGTAGAATATCGAACAGCCTCACTGGCGGTTGCATCCTTAGCTGTCATTAGAAAAATGCGCAGAGCCGTCCATTTATTTAATGAGTACGCGTTACACAACTCTCACAGGGTGTTTGTTGACAGCGGTTGTAGCCAAGATAACATCCATCTTAGTAGTCGACAAAGAGTTCCTTGTTTGGAAGGGTTACCAACCGTAAAGAAAAGACATGTCAAACTTCGGATTTTCCCGAAGATATTTCAGAATATTTTAACCAAGGTATTAAATAACCGCTTCAAAGCATTGGTCGCTCTGATTCCTGTCCGTGACTTACAAGGTAGTCGAAGTGCGCGATAATTTAAAGTTGCTTTCTTGCAGTTAGTCGATAGTTGGACGGTCGCATACAAGTCATTAAAAGTAGTGCTAGTACAAAACGTTAATAGTACGTTAGCTATTGTTATCCGTAGTCAAAGCCGTCAGCGTCTGGTGTCAGCGTGAAGATTATAAGAAAAGGTCCATATTCGGACCTTTTCGTTTACGTCTTCTGGTGTCATCCGGAAGGGTTGTATATATCCCACAGCAATAGCGTAGGCCGAGTGCTAGACGAAGCACGTCGGTATCCTTATAAGACGCCGATATTCCGTGACATTTTGGGAAGGAAGTTCGGTCAAATTAGATTGAAGGAGAACGTATTGCGGCCATTTTACCAGCGCCATCTTGGAAGCTGACCAGACAACACGCAGCTGCCAACAATACAGGTCGTCTGCCTGAATAGTCCGTTGATCAACCCCCAATACGGTTGAACCGGGCCGTGACCATCACCCACTGTTCAGAAGCCACCAAGACGTTTCAATTATCACCTGCCGCCACCACCACCAATGCTAGCCACCGAAACCATCGTTCACCATCAACACCACTGCAGAAAAAACCGCAAATAGTACACCCATAAAGATGTCTCTCTCTCTTTAAAACAATGGGCAAATAAAAACAAATTAGGCATGTAATGAGGTAGTAGTTGGCTTTCTTTCAAGCAAGCATTCCCAAAGGTAATTTATATACACCGTTCTCGTTCTGTATGATTCCGTATCCAAAAAGGGGAACCCAGGCCTCAACCTTTTAAGTCCACTATACCTTAGATATTTTTACCTTGGTGTTTTGATTGGTAACCGTTCCCTTTACCTGGAAAAGTCAATTGTTGACGAAAGTATAGCGCCGGCTAAAATGAATATTCGGTTGACGTTGTGTGATAGTGCTCATTGAGTATTAGCGACCCAGTGCTCAGCATAACCTTACCCGTTTTCCCTTCTGAGCAGCTAAAAGGCTACATAACGGGAATACAGCTGTTGAATAACAATAATATTCCCTGTTCAATTTCACTAGTCATACGCAAACTTAATTAGAATTATTTGATTCTCAACAGTTAACCAGCGTCTGACTGAATATCTCCTTAATAAAAACAACCAACCTCAACAATTACATTCAACCCCAATCTCAATACTTCTCACGCTTTTCTTCGTGAAGCGCTCTTGTTTATTTAGATTGCTCGATTGGAACTGCGTTTGACGGTTCGATTGGAACTTTTGGCTGCAGTCTTCGCGCGTCTCTAAGACGATCCAGTTTTCATGCTATGATTTTTTGAAAAATATCGAATACGCCAGTTTGAAAAATTAGGCGAGAGTAAAAAGGGCCGAATTCCAGCACAAACTTGTTTCTTTGCCCCTAAAGAACAGTTTTTTTTAACAAATTCATTTATTTGTCAAGGCTCAATTGCGTTAGCTTTGCGGAGCCATTATTCAATATATATTAACAATATTTCTTATGACTAAAGTTAGTAGAAAAGGGGGCCGATTATTCCCGGCTTACTCTGTAACCAACGGTCGTTGGTTACTAACGGCAATGAAAATAACTATTAACTTTCTGGAAATGCCAAGTCCTTCAGTAATACAGGAATGGAGCGCATGGACCAAATAAATAAACCAAGGTATTACTCTGACTCACCCCCGAAACGAAACGGAAAGAGAACGAAGGAATGCTGACTCAACTGAGCGGAAACGAAAGAAAACAGAACGTAACGTAGTAAGTGTGTTTTATTCAGGGAGTAGCATTCAAAACGTTCGAAAAACTAATCTTCAACTTTTTCTTTAAACTATATTCTAGCATTCATTCGCATTGGATTTCTGAGAGGGGTTTACGGGAAAGAGCAAATCATGGCCATGAATTAAACATGCTCTCACATACCTGCGCAGGTTTTACTTGACGAAACGATGAATCGATGACTGCTGACCGATGAGGGCTCGATGACTCGATGATGGCGGTGTAGCGATGGCGGCGTAAACGTGATGGTGCCGCTCACGTGCTGCAGTATGGCGCGCAGCAATGGAAGGTGACTCGTACGCGGTATGGCCGAATTAGAGTTGCGGAGGGAGTGGCGGCTGGACGGAAGACTTCCGATTTGGCAATCGAGAGCTGAGCTACGACGAGAAGTCGTGCTGTCCCGGGAGATTCGCTCCGCAAAGAGAAGAGGCCAACTTACCTTCGGACGGCTTCGCGTACTTTGTTTCCGCTATGACCATCCGTGATGAAATGAACCCCCTCTCCCGTTTTATTGAATCCGGACCGCGGCACGCTTTTGGCGACGCACTCACACAGTCCGAGCTCTCGGAAATAATGGTCCAAGGGGTTGTAGTAGAAGGGACCTCGTCGACGGATGATTGGCGACCGTCGGAAGATATTTCGCTTCGAAAAGGCGGGCCTTAGCAGGGCGCACGAGTCACGGGAAATGTCCGTCTCCCACGAACGATGATGGCGATGCCACAGATGGAACCCGATCCGGCGTTGACGATAGCCGAACGGAACGTATATCCAGCCCGTACAAAAAAAGCGCAACGCGCTGGAAATCCAACGCGAACTCACATTACTCATACAATTCTAAATTTTAACAAAATTCAATAAAATTACCTTTTTTGTACAATATCACAAATAAACGCACTGAACAGACTACGCGGAACTTAATACGGACTTATGTCCACTGTACAAAAAGAAAGAAAACGTTTAAAAAACCACTGGTTGATAAAAACTCACTCACTACTATTTGGTACCTTTAGAGAAACTTATCGCACAAAATCAATTTGATTTAATATAACTCGAGAACGTAAAGTAATTCGCGCACTTCTGTTATCCAGCCGATTCGAAAGCGAAATGGATGAGTCAGAATAATTTTGCGAGCAGGAAAATTCCTAACGACCTTTTCCTATTCAGATAGGTCATCTTTTAAAAATTCTCTCTTTATTCGAGAGTTGCGCCAAACCTTTCGAATGGCGACGGACTTCATGGCGCCTCCAGAAAGCATGTACAATATAATACAGCTCACTATAAGTTGAGCTTTTATGGCGAAGTTGTAGCCTAGACACAGTAAATATGGCAAAGTTGTAAAATCGACACAGTAATGGTCTGATTTTATTTACACGGTTGAAATATTTCATTTCTTAACAAACTTGACATAAAAAGGATTTAATTGTTAATTAAATTAGAGTTCAACGAAAAACTATTTACAAATAAACGTAAAACGTTACAACTCGAGGTTAAGGACTACAATTTTTAAACAGGTTGGATGTGAACTTGAGAGGAGGTATATGGGGGTGAATTGTAGCAAATAGTTATGCGAAGTTTGCTTATGTGTCCCGAACATAGGAAACCAAAATACTTGCAGCTGACTAGAGGTTTTAAAGCCCAGGTTCTGTAAATATCAATTTGGGAGCGCAGTTTGAGTTTAACCACTCGGAATTAATAATCGATGTCCAACAAGAGCTTGAATCCATTAAAAATAACAGTTTGAGGTATATGTCGGACCATCGCATCGCCATCTATAGAGAGTGTTTCATCCAAACATTAAGAAGAGAACAATGAAACATGATAACCCTCCAAACACTTCAACAATCCATACAGAAAATGTAATAGACGAAAGTAAACTCAGTTTACGTGACTATGGCGATACTGCCATTTGCATCCTGGAGAAATTCGATATTCTATTAGCATACCATTCCCGGGAAACACAAAAAGGGACACAACCCTCCAACTACCCATCCGTGTCGAAGCACTGACACAGTTCTGCCATTTCACAAACGGCAGTCTGGCTTTCTCAAGTCCCAAAGTCCTTCAGGGCACAGTGTTCATAGTTTAGGAATGGCCCAAGTCAGTCCCATTTTAAGCATCCTTGAAACCTACTGCTGGAAAAAGGACATTCCCGTTCCACCGAACGAAAAAGTATACACGCACATCTCTTTTATGCAACAACCAACGGCTGGGCACAATGGACCAAGTTGAGTCGACCTCTCTGTCTCCCTCTGAAGAGCTCTAGCCAGCAGACTGTGAACCTTTGAATGGCCACAGAAGGAAGATGATGATGATGATGAAGTGGAAGTGTGAATGGAAAAATGTCATTAAAATCACGTTTCTTCTACAAATTACCTCTCGCAGGCCGTGCTACGGGAAAGCCTCCCAAACCCACTGCCCCCTGTTCCGTTCCGATGCTGCTTTCTTCGATGGTCACAAAGCGTGATAGATGAATAGAAATGTAGCGGAATAAATAGTGGGGCTGCTTCTATAAGGGCACATGCGAGTGTGTCTGTGACACCAAGATCCGCCCCAAAGGACCTGGAGCAGTAATTGCAGTGAAGGGAGAGGCTAGGGACGAGGTCAGTTTTGATGCGCTGCTGGATGGGTGGAAAATAAAAGAAAATGCTTGCCAAGAACAAATGAAATTTTTATCATTCAGACATGGTGCAAAAATTCTACCTAGGAGTGAATGGGTGCTGCTGCTGTTCCTGCAGTCGAACTGCTAGAAATAGAAGCATGGTTATAGCTGTGGAGCGTTGCTGGTCAACGTGAACTTTTGTGTATTTGTATTGAAGATCAATAATTTTAAAACTACTTCCATAAATTATAGAAAACTTTCCTGGACATAAGAAGCTTCATCCCTGATCACCTTCCATAGCGACAACCGTTTGTCCGGGCCAGTGCTTGTCAGCTAGGAAAAATGCTTTATGAGTGTGACATTCTGTGAACACGACGTGTCTCGTTCTTTTCTCAGAGCCATGTGTCAAGGCTGGTTTTCGTTGCGGCGGCCGACCCAACCACGTCCACCAGCGAGCCGATCCAAGTCCAACCGAGCAAGAAGCCGTTCTGCTTTCGAGGCCGGGCCCATTTCCCGAGGAAACTTTCAATGGTAGGAAAATGATTAAAAATTAAATTAAGAATTGTATCGCAACGGGTCCCCCAACATCAGGAGCAACTTAATGTGGCTCTACGTTTGGCATTCAACATCGCCAGCAAGAAGAACGAGAAGGGCACAGACAAGATCGTTAGTTCATTATAGGTACTGATGATGACGGTATACAACAGTCATGCAGCTGGCAACAGCCCCACCATCGGGGAAAGAACCAGGCGAGCTCTTGTATAAATGCTGCTGCAGTCGGTGTCATACTGCTATTAGGGACCTGTGAAATTGCATTTAGTCCGAAGACAAATGGCGCAATTAAAGCATGCATTTCTGCACGACTGCTGGTAGCTGCTGGGGGACACATTTGTCTCCACGGAGCACAGTGGCCTAAAAGTGCCAAAACGTGTGTTTTTTCGTTTATGCAAAAACGGTCCATTTAAGCCATATAGTGTCTTGTAAGAGGTTTTTGCACTTAAAAAGCGTCTTCTTATGGGCTTAGCTATTTCATAATTGATCTACCTAGTAGGGCGATAAAATAAATTACTTTTTTGTTGAGATAGAAAATCGGTATCTGGAGCAAAGTTTTAGACAATATTAAATATAACATTTTTGCTGAAGACGTCAACCCGCTATCTGTTATGTTTACCGAAATATGTAATTTTTTTGGTAAGAGCCTTCATAGAATCTATGTTTTGCAAATAACTTTTCAGGAAGCAATTTTTTGACATTAGTGTGTTGTACACAAATGTTTGTTTTTTGAAAAAACGCCATTTGTATTCGGAAGGAAGTTCCTATCTTCAATATTTCTTAATATATTCAAGGACCTAAAATAAGCACTATTTCCAGGACCAACAAGAGTGCAGTTTCGAACCCCTTCGAATAAGGTGGTGTTTAAAGTTTGCTCTCTGTTTTGTGCGTGCGTTCGTTTTCGTAGTTTTCGGTTGCATTTGCCTGATCAGCGCTGGTACTCTGCCTCCCGGATGGTGATATGTGTGTGATTGGTGGTTTTCTCGCTTTCCGAGAAGTTTTAAAATCGACGATGGACGATGAATCATACGTTAACTTGGATTACAAAACTCTGAACCTGGTGATCAGTACTATACCGTTCATGATGACCGAAGTGTTGACGACGTGGATAAGTCGTTTTTTATCGAAAAATTCGGTAAAAAGGCTATGGTTTGGCAAGCCTTTTGTGAGTGAGGTAGCTTTTCAAATCGATTGTGACAACGGAGACAATGACAACCGATGTTTACGTGTGTTAGTGTTTACCTATGATCCGCAAACACGACGCCTCAGTACTGTTTTGGCCGGATTTGGCGTCGGTTCATTACTCCAAGGACACGGTAGTCCGGTATAAAGCCAACAAGGTCCAATTCGTACCCAAGGGGATGAATCCGTCAAACTGTCCAGGCCAATCGAAACGTTTTGGGCCCTGACCAAAGCATATTTGCGGAAACCTGTAAAGGCAGTGGATTCCGTTCTAAAGTTTGCGAAAGACTGGGGAAAAGTATACAAAATTGTTGGAAAGGCATCTGTGCTGAAGCTAATGACTTGCGTGAGATCAAAAATCTGCCGTAGGAGAATACTATACTGCCGGTAACCGTAAGTCAGTCTCATCTGTATTTTTAACAATTTTGAGTGACCATCATTATTCAGTTTATCTTTCTATGCTTTTTGAGCTTTGCTATTGAAAAGTAACCGCAAGTCAATCCCATTAGGAAAAAAACATATGATTTCATTAAATATACTATGAAACAACGTTACAGCTAAGTGCCCAAGTAACATTTTAAGTTTTATGATATACTTCAAAGCTACTATAAAACAACATTCATAAAACCCTGGTCAAGACTACTTTGCCATTGATGCATCCACCAAAACCTCATTGATGCTAGAATCTGTCTAGTTGGCCCACCCTGGAGAAGGTTCTGAAGGGTATATTTTCGAAGCTCTTCAAGATGGATTTACTGCAAAATGGTTGTAGGATAAACGCATTGAGATCCATTTCAAAACCGTATTTAAGCTACAATAAAAGCTATTTGGCAACAATTAAAACCATTATCCGAGCCATTTACTCTAGCTGCTTGCTGAGTTTATGAGAAAAACAACAATCAAGATAAAAAAGGATTAATAAATACCATCCGATCTTATCAAAATGATTAAAATAAAAATACTGCCGAATTTCAAAAATTATAAATAGTTCTCATGAAGTGGCCTAGTTTTAGGAGCCATCACATTTGATGTGAAATGTACGTGAAAACATCGAAAAACTTGAATGCACCCACGGAAAACATCGATTTTACTAATTATTCAACATTAAGAAAAAAAATATATTCTTCAGAACGATCATTAAGATTAGCCGAGATTTCATCTCATTGCTAAATTAACTAAATAAAGTTATATCTAAGGAAATATAGATTAAAAATCGTAAACAATCAAAATAATTGTAATATGCCGGAGGCATAAAAGTTGATTTGTGAAAAAGTTATTTTGTTTTCAAGAAATCCTTAACAAATTCATAAGGTTTTGAAATGGCTTTTATGAAGAAAACTTGTAGACTGACTTGTATTTATCTAAAGCCATTTTGCATGATCCCAATCCGTTCAGATTGATGGCAGCATTTATGACGGCAATGTTGCCTACAAAATGTTAAACGTCAAAGTTTGTTACTCAGACAGTTTCGACATTTTGCATTTCGCACAGCAGTAACCTCGATCATTCCCGAAAAGATACTCTTCTTCCGGATGGTTTTGGAAGTGCACCATCAAACGATTCAGGAATGTACGGTTGAATGATTTTTTCCCAGTGATGACCCTTTCACCGAATAAAATCGCAGCTATGAATCGGAAACCAACTACAGAGAGAAAAAATACCTTTAATTTAAG
Source organism: Ochlerotatus camptorhynchus (assembly GCF_037179485.1). Lineage (NCBI taxonomy): Eukaryota > Metazoa > Arthropoda > Insecta > Diptera > Culicidae > Ochlerotatus > Ochlerotatus camptorhynchus. The sequence continues at coordinate 1,536,014 of NW_027040591.1, read as the reverse complement.
TTCTTTTTACTTAATTTTGGGTAATTTTTAGTTTTGCATCCCACTCTCACTTTTTGTTGTTGTCAAAAACGGAACGAGAGAATCAGATTCCGGGCCCGTGACTTTCCACCGTATTTTGCCGTTCGTCACGATTTGGAGCCTTCTGCACTTTGTACGTATGCAGTCCCTCCCGGTCCTTGGCTCTCTGAACGAAAGACTTGAATAGATTCAACTTTTTGTCCACATCCCTGACCGAAGCATTGGGATTCCGCTTAAACGCTTTCACAACACGCTTGTGATCCTGATCACTAATAGAACATCCATTCTGACCGTTCTGACTGTTTTCTCCTTCCGTTAGAAGTTTCGTAGTAACGTTTAATCAAAAAAGTTGTTTTCCGATGTCCCGATGAGAGAGTTGAGGATTTTCCTGGTGCTTGTGCAAAATCAATTCGTGGCGTTGCTATCCGGGTTACGCCATTTTTTTCAACTTTCGAAAAACTGACAGCGATAAAATTACAGTGTAAACAATACACTCTAAACTTCTTCTACCAAAATTTTAAAGAGAAAATACCCATAGGGTAATTTTCTCCAGTGTTTTTTTCCGTGATGAAATTTGATGTGGGACACCTTTTACATTAAACACATGACATGTAAGCTTAAGGAGCTGTACATTTTCAAATCATTGAATTTTATTTCGTTTTTAGATTAGATAATGATGATTTGATGACATGATGAACGACTTCCATATGATAAGCATCGTAAATTTAAAATTCCCATGCATTTACTCGTCAAACTCCAAATTCATAATCCAAGGAGTTTAAATTGGCCTCTGAAGAAAAACAAACCCAATTTACATACAATCTGCTCTGTTGTCTGCCGTTCAACCCAACCCATCCAAGCCAATTTCGTGTTATCTCAGTATGATTTCATCATACGAAGGTTGGTCTAATTGCATTATTGCCCATTTGGTGCATGACAGCATCACGATCAGCAAAAAAAAAAACAGTGAAAAAATATAGAAAAACCCGACACGGGCGAAAACATCACCTCGTCCTGTACCGAACATGCATAAATGTATCCTGCCCTGGCAATTTGGTTTTGGCTTGAGCTGTCTGTGAGTGGTATATGACGGCGTGGCCTAGCAAAGTGCCCCCCAAACGTGCATAAAATCCACTTTACGGTGTTAAATTGCTTATTTTATGATGTGCCAGCGCTTTCTATTTTTTTTTCCACTCGCTCTATTTTTTCTTCATCTAAAGGAATAAAATCCCACGAAAAACGTTCGTTCTTTTCATTTTACTTCGTTTCTCGCCTTTTTATGCAAGTATGCACATGGAATACCAACACACTTACACACACACATACACATAGGGGGAGAGAGTGGAACAGACATCGCGTTGGAAGGAAAATTTCTCTCCGAAAAGATAATTTATGGTAACAATATGGAAATTTAATTTTCGATAAGCATCATCACTTCAGCCGTTCGTTAGTAACATCTTTTAGCGCGTTTGGCGGAGTTTTACCATGGAGTGAAATTTCACACCTAGGGGAACTGAGGGTAAGACGGGCAGCCTAAGGATTGTTATTGTTTTATCGTCAATAAATACAGCATTTTGCTGGTAATATCAAACACATGACACATGCCTTATTTTACCCCACATTCTCCTATAAATGGTTCCAATAGTTAATCAAAGCTCTTTTACTGTCTTCTTAATGGTACATTTGAAAATTTTCAATGAAAGATATTGTCTATTTAAGCCAATAAACCAGTTTAAATGCTTTCAAATGATAGAGGATTTTGGGGTAAATCAGGCTCTAAACATGTATTTATTTATCCGTAAACAGTATGAAAATAGGCACATTTGATGCTTAGATTCCTTTTTACTTCAAGAAAACCTAAATCTCGTGTTAGCATTTCAGCGGCAGAAACTGTTCAGTCATCAGAAATCTTTCAAATAAACTGAATTGTTTTGATATGAGATACCAGGGCAAAATACGCTCAAAACATGCATTTGAATTAGTTTTGTCCTTTAGACTATTGTTGTCCACTTTCGTAGTGTTTTGTGCATCCCATATTTTATTTTTTAATATTGAGATTAAATTCGGAAAACTTTTCTGTTTTTTAACAAAATCTGGCTAATTTGACCCCATGCTCTCATAAATGTTTTCAATAGTTTTTCAAAGGCATAAGCTGACTACTAGAAGACATATTAGCTACTTTTGATAAAAAGGTACTGTGAATCAGTGAAGTATCATAACAGGAAAATTGGGGAAAAATTAGCTCCAAACATGCACTTATCATAGCGAGCGCCGATTGAAAATATGCAGAATAAAATTCTTGAAACTTTCTGCAAAGGAAGTCATATGTTACAATGTGTGGTTTCAGCGGCAGACAATTTCAAGCCTTTTGGCGTAGGACTACGCCTTTGATTTCTATATGGGGGTACACTTTGTGAAAACCGAAAATGGAACATGTAACAAATTAAGAAAGATTTTGAACGTTAATAACTCAGCTGCCCCTGGTCCAATTTCAATAATTTTATCACCAATCGATCAGAAATATGGCTACGCATCGATAACAATGCTTCCGAATGTTGATTTTCAACAAGAAACTATTGAAAAACTGGTAAATGTCCAGCATTGTCCAAAAGCGTTGAATTAACTAACAAATCTACCAATTACCTACATGCATATGCTGCTTCCCCAGCACAGTCGCCAGAGAGTAGTAAGTAGATGAAAAAAGTCGAAGTGGCATTTGCCTCCGATCCTTGGGCGCGTGCGAATAGGGAAGATGGAATTGCGTAATATGTTGCACACTCATCGCCATATTCAGAACCAAACGCAAATTCTTCAAGATAACCACCATCCGTCGTTTGGCTCGCCGTGGCGGTGTCTGACGTATCTCCGATTTGATTTACGAGGTGTGCTGAAGGTGTTCCTGAAAAATGAGATCCGTGATGCTGTCACCTACACTAAACACGCCAAGCGTAAGCGGCCATGGATGTCATCTACGTTTTGAAGTGACAGAGACGCACTCTGTTTGGTTTCGGAGGTTAAATCATCACCAACTTTGGCAACAAAACGGCTCTTTTCAGGGCCACCAAGCTTATTACAGTAAAGAGTAGGAATAGAATTCATCTGCCTGTTTGTCCATATTCACAACCAACGATCACACAAAATGCTCTTGTAATCAAACTAGAAGCAGGGGTACAAATTATTTTGATCAACCTTGATCAACTTTGAATCGCCACGGCCGGATATTTTCGATGGAAGAAGCAACAATCTAGCATCTAATTCGACGAAGACGGCAGGAAACACTTGTGAAGCCGAGTTATTTACGTAAGAGAGTGTCGATGAAGAGAATCGATCAATGTAGATAGGACCTATTGAAAAGTGACGCGAGATTTGCTTTCCGTACTGAGCTCCAATGCTACCGACGCCAGGGAGGCAGCTCCCAGAGATGTTATGCCTTAGAAAATGCTGGTGGCGCCGACTGAGATTGGAACCAGGCCTGCTGGGGTGAGAGATAATCACGCTAACCACCAGCGCCGATATCTATCACGGCGAATGAGAACAACCCAAATTTGAGTTTAGTTATCTCAGAAATAAGAAATAAAGTGCAGGAACTCAGCGATGAGTAAATTTACCTCATGTTTTCCCAGGTTTTTTCAGGATTTTCCAGGAAAAATTCCCGAATTAAAGAAAAGTAAAGATTGGACTCACTCAGTCTATTGGTACTACTCCGAGACTGATAAAAAAATTTCATCAATTTCCTCATTTTCTGGCAGATTTTTTAGGTTTTCCACAAGAAACCATGAGATAAATTTACTCATCGCTGAGTTCCTACACTTTTGGCGATTATGAGTGAACTAAACTCAAATTTGGGTCGTTCTCATTCGCCGTGTACGCAAAAAGAAAAGAGCCAGTGTCGCTACTTGATAGCAAACTACTCATAATAAGAGGAGTCTTTGTAGCTTTTATACCACTTGGTTGCACATCATTCTGCTTTAACCTAAAAATATATAAAGCAGCGCTGCTGTTTGGTATCAGCTCATTTTCGCTTCGGACGGCGTGGTCAGCAATAGCAGCAGTAGGAAGGTGGTTAATCCACTTTTCTATAACCCAACAAGCAACAATTGACTGATCGTGGCAAAGGAGGTGCCAATCGTCATCGCAAATTCCTCGAGATAACCACCATCCGTCGTCAGGCTCGCCGTGGCGGTGTCTGACGTATCTCCGGTCTGATCTACGAGGTGTGCTGAAGGTGTTCCTGGAAAATGAGGTCCGTGATGCTGTCACCTACACTAAACACGCCAAGCGTAAGTGGCCATGGATGTCCTCTTCAATAAAACGGCCTTTTTCAGGGCCATCAAGCTTACATCAGTAAAGAGTTGGAATAGAATTTATCTGAGCTTGTTTGTCCATATTCAGAATCACAAGCCCCCAACGACCACACAAAATGTTCTCCAGAGTTGTAATCTTGTAACCAAACTTGGCAGCAAGGGTGCAAGTGATTTTGATTGATTCTATTAATCAACTTTCTCTTTGAAAAAGATTACTACAAATCTGGTACGCCTACAATTCAAAAACGGAAAGAGTTGAGATAATAGATAATTGATAAAGAACTTAATGCTCTTCACGCTTATTCCGTCCACTAGCGGTCCTACGTCAAGCTTCCGTTCGTGCCCCTAGGCACAGACCTCTCTAATTTTTTAGTTTTTGTTACCAAAATCCCCACAGTGCATTGTTCTTCATCAACAGTTCTTTCGGTCGATGCGTCGTCAACTTTGGAAAGCAATCGTTCAGTGATGAAAGTGTGAGTGCTGACCACGTTTTGCGTCCATTGCTGCAATAGAAGCGCTCTGCGATACTGCCATACATTGAAACCACTGGAAGCGGCTCCCGTCCGGATTGAGGAGGCAGCCCTAAGTTTGCACCTTTAGAATTGATAAAACGATCCATAAAATATTGAAAAACGTTCCATTAAAAACATCCAAATGATCCATAAAACATCGGAGAAAATCCCTAAAAAAGTGTGGATGATCCATAAAAAATATCAATATTATCAATATTTTATGTGAAATTTAGCAACACAATTGTAAAAATGTACCACTAAATTTCTAAATAATGAGCATTGGAATTGTACGAATTACCCATAAACATATTGCAATTGATCCATAAAACATTCAGCAATGAACCTTAAACTAAAGAAAGTGATCCATAAAAAATCAAGTTTGCACACTTAAAAATATAGGCATGATCCATAAATTAGACGTGTATTATTCATGTTTAGGACACTATTTTTTAAAATTTTGATCCATAAACCTTGAAAAATTGCTCCACTGCTTATCTACTTAAATTTACTGTCCTGCCCGTGTATTTAAGGTAGATGTGCGAAGCGACGGGCAAGCGTCTAAAATTAACTTCCAAAAGAAGATTCTATAATAATATTCTTAAGACTTTTCCTATGGAAGCTTCATTTAGAAACTTTTTAAGAAGCTTATTCTAGACGCTCGCCCATCGTTCTGCTCTTCTGACAAAAAAAAACACGGGCAGAACAGTAAATCTGAGTAGCTACGCAGTAATGTAGCAATTTTCCAAGGTTTATTGATCAAATTAAAAAAAAACATATGTATATAGACCGAGATATAGACTATAATTGGAACACACCAAAATAAGCACGTCTACCAACAACTGGAACACCTACCCTAGGTATGATCCATAAAATTAACATTTTTTTTTTTTTTTCATTTATTCTTAAGAAGATTATTATAGAAGCTTCTTTTGGAAGCTAATTCTAGACGCTTGACCATCGCTCCGCACATCTACCTAAAAACACAGCAGGACAGTAAATCTAAGTAGTTAAGCAGTAATGGAGCAATTTTTCATGGTTTATGGATCAAAATTTTTAATACAGTGTCCAAAACGTGAATAATATACGTCTAAATTATGGATCATGGCTGTTCGGAATATCGGGATAACCCTGTACCGCCAAGTCCAGTGACAACCCTGTGGGGGATTCAGAGAGCTACGGTAACGGTCGCTGTCAGAAATGACAGACGTCAGGTTTGGTTCAACGGAACTGTGAACTCACAGTTCCGTTGAACCAAACCTTAGATAGGTCGGAGTATGAACGAGAAAAAAAGAGGAAAGGAAGATACAATTCCAAACCATTTAAAAAACGTTTTACAGCTAAATTATTTTAATTGCCTAAATTTGTTAATATACATATCGTTTAATTAAATTGTAGTTATTTGTAGTGAACTAGCTACCAACAATCAATACGAAACTAACGATTTCAAATTGGCTCACTACTTGACTTGCCTATTGGTCCCAAGCAAATCGATTAACGTACCCCATTCTAGTCAAAATTCTAGTACTACACAATGTTTGTTTTGATTCGCTATGAAAGTTTGACAGGTAAAATGAGGGGTTCGTGGATTTTCTCGTGTTTTATATGGGTGCATCGATAAGCTTGGGATCGAAGATAGTACCAGATCTTAGCCAAAAAGTTGAGCACATTTCTTCGGGACCTTCTGGTCTTAAAGTTACCTCTATGTAGCTACTGAAGTAGGTTAGTTGGAGGTGGAATTCGTGCAAATATTGAATTTAATAACCCTATATTTGCTTAATCTAGATACTACAATTTGATCCTAAAATCTGGTAACCTACAATTTGTTTCTAAACGCTATATACATGATTTACCCTATGTAGCTAGTAAGTAGCTCATTCTACATCGTTTGCGTGCTTAACTAAAATAATAATTGAATCCCTAAATGCTAAATCTAGCCAAATCTTTGTTGAAAGAGTGACGGAAGATAACTCTCGGTTTGAAAATCTCCCGCTCAGCCTCCTATCGCTTTTCATGGAGGAGTTTCTCTTCCTCCAACGCTTTCTTATTTGCGCTTTTCTCCTGCAGCAACTGGTCTAGGGATTCTTCCAGGCTGACCACATTGGTACTTCCTTTTCCAGATTCGGTTGCGGCATCACTCCTCACTCTATTATTTCTGCTAGGTGGTTTATTTGAGACAGAGTTCTTGGTTCCTTTTGCCACCTTATAAGCATTAAGATTGATTTTGATTTTATATTAGTTTAATAAAACCTATTTCAGCTTCAAACTGTCCAAAACGAGACTGCTCTGAGGAAGTTGCTTTCATTAATACGAACATGGCTATATTTTTAAGTGCGCAAACATGATTTTCTATGGATCACTTTCTTTAGTTTAAGGTTCACTGCTGAATGTTTTATGGATCAATTGCAATATGTTTATGGGTAATTCGTACAATTTCAATGCTCATTCCTTAGAAATTTAGCGGTACATTTTTACAATTGTGTTGCTGAATTTTACATTAAATATGGATCATATTGATGTTTTTTATGGATCATTCACACTTTTTTAAGGATTTTCTCCGAAGTTTTATGGAACATTTGGATGTATTTTATGGAACGTTTTCCAATATTTTATGGATCATTTATTGGTTTTTATGTTCAAAAGTATGTTTGCCGATTGAGGAGGCTTATTGGATAGCGGAAGTTAAAGTGTTTATTGAGTTTAGTTTTACGATGTTTTCTATAGTATAAAGGAGTCCTCGGCTCAGTAAAGCTAATTCGATTGAGTCTTATCAAATGCATTAATGACAAAAAACTGCAAATAAGACTACCAGAAAGTCTTATTAGAAGATCAAACTAAAAATTTACCCCGTTAATATGGAAGTATCGTTCAGATTAACGGGGTCCACGTCATATATTCATGGCATCCATTACCTATATTAACTAAATCTGAACATTGGAAACTATTTCTTATGAATTATTGACATTGTACATCTTTCCCGATGATAAAATAATTAGGAAAACGCCTTAACACACCTGCGTAAAAACGAAATTTAATTTTCAACAAACAATCTAGAAAGCAGAAACAGGAACGTAAACAATAGGGGTATTCACAAAGCACCTCGTAAACGTTTACAGCCTCGTAAGTGCGTAAACTTCCATAACACTACAATGGACCCTGGTATTTTGACGACACTGTATATGTTTACGATGTGCATAGTGAATAACCCTAATGTTTTACCGTTTTGGTGCTGTACAACCTTAGTAATTGCACATGGAATTTTACATCACATCACAGCTCCCTTACCAAGTTGTGTAATCTAAAATGCATCAAATATACACACTTAGAAATAACTAGTTTTACACGTGACGGAATCCATCTTTGACACAAAGGATCAGACGTAAACCAATATTTCATGTAAAATTAAGTGCTCCGAGACTGAAAAGTTCGTTACTCGACGAAAAGCGTGTTTGATTGAGTTGAATTTCGCGTCTGTTATGACCCTTTTTTATGTCAAAATTGACGCTCGTATATGTCAGTCTCAGAGCACCTAAATTGACATGATTTTTTCTAAGTGTGTAGTAAACTAATATAGGCTGCAACAAAACCGAATAATTCAACAATGTCCGTCTTAACCACAATTCCCCTACATTCGGGAACCACCAACGGCAACAAGGGTTGAGGGAATGCAAAGAATGTCAAAACTAATCCCTTTTCCGCTGCACGGGTTGAGCTCGGAATTGGAAACGAAGCACCGATGCATGCATGGTCCGCTCGTTGGCGGCAGACGTCAGCTTGACGGTGCAAATCGAAGGGATTTATACCCCAACAATCTGCAACAGGAAAGTGAAAAAAGACAATGGAGTAAAAAATTGGCGCAAGCTACCACGGCGCATGTGTGTGCAAAATTGGCGGCAGTGGGCGAAATTGTGATATACACCTTTTGAAAGACTGCCCAAGGAACCACCAAGCCCGTTAATAGCCCGATAATGACCCTTTGTGCAATGAAAGGCTGCTATACGGCTTTGAATGCTTATATTAGCCTTATTTCAGCATTATATTGCACTTTTTCCATTAGTGGCTTGTTGGTTACTTGGGTGCAGTGCTGATAAAAATTATTTCTTCTACACTCAACTGAGCTGAGAATGAAGTCAAGCTTAACAGATAGACCAACTACCTGAATGAATTTGAATTTTGATTTTTTGTTTATCTTCATTCGTGGCTCTGTTTTTGTTAATATGGACGTTTATCTTCCAGATTAACAGATATTGGCAGCTTATCTCAACGTTATTTGGTTCAGCAACTGTTACATATACAATTAATAGGGGGATCCAAGGGCATGTCTAATACATTTTCAAATAAAGTACCTACATGTTTTGCTACATTTTGCTATTTTCATTACCATTTTGTCAAGTATGTACATGTATGTCTTCGACAAAGTGTATTTTATAGTATTCTCAATCTATGTCCGAGATTTGGTGAAATTTGAGTAATATTAGGAGTTTTGGTATGCAAATGAATAGGATTGTTCCGTTTACCATAAATTGTTCCATACAACATGTAAAATGCTCCCGCAAATCGAGATTATAACCAAATTCTTTCAAATTTTGCACAGTTGTTAGGGACCTCAATACGCATTGAAAGAGCAGTTATTGTAAGGGGGGTTTTAAAATTGACATATTTGGAAAAATGGATACATATTTGGAAAAATGGTCATGAAAATAGCAAAACGTAATAAAACAATGAGGAACTTTATTTGAAAGTTTATTAATTGTTATTTATTGGATCACCCTATGAATTGTACACAGGTAAAAATTCAGAATTTTAATTGCGATGTAAACATTCATTCACATAAACGTGTATTTCATTTCACGCAACCGAACAACTTGTAAACAATGTTGTTTACAACAATGGGCATTTTTTTTTGACTCTTTATTTGTTCCAAATTTAAAATAAATTACATTTCATTTTAACCTAGGTACTCCAGTTACTACAGTAACTTACCAGCCTTAGTTGTTATGATATATATTTATGTGTTTTTACATTGTTCCTGCCTTGGCAATTCAGCTTTTTAAACAGGTTTTTTAAACCTGCATGTCAGTATAACTAAATCTTATCTAATGTCGTTTTCGTTTTTGCGTTGCACTACACCGGTGTGGTGCTACACTTTGCACCGAATTAACGAACGCTTGCGGTGTAGCTTTATTACTGTGTGTGATATTAGATTCATCTGTCACTGTTACCTTTCTGCCGCTTGATAAATATTATTTTCGTTTCGGGTGGAATTATTGTTTCGATTGAAGATTTTACAGTAAACAAGAGGGTTTGTTAAGTATCTTAACATTTTTTTTTTTTCGATTTCCCCATTCAATTTTATCAGTTACAGTAGAAAGTATTGTTTTTTACTGGTGGTCTATTGGTTGTGGTTAGGGTTATTGTTTATGTAGGAATTCAATAAAAATGGTCCAAGAGAACCCAGACAGGAAAAGCGAGTGTGGGTGGATTTTCTGGTCAATTAAGGGGAGCAAGGTAGATCCAAAACATTCATCTCGTTAATGATATCTCAGGCGTCAGCAGAGCATTAGATTAAAGTCAATTATGAAGTAGTTATCTATAAAAAAAAACTCAATTGGCTGGAGTACTGTCGAGAAATAGCAGTAGGTGGATTGCACCACGCATCGTGGTCTGGTGGAAGCAAACGGTTTCGGTTTCGCCGACTTCAGGTCCTGCAGCGTCTTCACAATGCAAGCGATCATCTTCAGGCCTTCGACCAGACCTTGCACAACTTTGTCGGTGATCAGTTCATCCGACTTACACTCCATGATCAGATCCTTAAGCAGAGCCGCCGATGTTTAACCGATGAAGGCACCTTTAGCAACACAAACACTGTCCGGTAGCTGGGAGCGGACCAAGGTCAAATAGGGGACCGGGCATCCGACGGTGGCCTCACTGTTAGCAGTGGTTAAGATTTTGCAGAGCTCGGCGATGCTGATCTTGTCGCCGTTCATCTTTCAGTTGCTACCAACACAGAACCTACGACTGATTTTTATTTTTCAATTTGGTTGGCGCTACGGTTTGCACGTTTGTCGGAGACGGATAAAACCGTCAAGTTCAGCAAACTATAAGTATATTTTCCTTTAACCAATCATTCTGATTATTCTCAAAAGCAAAATATGCCTACCTCTTCGTCTTAATAACGATCCATTACGCCCACCTGAAATTCTTTCATTCGATGCAATGTTTTTCTTCTTTTGTTAAGAATATTAAACATCATTAAACATCAAAAATATTCATCCTCTGAATCCGATGAAGAGGATTCAAACAATTGAAATAGTTCTTCCATTCCAACCTCTTTTTTTTTTGCAAAATTGAAAACTGTAATCAGCTGTAATCGCTGCGTCACGACGAAAACGAGAGTTTTGACAACCATGTTTTTTGGATGTATTGGTGTTCTGCGATAAATATATAGCTACATTGCGAATTTTCCGAGTGCTACACCATTGTGACTGGTGCAGAAAAAGTGTTGGATCGGTGTAGCACCAAAACCAAAAACGAAAGGTTTCGGTGCAAAAGTGAAAACGACATAAGTATAAAGGGAATTAATCGTTGCAATTGAGGATTGAGACGATTTTTGCCTGAAATTATTAACTATTATGTTGGACATTTGTTCTAAAGTCTCAACATTCAAAATTCTATAAACTTTTCTGCAGTCTACTGCAAATAACACGAAGACTTCTTCCTTTAGTGGAAATGCCTGTGTCATCAGTGAACAAAGATTTCTGGCAACCCTGAGGCAAATCAGGGAGGTCCGAAGTGAAAATGTTATACAATATAGGCCCAAGAATGCTACCCTAAGGAACTCCTGCTCTAACAGGTAGTCGTTCAGATTTGGAATTTTGATAATTTACCTGCAGTGTTCTGTCAGTTAGGTAAATAATTTTGAACTAATTTCATAATGTAAAGTGGAAAATTAAACTTTTTCAATTTAGCAATCAAACCTTCATGCCAAACACTGTCGAATGCTTTTTCTATGCCTAGAAGAGCAATTCCAGTTGAGCAGTCTTCAGATTTGTTTGAACGAATTAAATTGGTAACTCTTAAGAGTTGATGAGTAGTTGAATGCCCATGGCGAAATCCAAACTGCTCATCTGCAAAAAAATAGGTCGTATTCATATGAAACATCATTGTATTTAAAACTATCTATTCAAAAAGTTTTCTTATTGAAGAAAGCAAAATTATTGGACGAAGCTAGAAGCTTCACCTGGATTTTTATCCGGCTTCAAAATAGGAACAACTTTTGCATTTTTCCATTTATCAGGAGGAAGGTATGCCAATTGGAAACATCTGTTAAATATTTTTACCAAGAAAGACAAGGTACTCTCAGGGAGTTTTTTGATGAGGATATATGAAATTCCATCATCACCTGGAGCTTTCATATTATGAAATTTTTTAGTTATAGACCTTACTTCGTCCAAATCAATCCCCCAGGAATCAAGAAAAATACTTTCTCGAGAGAAAATATTCTGATAATCCCGAGCAACCTGATTCTCAATAGGACTAGTAAGACCCAAACTGAAATTATGGGAACTCTTGAATTGCTTAGCAAGTTTCGGAGCATTTTTTTCCGAATTTGTGATCAAAATTTTACCACCTTATTTAAGCATTAGCTGTGTGCGTGTGCTTCCAAAGGGGTTTGGAACTCGGGTCTAATTTAGAAACATTATTTTCAAACGCTCTGTTCCTCAGGGCAGAGAATCGCTTTTTAATTTGTTTTTGCAAATCCCGCCAGATAACTTTCATGGCAGGATCGCGTGTTCTTTGATTCTGTCTCCTACGGACATTTTTAAGGCGGATCAAGAGCTGAAGATCGTCGTCTATTATAGTTGAATCAAATTTAACCTCGCATTTTGGTACTGAGGCAGCTCTTGCTTCAACTATAGAAGTTAGTCAGAGATTCAAGAGCACAATTAATTTCATCTTGGTTTGAAAAAGTAGTGTAAATTTCTGTCACTATGATGCACACAAATTGAGCGTCACATACCATACAAATTCACATTACAGATCGTGTAAATTTATGAGTCATTTCATTAAATATTCTAAATATTGTATGCAACCATCAATTTTTGTAAGCAACATTTCTTGTAAGTTGCTAGTTTACGTAAAAAGGAAGTTTACATGCTTCAATTTTAGGATGCATGGATATTTACATCACCATTTAAATTCATAATTTTTTGGTGTGTATGTTTGGATCGAAATTATATTCCATAAATGTTCGATATTGCTCTCAATCAGCTCTATGGTAATTGAAAGTAGAGCTGTTGAGAGTAGACAACTTTTCTTGGGATATTTCAAAAGTTACTGGAAGGTGATCAGAACCGAAGTCAGCATGTGTTACCAATTGGCTACGAAGTTGACATGAATCAGTTAGGACCAAATCAATAGTTGAGAGATTTCTTGCTGAATAAAAGCATGTTGGGATGTTTGGATATTGAATACCCAACAAACAATCGTCAATTGAAGAAACGACTTCTTGGCCATTTTATTCAACTGCATGCTTAATAGTACTTGTACTATTTTTAATAATAACTTCTGTTCAGGCTTTGTTCACACAAATCTGGAGAATTTATTCAACAACAACATTGAACTACTTAGTGTTGTATAAAGTATATCGATAAGCTTTTATTCGACTCATATGAGTTGTAACAGAGTTTATACGATAAAATTTTTGATTATTCAGCGTTTATTAGACATCACTGCTTTCTTGAAACAGTGATATGCTCTGTATACGCTTGATTCTCATGTGAAGTAACGTTTAATTAGACATTATTATACATTATTTATTAAATGATTATTCAACTGTGGGAAAATTAACCCGAAAATAAGAGAGACGGGGACAGGGAAGGGTGTGTTTCTTAAGTATTTGTATTCAATATTTCTGACGTGGCTCGCACCACACAGATATTAGAAAATTGATTAAATACTTATACATGTCGTTGCATGGGATTCGAACCATGTACCTTCCGATCACCAGCCGCTTGCCTTGTCATCTGAGCTATCCTAGAATTCATCATATGGGCAACTCAATAATCAATAAAAGCTCGCTTGAAAGTAAATACCTATCAGCACTCCCGATCGCAACTCTAGCTCCTTCAAGGCCCTGTGGGAATGATTAATTCATTCATCGTTGTTTTAAATGAAACCAATGTTGCCTCTTCACCTCTCCAAGTCGAAAGAAAGGATGCTCGGTTATATTTTAAACTAGATCAATGCATTCATTGTCGTGAGTCATGTGATCGATGATTACTATTTAAATTAATTAGACGTAGAACACAAATAAAAAAAAGGGTTGAACTTGGGATTGAACCCACGATTGGAAAGCGGAAAAGGTAACCACTACTCTACTGATTCCGCCGTGTTGTTAGAATGAATCAGTGTTGTCGAATAATGAATCTAATACGTCGTTTATAAAGCATTTACAAATCATGTGATAACAACATGGACGCATAGTGGTATAAGAGCTATTATGCTGACTGTATTCACCTTTATTCAGCAATATTGTAAAGCAATGCAATGAAATCTAATAATGAAGCTGGAGAACATTTATTAGACGTCAAATAAAGCATGTTGATCCCACTGCGACCTAGCAAGAAGTACAGTCGGGCCATGGGTTGTCTACTTTCAGCCCAAAAACAAACCTTTGAACTTGATGCAAATTTCCACTGATCTGACGAAGCGATACTCGGCCGTGACCGAAATCACGAAGGTTAGGCATAATAAACTTCGTGTTGTCGTTTCTAACCTGAAGCAGGCTAACGAGATTGCTGCCTCCCAGCTCTTTACGATTGAGTACAGGGTTTACATACCAGCTCGTGATGTGGAGATCGAAGGTGTGGTCACCGAAGCGAGTCTGACCCCCGAGATCTTGGAGAAGCAGGCGGTTGGCCGTTTCAAGAACCCCTTGCTCCCCCCGGTGAAGATACTGGATGTCCAAAAACTGGGCTCAGTATCTGTCAGCGAGGGTAAAAAGAGTTTTACCCCCACAGACTCGTTTCGCGTGACCTTTTCTGGTTCAGCCCTTCCTCAGTACATCGAGTTGGGAAAACTTCGGCTACCTGTGCGCTTGTTTGTTCCTCGGGTCATGATCTGCCAAAACTGCAAACAGTTGGGACATACGGCCTCTCACTGTGGCAGCAAGGCACGCTGTTCCAAATGCGGGGAGAAGCACGAGGATGGCGCCTGCACAGTCACGGCACCAAAATGCGTGTACTGCAAAGGATCTCCTCCTCATGGTCTCTCGTCGTGTCCGGTGTATAAACAACGCGGGGAAAAACTAGAGCGCTCTCTTAAAGAACGTTCCAGGCGGTCTTTTGCAGAAATGCTTAAGACAGCCAAGCCATCGACCAACGAAACAAATCCCTTCGCTCTTTTGTCAGATGACGAGTCTGGCTCTGACTTGGCTGAGGAGGGAGTTTCTTTCAGTTTTCCGGAAGGTTCTGCCCGGAAACGAAAACGCATCCGTTCGCGGAAAGTTGCAGATCAAGAACCCCAAATCAGCTTGCCCAAATCAAGGAGTGGTGGAAAAAAGGAGACTTCTACTCCTCCTGGATTCCGCAGAACTGATTATACCCAGGATTTTCCACCTCTCCCGGGGACATCCAAAACCCCCGATGCCCCAATTTTCAGAACACAAGCCCCTTCTTCATCTGGGTTGTTCTCATGTGATAACATTGTGGACAGTATCCTCAATTACCTCGATATTTCTGATCCTCTGAAAAGCATTGTTCTGGCAATGCTTCCTACTGTGAAAACCCTCTTGAAGCAGTTGACATTGAAGTGGCCCCTCCTTGCAGCAATCATCTCCTTCGATAGATAATTTTCCAAACGAGGTCGGGGATTTGATCACTGTTCTACAGTGGAATTGTCGAAGTCTTATTCCTAAGATAGAATCGTTTAAGTTTTTGGTTCACAATAATGATTGTGATGCATTTGCTCTGTGTGAAACTTGGCTCTCTTCAGATATCGATCTTCCTTTTCATGATTTTAACATTATTCGACTGGATCGTGAGGATTCGCGTGGAGGAGGAGTACTTTTGGGGATCAAAAAGTGCCATTCCTTCTATAGAGTGAATCTTCCACAATTTCCAGGTATTGAAGTTGTCGCATGTCAGGCTTTTGTTAAAGGCAAGAGCCTTTGTATTGCTTCTGTGTATATTCCTCCCCGAGTTTCGATTAGTCAAAAACAACTTTCAGATATCTGTTCAGTTCTTCCTACTCCACGGTTGATTATGGGAGATTTTAATTCCCACGGTACAGGCTGGGGGGAACTGTATGATGACAACCGTTCTACTTTGATATATGACCTCTGTGATAACTTCAATATGACAATTCTTAACAATGGAGAAGTAACACGTCTGGCTGGTCCATCCTCAAATGGAAGTAGATTAGACCTCACACTTTGCTCTAATTCATTATCGTTGGATTGCACGTGGAATGTGATCCAGGATCCCCACGGTAGTGATCACTTGCCGATCAAAATTTCGATTGCCAGTGGGTTCAATCCGTCGGAATCCGTTAACGTCGCGTACGACCTCACCCGTAATATCGATTGGACAACGTTCAAGACCGCGATAGATGAAGCCGTGTCGTCGGTAGAAGAGCTTCCACCGTTGGAGGAATATAACTTCCTCTCCAATCTGATCTTGGACAGCGCGCTTCGAGCTCAAACTCGGCCGGTTCCAGGAACGTCTTTCCGTAGGAAACCTCCTACCCCTTGGTGGGACCAGCAATGCACTGAGGTTTATCGTAAAAAGTCCGACGCGTTTAAGCTTTTCCGGAAACGCGGAACACCCGAGTATTTCGAAGCGTACTCGACTCTTGAACACGAACTCAAGAGCCACATCAAAGCCAAGAAACGCGGATACTGGCGGCAATTCGTGGACGGTTTATCGCGCGAAACGTCGATGAATACGCTTTGGAACACGGCGCGAAGGATGCGTAACCGGTCTTCAAACAACGAGAGCGAGGAGTACTCGGATCGGTGGATTCTCAAGTTCGCGCGAAAAGTATGTCCTGATTCCGTGCCGGCACAGATGATTCCTCGCGAAACGACGAATTCGGTAGACGAGATCAGCCAGCCTTTTTCAATGCTGGAGCTCTCACTCGCGCTCCTTTCGTGTCGCAATTTGGCTCCGGGGGCTGATAGGATCAAGTTCGACTTGCTGAAGAACCTCCCAGACGTCGCTAAGAGGCGCATGTTGAACTTGTTTTGTCAGTTCCTGGAGTTCAATATTGTTCCAGATGATTGGAGGCGAGTGAGAGTTATAGCCATTAAAAAGCCTGGAAAACCCGCGTCAGATCATAACTCGTATCGTCCCATCGCGATGTTATCGTGCATTCGAAAATTGTTGGAGAAAATGATCCTTTTTCGCCTCGACAAATGGGTTGAGACGAACCACCTACTCTCAGATACTCAATTTGGTTTCCGTTGGGGTAAGGGAACGAACGACTGTCTCGCGTTGCTTTCCACAGAAATCCAGTTGGCTTTTGCTAAAAAAGAGCAAATGGCTTCTGTGTTCTTGGATATTAAGGGGGCTTTTGATTCAGTATCGGTTGAAGTCCTTTCAGACAAACTCCACGCTTGTGGCCTTTCCCCATTAATTAATAACTTTTTGTACAATTTGCTGTCAGAGAAACATATGAGCTTTTCTCATGGAAACTCTACAGCTTCTCGATTTAGTTACATGGGTCTCCCCCAGGGCTCATGTTTAAGCCCCCTTTTGTATAATTTCTACGTCAGAGAAATTGACAATTGTCTAAGTGACAACTGCACGTTGAGACAACTTGCAGATGACGGAGTAGTGTCAATGACAGGGCTCAAAGAGGTCGACCTGCAAGGACCCTTACAGGATACCTTAGATAATTTGTCTACTTGGGCTATCGAGCTAGGTATCGAATTCTCCTCGGAGAAAACTGAGTTGGTCGTTTTTTCTAGGAAGCATAGCCCAGCACAACCGAAGCTTCAACTTTTGGGTAAGCCGATCACTCAGTCCATGTCTTTCAAATATCTTGGGGTCTGGTTCGATTCAAAATGCACCTGGAGATCCCACATTGAGTATCTGAGACGAAAATGCCAACAAAGGATCAATTTTCTCCGAACAAATACCGGAACGTGGTGGAGAGCCCAGCCGCAAGATCTTCTAACGTTGTACCGGACAACGATTTTATCGGTTTTGGAGTACGGTAGTTTTTGCTTCCAGTCGGCGGCTAAAACTCACATCATCAAACTGGAACGTATCCAGTATCGCTGTCTTCGTATCGCGTTAGGATGCATGCACTCGACTCATACGATGAGTCTCGAAGTGTTGGCGGGCATGTTGCCACTATCGGATCGGTTTTCGGAATTGTCCCTCAGGCTCCTCACCCGTTGTGAAGTTATGAACCCACTGGTAATCGAAAACTTTGAGAAGCTTCTTGAGCTAAACCCTCAAACTCGTTTTATGTCATTGTACTACGTGTACATAACTCAGGATGTCAGCCCTTCACAGCATAATCCCCATCGTGTATGCTTCTCCGACTTCGGCAATTCAGTTAGTTTTGATTTATCTATGACGCGGGAGATTCGTGGAATCCCAGAACATCATCGTTTCATGATTGTTCCGTCAATTTACGCTGCAAAGTTTGGCCAAGTTGATTCCGCAAGATCGTTCTTCACAGATGGATCACTAATAGAGTCGTCCGCTGGTTTTGGTATTTTTAACGAATTTCATAGCGCCTCTCGAATGCTTCAAGCTCCTTGTTCCGTATATGTTGCTGAACTGGCGGCAATATATTATACGCTAGAAACAATCGCCTCACTTGCCCCAGATCATTATTTTATTTTTACGGATAGTCTCAGTTCTGTCGAGGCTATTCGCTCTATGAGGCCGGTAAAGCACTCCTCGTATTTTCTCATGAAAATACGAGAGCTTTTAAGTGCTTTATCTTTAAGATCTTTTGTCATCACCTTTGCATGGGTCCCATCTCATTGCTCGATTCCGGGCAATGAGATGGCTGACTCACTTGCTAAGGTGGGCGCTATGGAAGGCGATATTTACGATCGACAAATCGCCTACGATGAATTTTTCTTCATTTATCGTCAACAGTCACTCGTCAGCTGGCAGAATAAGTGGAGTGAAGGGAGTTTGGGACGATGGCTATACTCGATCATCCCTAAGGTGTCGAAGAGTCCTTGGTTCAAGGGGTTGGATGTGGGTCGAGACTTCATTCGTCTGATGTCTCGCCTCATGTCCAATCACTATTCGTTAAACGCTCACTTGTTTCGTGTTGGGCTGGGAGACAGCAATCTCTGTGAATGTGGGCAAGGTTACCAAGACGCCGATCACATCCTTTGGTCTTGTGCTGAGCATCGTGGAGTCAGATCTGAGCTGTGCGATTCCCTTCGGGCTCGAGGTAGACAACCTAATGTTCCAGTTCGGGATATTTTGGCTAGACGTGACCTGGAGTTTATGAAACTCATATATGTTTACTTTAAGAATACTAACCTTAGATTGTAAGTTTGATTAACCTTGTGTTTAGTTTGTGTATTGTGCGTGTAGTTTTTTTTTTAATGTTTGTTTTCAAGATGAATAGAAATAAGTTCGTGTTTTAGGATTAATTAAATATTTGTATAATAAATCATATTTCAAACCTCCTTCTCCCTTTCCCCACCCAAAAAATTGTAAATCTCCACTAACCTCGAGACGACCGCGAGTAATCGGTTCAATTCCTTTAACTCTAGATTTAAGACAATAATCATGTATAATGAAAATGATAACTCGGCTCTGTAAAGTTTATTCGATTGAGCCTGTACAAATAAATAAATATAAAAAAAAAAAAAAAAATAAAGCATGTAATTAAATCAATTGAAAACAGTCGAATTAAAGTGTCAATGTATGTACAAATTACACTTATTCAGTTTGTTATTAGATCAAACTTCTGGCGTTGAATTGGAAAGACAATTAACACTTTTACAGCTTTTAATAAGTAAATTAATCAGATTAGAGGAAACAGTGGAATAAATATGCATCTATCGATCTCAATGAGTTTTTTCAGCACATAATTCGACAACTCGTTTTATTCAGCATTGTACACTGTTATACAGCATTTATTCAATATATATGCTTATTTGTGACTCTGAATTGTTTGTTGGGTGGTATAAGAGCTATTTTGCTGACTGTATTCACCTTTATACAGCAATATTATAAAGCAATGCAATGAAATCTAATAATGGAGCTAGAAAACATTTAAAAGACGTTTAATAAAGCATTTTATTAAATCAATTGAAAACAGTCGAATTAAAGCGACAATGTGTGTGCAAATTACACTTATTAAGTTTGTTATTAGATCAAACTTCTGGTTCTGAATCAGGAAGACAGTCAACGCTTAGAAAGCTTTTAATACGTAAATTAATCATATCAGAGCAAACGGCGGAATAAAGGCGCATCTATCGATCTCAATGAGCTTTTTTCAGCACATAACTCGACATCCTGTTTTATTCAGCATTGTACACTGTTATACAGCATTTATTCATTGTGTATGCTTATTTGTGACTTTGAATTGTTTGTTGGGTAGTGTAATAACCTGCAGAGCAATCATCAAACAGAATATTACCATTGGAATTGCTTTCAGCATTATTCCATGAGCGGTGTTTTGCATTAAAATCACCAATAATGAAGAATTTAGACCTATGACGGGTAAGTTTCTGAAGGTCACCCTTGAGAAAATTCTTTTGCTGGCCAATGCACGTAAGCTGTCCAGATTTCCCAAAGTTTCAAAAACTTTTGGTTTCAAATGAAGAAACAATTTTATGTTTGATTCGTTCATGAACAATTATGACAACGCCACCACAGGGCCCATCAAGACGATCATTTCGATAAATGAAATAGTTTGCGTCTCTTTTAACCTTATGGTAAACCTGGCCGAAACGTTTCAGTTTTGGTCCGCCATCTTGGATTCCAAAATGGCGGCGGATGTCAATTTTCCACTACCCCTCATCGAGCTCATTCCGCAGATACCCATATTGCATGGATTTAGATGCATATTCTTAGTTCAGGGGCCACCATATTGGATTTTGGTCCGCCATCTTGGATTCCAAAATGGCGGTGGATGTCGGTTTTTTACTTTGACTGTAATACCAAGCTATTGATCTTCCGCTGGTAAGTTAGTGTAGTTGGAGCAGATTAAAATGAGATATAAGAAAAATCAATGTCTCGTATTTTTGACTGCATAATTTTCTTGACTTGTCAAACTGCTCACGGAACACCAAGTCAAGGGCAGGCCTAAAATTTCAACTGGAACGTATAGGGCCATGAATTAGAAGAAGAAGAGGAATAGCGATGAAAAAAAAGGCTTCGTGTGGGTGGGCGAGGGTGGTTTGCTGTCTACAGACGTAATAAGCCTCACTCGATTGGATGTCAGTCGGTGGCGTTGGCAACCGATTCTCCCCGATAAGTGAAGTATGTTTGTTAAGCTCTTTCTACGACAGGAGTTGGAAGGCCTGTATGTGTATGTGTGCTTTTTCTTATACGGCGGCATCAATGTCGGTCATGTCAATTTTAGGAAAGCAGCCACGTCAACCGAAACGAATGAAGGTGATTTTTTAAGGAGAAAACTGTTGGATGAATTTTGCTTGATTTGACAGATGATGCTTGAATTGTACACATATTGAAAAGCATTCCATGGGAACGCTTCGTCGAATTTATTTGGTGGGTTTGAAGTGCTATCGTCCTATCGTGCTCGTGTCAAAGGGACGTCTGTTTCATATATAGGTGCGTTACAAAGCACAACGAAAATCAATATTCCTCGATTACTTTTTCAAAGGAACGTATCAGCTTTTGTAAACAATGCATTTGATTGCCGATTTTGCGTAACTGGTAGCTCGCACACGCTTACTAAGACCATTATCTAATGGTAGCATTAGCATGCGTAGGCGAGCTACCAGTTACGCCGAATCGACGATCAAATGCATTGTTTACAAAAGCTGATGGGGCTTATTACGGATGTCACTTCACGGTGAAAAGTTGTCACTTGTCGTCACGGTGAAGTGATTCCCATTTGATTTGTACGGTAATCACGGCTCTTATTCTGAGTATCACTTGCTTATCACCGTGTAGTGACACCCGTAATAAGGCCCGATAAGTCCCTTTGAAAAAGTTATCGAGATTTAGATATAATATTCTCATCGTCGTAAATCAAGGTGTACAGGCACGTGTTCACATGTTACCGCTGCTGTCACCGTATTCTCCGTCGTCACTGTTGATGAGATGTCTATGATGATGATTTGACAGTCGATCGTGGAAAAAAAAAAACATCAAAGAGCTTCCGTTTCGCACATTCCTCTGAGTAGGTTTTTCCACAACTCTCGCTTCTTTATCAGAAAGTGAGCTGGGAAGCTTATCATGCATTCATCTAGGCACGCAGAAAACCGAGAAACAATGCGTCTCAATATCCTCGTCCCAGTTGTATTCACATCGCACATAAAGAAAGCACGTGGGGAAGCTGACGAGCGCCAAAAATTTCCATCCGTGAGTGTTGAGGTGGAAAATTGCCTTTTAATGAAATTTTCCCCCCATGGCAGTTCAGATATGTGCTTGTATGTATGTTGTTTGGTTTAATACACCACGCCATCGACTGTCAGCCGTACGACTGTTAGAGCCAGATAAAATGCCTGTGCTCACCTGAATCGAGGTCGGGAGGATGCTTGCGCCACTCCACGCACAGACAATGCTTTGTTCCGGCTAAATTTAATTATCTTCTGTGATCGATTCTGCTGAATCACCCCCCGAAGGAAGCGACGACAGTGCGGATGAGGACGACCCGAGAGAAAATCGGGAGTTCCGGGAAGCGGTTTCCATTATTATCTCTGGCAGGCTGTGTGGATGTGATTGAGACTTCGGATGATGTTTACCATCGGCATCAATTATTTGAATTTGTTGAATATTTCAGAAGGTAGCTATGAACTTACACAGCACTTATGGATCTTTTCCAGCAAAATTTATTTTAATGATGTAAACTGAGTGCAGTAAAAATTACAATGCAAAGAGATTGATGAACTCGTTTGTTTTTTTTTTTTGTAATAATAATTGTTTCTATATACCAACCTTCACCAGATTTCCTTCCTCGTGCAAGCTCCTCATTGCCCAACAACGCGGAACAAGTAATTCACAGATGACAGGCAAAAGTTCCCCCACCTTCAACAAACCTTTACAGCTTTGTTTGCGCCAAGCGTAATTTTTTACCCATCTGTCGAAGGCAAAATAATGACAGAAGTTTCCCTAATGACAGCAGGTAAAACCCGGAGGCCCTGGACTCCAGCTGGAAGTGAGTGGGTACTTTCGGCACGTGTTTCCCAATGAGGTCGTGCACCGACCACCATCCGATGTGCTGGTTGTGCACGAGACCCCGGCGGAAGAGGGGAACCTCGTGGGAGAACGAACCTCATCATCGTGTTCAAGTGTAAGTACCTGAGCTGCACCAAGGTAAAGTTTTCCCGGAGATAAAAGCTCCGAGCAAGCGACCGTTTGCTGTTGTTTTGTGCACTTTGTGTTTTAAGGGGGAACGAGCAACCTTCGCCGGCTTACAAGAAGACACGGGATCTACATGTAAACGTACTACATGGAGTAAACCGCCAGCCAGGAAGCAGTGTGGCATCCTAGGTAAGAACCGAGATTACATCACAAGCGAGTAGAGCGATTAAAACCACACAAAAGACTCGTCCTGGTCGTCGTCGTTGCTCGTTTGCAGAGAACTTATCCGGAAGAAAGGCAGAACTTGTTCCTTAGCACTATGGGGTGGGTGGGTTGCAGAAGGGCCACTCGGGAGTAGATCCATTAAAACTATGGCGTAACATCTTAAACAGCGCGGTGGTGGCGTAGTTTGGAAACCAGAAGAGGCAGAGGAGACAGCGGCCCGGGCCACCAACCGGGTGGATCTATTTGCAGAAGGAAATTCGTAGTTGTTTTAAGTTTGTGGCTTGTGGCACCGTTCGTTTCCGGTTCTACCCGGTATCCAGCATTTGTGGTAGGAGGAGCATTTTCCCACTTCCTATAAGTAGTGGAATGTTGAAATTCACCACAGGAAGGAACTGCAGCTGGCGAAAATTACATTGCCCGTGTCTATTGTTCGAGCTGACAGGGGAAGTTTAGCACGAGACATGCGGAGATTATTCAAAATGTTCAAACTCTACCAGTGGTTCCGCTTTTCTGGGGGTCGCCAAGCCAACCGAACGGTGGCGCTTGTATTGGTAGGTGGGCATATTATTTTATGCTTTTGTCTAAAGACAACTGTGAGCCGATAGTCCCGGGCGTAGGTCGAGGAAGGAAATGAATTATTGCTCTTTTCAAATGACGTTTCCATGGATTTTCCTCTGCACAATCTAAAGGATCTCGGTAGGTACATTTCTCGTTCGGATACAATGGGCATGTTGAGGGAGGAAAAGGTGGCATGTCCTGTCGGTTCGGGTTGTCTGTGATGTGGGTTTGCAAGCAATTATAAGACACTTTAAAATGGGTGACAGGTGTCCGTGTGGGCTACACGGTCGGTGGGTTGCTGGAAATGCTTCCGTGTGAAAATGGTCATTCTGCATGGTCTTCATCATGATGCAGGGTCAAAGAACATTATTCCCAGAAAAGGTAAAAGTTATGATGCGGGTATATATTTTCCTTTCCTGTTTAAATACAAACAGCAATTATGTTTATCTGATCACATGTCAGGTTCTTAGTAATGCGGAGTCACTCGCAATGGTTGTCAAAAAATCCAATTGATGCTGTCAAAAAAATCTTACGATGAGGACTAACACCAAAGCTTGCGTCCCTTCAATATATTTGTTCGAAAGATAAAGAATAAGAATCAACCATCAACATTTTACAAGTACACGCTGTCCACTTTTGTTTATACCTATGAAAAGTATTTTGTAAACATCCTCAACAAAGAAAATTTAGAAATAATAATAAACGGGTCTGAGTGAAAGCAGCAAATGCACATTCGACCGTTTGACTTGATATCACTAGCGTGCACAGGAATCTTGTTAAGGAGGGGCATTTTTTTCTATGTTGCATTTAATCTGGGGATGGGGAGTACTCCAAAGTGCGTGGTGTATAGTGTCCACATCCCACTATTTCCCTACTGTTAAATCTAGCTAATTTTATTTATTTTTTGCTCCGGTGGTGGTTCATCTTCTTCAATGCAAACTACCTTCAGACAGCCAAAGGAAATTGGCAATTTATTCCAATCGACGATATCGATGAAGATCGGTTCGTCATTACATTGTGCAACGACGTAATCATGTCATTTTGAATACGATACTTGCGTACTGGCTATTTTAGATACTTTCCGCCAAGTGTTTTTCCAGCACAGGACCGTAGTTAGCCACCAACTGGGTGACACACTTTCCGCTCCTTCCGAATGTCCACGAAGTGGTCGGCCACCTTTGCAAAGTATGCGCACAATATCGATGAAACGTTCCATTATAGAGCGATTCTGTAGCAGCCTTGCCTCTCTAGCAGCAATCATAGATGTTTTTTGGTAGTCCAGTGCTTCGTCGATACCCTTCCTGGCTTTGAAATTCTTCCACGCTTCCATACTACCAACATGGATATCACTGCCATTGTGTTTGTCCAGCAACTCGGTCGCTTTCTTCCAATTTCTGAACCCTGTAGAAATTGGACAGCTAGGATCGCCCGAAAAGATCGGCAGCATAATGTGTTTGTATATAATTGGCTTTGATAAGCGCCATCCGTCGTCTGGCTCGTCGTGGCGATGTCAAACGTACCTCCGGTTTAATCTACGAGAAAACACGAGGTGTGCTGAAGGTTTTCCTGGAAAATGAGATCCGTGATGCTGTCACCTACTCTAAGCACGCCAAGCGTAAGCGGCCATGGATGTTGTCTACGTTTTGATGCGACAGACGCACTCTGTACGGTTTCGGAGGTTAAATCATCACCAACTTTGGCAACGAAACGGCCCTTTTCAGGGCCAACAAGCTTATTATAGTAAAGAGTTGGATTTTATCTGTGCCTGTTAGTCCACATTCAGAACCATACGCCCTCAACGCCCACACAAAGTTGTAATCTTGTAACCAAACTTGGAAGCAGGTGTGCAAGTGATTTTGATCAATTCTCTTCATCAACTATCTCTTCGAAAAAAATACTACAAATTTTGTACGCCTAAAAATCAAAACGGAAAGAGTTAAGATAATAGATGATCGATCAATGGATCAATGAAAATGCTGAGGTTTTGACAGAACTATGCTGTGGCTACCACAGTATTTTACATATGATCGTCCATATACAGTAGCGCCAAAAGCATGCTGTGGTGGGTTCAAAACTGGACCATCTAAAATAATCAATTAAAAGAACTAAATGCTTTTCACATTTGTTCCGTCCACTAGCGGTCCTACGTCAAGATTCCATTAGTGCCCCTAGGCACAGATCCATCCACTTTTTTAAGCCCTTATATGCTTTTGTAGTTACACTTTACTATTACCGTAACGAGTACGTTAATCTTGGCCATTTTCAGCGAAAATTGGAGTTTTAATTTTTTCAAATTTTGACCTAAATGCCAAGGCTAATAGGATCATTAAAAAGGTTTAAAAAATATGTAAAGATTCGCTTGTCAAAATAGTGTTGTGCGCTTTCGTTCCATAAAACAATTTTTACAAGCGAGTACAGGATTGTTAACGGAATGGATTCTTACACGAATTTTCAGTGAGACAACAATCGACCAGCGTTCAATGGCAAACTAATACCTTCTTTTCAAATAGGGAATCCAAAAGCTGTCTTTAAACTTTGTACAGTTGCGAAAAATTCCATCCTCAGAATTCCTTGAGGTTCTTTCGAAGTTTTTAGAACTCTATACTTTTTTTAAATTATTCTCAGTAGTCCTCTGGAATTATTTTTAGAACTCTTCTTGACTTTTACTCATCCCACCTTGGAACTGTTTCAATTTCAGAAGAATTTCCTCAGTATTATCCAGAAATTATTCCCGGAATGAGCTAGACATTATCGGTACTCCTTTGTCATTTTATTCAAAATTCCTTTGGAATTTCACTCAAAATTTAATTTTCTCGGTATTCTTTTCGGAATTATATTGGAACTATCTACAGGATTCACTAGAAATAACCCGCTTTTGAAATTATTCTCAGAAGTCCACTGCTATTATATTAAGAACTTCTCATGATTTTTTCTCAGAACATTTTATAGCTGAAATTCCTTCAGAAATACTTTTACGTTTCCTCGGAATTCGCTTGAAATTTTGCTTAAAATCCCTTTGGAATTTCACTCAAAATTTGATTTTCTCAAAGTTCTTCTCGAAATTATCTTGAAACTATTTGCAGGATGCACTAGAAATTATCCGCAGAATTTGCTTTGAATTCTTCCCTGAAAAATTTTGGAACTGTCCAAGGAATACAATATCCTTGAGGTTCTTTTCGGAATATTTTAGAACTTTTTTTCAGAAGAATTTCCTCTGTATTCTCAAGAATTTTTTCCCAAAATGAGCTTGAAGTTATCCTCGGAATTTCCTTGAAATTTTCCCCTACATCCCTTTGGAACTTCATTCAAAATTTGATTCTCTCGGTATTCTTTTTGAAATTATCTTAGAACTATCTGCAGGATTCACTAGAAATTATTCGCTGAATTTTCATGAAATCATCCCCAGAAATCTTTTCTTTTAGAACTGTCCTCAGAATTCAATACCCTTGAGGTTCTTCTCGGAAGTCAAGTTTAAGTTGTCTGTCCATTCACCAAAACGTTGTAGTTTTTCTACCAGAAATGTTCAAAGAAGCTTGCCCCTTCATTCATCAGAACTGTGCAATTTTTACATCAGGAATTTTCAATTCAGCTTGCCCCTTCATGCAGCAGATTAATGCACATCTTACACCAGAAATTTTCAATACTTGCCCCCATAAAACTTCAACTGATCAGAACGATGCAAATTTTCCACCGTTAATGTTCAATGAAAACTGCTTCTCCAATCTTCTGATTAGTGCAGATAACCTTTTTCCATTTTCCACCAGACATTTTCAATATAGCTTGCTTCTCCTATCATCAGAATGTTGCAAGTTTTCCACCATATAAAGCTTGCCCCTAGGGGAAGTACAATTTGATCTGAAGTAATATTTGATGTAAAAATTGCTCAAATTGGTAGATATTATAATTTTTAGTATAAATATTAATGATATTAACTGTCAAGCGGAAAGCTTCAAAGTAAAAAAAATAACAGTGTAACTTTAACGCATACACTCAATGACGTTGCACCGTTGTTGTTTATGTTTACTGCAGCTTTCTGTTTGTCATAATTTTGCCTAGATTTTCGTTTTCGATAACTCTGATCGATTTCGACTTCGGCTTTTCATGATAAAAACGGTACTGGACGTTCCCCCAGCAACAAATCTCTCCAAGTTGCATTCTCATGGCGAATTGAGCGTAATACGACCACGGGACCATCACTCTGGGCTTCCGTTAGCAGGGCGGCGTTGTCAATCGATTCCCGTTCCATAGAAGAACAGCACAGTGGTTCACAGACGATGAAGAATTCGTGGAAATTAATTCCTGGGAATGGAAGTGCGGCCGATTATGTGTACTGAGAACAGCTACCAAAAAATTCCGAATTTATGAGAACAAGGAGCGGATTTTGGTGGCGGTGGCCAGCAAGATCACAAAGAAATGACTTGCCTCTCGTATGAAATACATTTTTGATTAAACGAATGTCAAATGTACACTTAAAACAAAAATAGCCTAAAATAAACAAAAACCAACTGTCAGACTAAGCATAAGATTCGCAAATATCACACATATTAAAATATTTAATATTTCCACCATCGGTATTGATGCTGATACTTGGAGCTGTCCTTCCCCTAGGCTTGCCCCTATTTTCATATTTTGAGAAAGTTCAGTAAATCAGCTTCCCTCCAATCATCAGAATGGTACAAATTTTACACCAGAAATTATTATTAAAGTTTGTGTCTCTACTCAGCAGAAGGATGCAAATTTAAGACCAACATTTTTCCGAAAAGCTTGCCCATCCGTTCATTAGAACGGTGCTGATTTTCCACCAGAAATTTTCATTATAGCTACATTTTTAATAAAGCTTGTGCCTTCATTTACCAGTGCAAGTTTTCCACCATAAGTCTTCTGCTCATTTCATGTATCACGGCGATGCAAATTTTACACCAGAAATTTTCAATAAAACATGCTCCTCCATTCACCAGAACGGTGCACCAAAAATTGTCAGTGAAGTTTGTGGCTTTGCCTCTTCATGCAGAATGGTGCAAATTTTCCACCATAAATTTTCAATGAAGCTTGCATTCATCAGAACGATGCAAATTATACACCAGTAAAATGAATAAACCTTGCTTCGACATTCACCACAGTGTTGCGAACTTTCCACCAGAAATTTTTAGTTAAATTTAGTCAGAGTTATTCATTTTGATTAGTCCCTCCATGCACCACCTTGATGATATATTTACACCAAAAATATTCAATAAAAAGCTTTTTCTTCGATTTACCACCACGAAGGTGAATTTTATGAATCTTAAATTTACCCTCTTCTTTTAGCCCTCCATGAACCACATTGAAAAAAAAAAAGAATTCCACTAAAATGTTTTGTATGCACCACTGTGGTGCAATTTTTTGACCAAAAAATGACATTGAAGTTTGTCCCTTCATGCACCTTTGTAAAACAATTTTCAGGCACCATCTCAAAGGAATTGACGCAGTGTTTTCAGTGCCCTTATATTATGAAATGAAGTTATTTTTCCTTCAAATCAAGTTATTTTATATCATAATTTTGTAAATGTGGGAATAAAAATCTTATTTATAAAAGGAGGGGCAATTGCCCCCACCTTGCCCCACCCTGTGCACGCCAGTGCACGCCAGTGCTTGATATTGATAAGTTTCTTACTTTCACAACATTTTAAAGCTTAAACCTTGAGTCATTTAATGTCTGGACGCACTGTTTATTTTACTGCAGTGCTCCTAGCGGTCGGATCTGGAAAGATTTTTGTTTTGAAATGTTTCCTCTTTCAGTGCTGAAAAGTTCGTCATGATTCATTTTGTTTAAAAGAAGTTATACTTGATGGAAGCCGCGAACCAAAAACTAATTTTGGACACCCACTAGGAAAATCCGACGTGGTCAGGTTCAAACATCGCGAAGTCGTTGAAATTAACCACTTCATTCGAGCAGTTAAAATGACGTTTACTACCACTCGAACTTTAAAATAAAATATTATTTTGAGACTTTTTTTCAAGAACCACGAGAAAAGTAGCCAACATTGGTGCGTTTCATAAAAAAATAGAAATTAGTTGGTCCAGTTTTGTGAAATTGCAGGTAGAAAGTCACACCAAAACTGCTTGGCAAAGTGGTCAATTACTTAACCCTTCTTCAAGCTATTTCGACCGACCAAAACTATGATTCTCTTAACGTCATTGTAATTAATTACTTTGAGCTAGTCTTGATAGCGCATGGGAGCCATTTTGGGTTTTTGATCCAATTCCTTCCCGCAAAAAAATCCGTTCCCATATTCGTGAACGAGAGCCGTGATCTATGGTTCACGGCTGCCGTTCACGAATATGGGAACGATTTTTTTTTCAGACCTCTTCACCGCATAATAAGATTCTAATTTAACTTTTTACTTACCATTATCGCTTGAGAACAAACAAATTATTGCACTTATTTGAACCAATTTACACTAATAACATTAAATTTTACGGATTTGAATCCGATGGAAAACAAACGAGATTATTTTTTCACTGAGCATTGACTAAAATGGCTACTTCGATGTTTTTCTTTCGTACTATTTCATTTCAGTTGCACGCATCCCCATGACAATTTAAAGCACCTTCGCATCCAATGCAATCCCATCAGGAATCCTGTATATATTTTTTTATCCTTTCTCTATTTTCGTCAAGACGATAAACTCAAAAAAAAACCCTCTTCAATTACATTATTTTTACAGGCAAGCGTGGTAAAATAAAATGCATCTGAATGAGTGTCGTTCACCCTGCATATTAGTTATCTTGCAAAGTAGACGTAATATATAATTATAACTAAAAATTCCTGATTAACCGACCGTCCAGTATTCAGTACATTACCGTCAAGGTTGCAAAGACTCATTTCAGCTAAAATAATGTTTTTCGGAATAATAAAACCAAAAGATGGTATGATGGCATGTTTTACTTGTAACTTACAAGAAGAGGTTACAAAGTATGCGTTGGAAACATAAAACTTGTAAATTTTGCTTTCTATGAGTCACAATCAGCGATTTGCTGATCGCTGAGTGAGTGAGTGAGTGAGTGAGTGAGTTTGTGAAAAATCGCTGATTGTGACTCTCATGAAGTGAAATAAACAGGTTTAATATGTCAAACACATTCTTTGCAACCTCTTCTTGTATCCTACCAATTCAAAATTTGATCATGGCATCTAATTATTTCATAATTTAGAAAAACATTGTTTTAGCTGAAATGAGTCTTTGCAACCTTGATTACCGTACACTCAAAATAATCTACACGTTGAAGCTACGTGAAAAATCACGTAAGCTCTCAATTTTTTCTCTCCTCTCAGTTTTACGTGACTGACGTAGAATGTATGTGATGTCCCTAGAATTTCACATGGAGTTCCTTTTTAACACACCTACATAATCAAGGAAATGTACGTGATTTTCCCATAACACTGAGTCTATGTGCATTTCACGTAAAGCCTATGTTATTTCCACATCTAAAAAAAAAGATTGGTACGTACACTCAGAGCGCTGCAAATCATTGCGGAATCATGATGTGTTTTTGTTCGGTATTCGGTAGTGGCAAGATGTAAGTATAACTATATGGATTATTTTATTCTATTTAACAAAAACAAACTGTCTGTTTCATCGTGCTCAACAGAATGATGTCAAGCTGTCCATCAGTTTCTTCCTCTAAGAAAAAAAATATCTCGGCTCATCTCCATGATCGTCCAGATTGTTTGTGCTGTGTATCGAATGAATATTAAAAAAAAAATCAATGTGGTCTATTTAGAATATTTGAATAAATTAAAGAAATATTATTAAATTATGCTATTATGAATACAGTAAAGATTGTATCTACATATTAGAAAATATTTGTATAAGCAGTGTCAAAATATTGAAACTAGAATCCTCCAACGAATGTCACAAACCAAATCACGTAACTTATATGTGATAATTCTGTGACGGTTAAGCTTCATGAAATGAGTGCCACTACATGAGAATCACGTAGCTCTTATGTGAAAAGTACGATGTAAAAAATCTACGTATGTTTTCACGTAGCAATTACGTGAAAATTTTTCTGAGTGTAATTCAGAATTATGGAGAAAAGATCGATCCTACAAAGATCGATTCTTTTGTTAAT
Organism: Ochlerotatus camptorhynchus; assembly: GCF_037179485.1. Classification (NCBI taxonomy): domain Eukaryota; kingdom Metazoa; phylum Arthropoda; class Insecta; order Diptera; family Culicidae; genus Ochlerotatus; species Ochlerotatus camptorhynchus. Next base: position 1,503,809 of record NW_027040591.1, on the reverse strand, counting down.
CGGATGATGGATCGATTCTAGTGCGGTTAAGCGAACCCCACACGTATCAATATATTGATGCGAAGGGGAATTATGATGATGTGAACACAGAAATATTGTCAATACCGAAGTATTGACGTCAATATAGAATATATTGACAATACAATTATTGTCAATAAAAGCAGTCGTGTAGGGTCCACTTAAATAAAATCAATCCTCCAAGATCGATCTTTTACTAAAGATCGTCCAATCCTAGTTCGTACATTCAAAGTGTTTTTTTATGTTACTTCATACGCGAAGTTAACGATTTTCAGAGTTGGTTGGAAATGCTAACATGAAGCTTTAGTGTGATGATTTATTAGCTAGAGAATGATCTTTAGAAGAGGGTAGGTGGATAGTTCCGTTAGAGTACGGCAGTATGAAAATTAAATAAAAGTTGAAAATGAGCGAAGGGCCATTAATGCGACAGTTTTTAAAGATCGACGCACATTTTTGCCTAACCCGTACGATGTACGCGGGGACTTGAAGTATGTCTCCAAGTCCACAGGCAAAAATGTGCGTCCCTCTTTTTGCTCATAAACTGACTGCGGCTGTGGAATAGTTCTAGCGACGTTTTCATCACTACCTAAAGCCCCACGTTGCGAGAGCATTTCCAGTCGATGGTGTGTTATAATGCAGTTCTTCTTTACCCAACTATTGTGTTGCTCCTCTCGTCATGACCAACGTGATCATCTCAGAGAGAAAGCAGTAGGGTGGTTGTTGCGTGCTGTACCATCATCAGCATTGTTGACGGCTACTCCCGCCTTGAGTTGTTACATTCAGTTGTTACCCCCCCCCCCCCTAGTTCGTAGTTCAAACAATTCTCGCGTCATTTTTCAAAAGGTCCCAAGTAACAAATGTAAACAAATTGAGTTCTAGATAGAGCTGGAATTAAGGCCTAACTAATTAAGGAATTAAGGAAGACTTCCCCTATCTGATGATGATATTCATTTGCTTGGGCAAGCCTTGAGTTTCTAGAAATCATCAAGAGAAGTCATTTTTTTACAAAAGCTGTTACGCCCAAACTCCAGCTCTATCTAGAGTTACACGGATACAAATTGACATGTACGGTTTATTGGATCTATCTTATAACATACACTCCGAATAATTTTCACGTAAATGCTACGTGAAAACATACGTAGATTTTTTTCCATCGTGCTTTTCACATAAAAGCTACGTGATTCTCATGTAGGGGTACTCATTTCATGAAGCTTAACCGTCACAGGATTATCACATAGAAGTTACGTGATTTGGTCAGTGAAATTCATTGGAGGATTCTAGTATCAATATTTTGACACTGTTTATACAAATATTTCGTTAATATGTGTGTGACACATATTAGCGCTAATGTAAGCCGGTCTTAACTTGACGCTTAACAAGTCAGCAAGCCATGTGCTGTAAGCGCAAACCGGTAAACGGAGGTCTCCATGGTAACGCCTCATAAACACACACGGGCAACTCTCGACTCACTTTCGGACCGGCTCTTCACGAGGTAAGTCGCACATTGGCGATCCTGCCAGATTTAATTAGGCCATGCGGAACATTCGATCTTAAAGAAGCCAATCGGATTAGAATAAGCCCTCACGCACCAAAAAACAATACAAGAAAAAAAGAACGCCAAATCTGCCTTATTCGTCTCAAGACGACGCCATTGCGAAAAAAAGCCAAGCCTGCCTTAATCGTTTCAAAGCGACGCAAAACCTACCAAATCGTTTCAAAACGATGCCGCCACTGCAAAAAAAAATATATATATATATGCTAAATCTGCCTCAATCGTTTCAAAACGACGCCATAAAATGTAAAAAGCCTTAATCATTTCAAAACGACGCAAAACCTGCCAAATCGTTTCAAAACGATGCCGCCACTGCAAAAAAAATGCTAAATCTGCCTCAATCGTTTCAAAACGACGCCATAAAATGTAAAAAAGCCTTAATCGTTTCAAAGCGACGCCTCTGCAAAAAAAAATCAATGAGCCTCAATTACTTGAAAATCACGCCACTGCATAACCTTTAAAATCAGCCGTAATCGTTTTTAAACGATCCCTATTACAAAAATAAATAAATAACGCATACATTTTACCAGCACGATCTAATGCATATAATTTTCACAAATCATTGACTTTATATTTTTTTTATTAACAATTGTAGGCAATATTTCGAAATCTGCATCAGCCCCAACAAAGTTTCAGCAATGCAAAACAACGGCAAGTACGTTCGGCCCAAAGAAGACCGTGAGGGTTATCCGAACGATCGTGAACTGGAGCGAAAAGCAAACCCTAACAGCGTCGATGGTGGCACGAGCCACCATGATGACTGTAGTGAACATTCAGCGAACTTCAGCAACAGCAGTGACCGTGAAGAAAGTGAGGACGAAGACACCGATCGTAGCAGCACCTACAGCACAACAAGCATTAGCCCCACCAGTGACGGTGGAGAACCGGTCACACCATCGAAGGGAGGTAACACCGCTAAACAGACAAACCCGGAAGAACACAGCACAAGCGAACGAATGACACAAATTGAAAAAGTGCTCGTGGACCTATCAAAGGCTATTACCACAGGAGTGGAACTTCGGATCTGAAAGTGGCTTCACTTGTCATTTGCGAACACTAGCGCACCTAGCGGTAAAGGCATCTTCTGCCTGCAGTTAAGATAGGCAGCATGCTATGATAGTGTGAGTGCACATAGAAAGTCCGTGTGGAACGCTACCACAACACATCGCTTGTTGAGCAGAAAAACGAACCATTTTTGATTCACCGATTTGTTTGCACTTCCCCTTCTGTTCTGTGCTATTACTCTACTCCAGCCTGGTACCCCGCAGCCAGTACATCAAGAAGCCGACCAAAGCTGGAATTTCAACCAGGAACCGTCTAAGCCACATGGTTCGTATACGTCCGTGCGCCCAGAGCACATCAAGCCTTTTCCCGGCGGTGTCCGTCCGAATAAAATGTGGGCTGAATGGCACGACTTCATCGAGAACTTCGAGGTTGCAGTATCATTGTATAATGCAAACGATCCGATTTACAAGGTCAAGCTTCTCTACCTATCCCTCGGGCAGGAGCTGCAGGCGATCGTCAAAGCCATTAACCTACGTCCCAGCCTGGCTGATCCGCGCTGTTATAAAGTATTTGTCGAAAACATTGAGAAACATTTACGCTCAATGACAGACACAGCTGCAGAGCACCGAGCCTTCTTGAAGATGAAGCAAGGAAAAGATGAATCAACAGTCGCATTTCACGCGCGGCTAATTAGAAGTGTTAGGCTGTGTGGTTACAGCTCCAGTGACCAAAACCGATTCGTGCGAGCGCAGTTGCTGGATGGCCTGCGAAATAAGGAATTGGTAAAAGCAGCGCGTACCTATGGTTACGACACCAATTTTATCGTACAGGCATCCACACGCGTAGAAGCATACGAGGCAGAAACAACCGAACAACCGCGGGATACCAATATACTGCAGGTTGGCCGGGGCTATGGAACGAGTCACAAGAGGACCAACTCTCAGCAAGAGTCTAGCTACCCATTCGATAAGCATCGTCGTACAAACTCAGATTTCGTGCAAGCATCAGAGCGCCGATTGGATCCGTCGAGATGGACAGGTAGGTCCAATCTTCAAGTGAGAGATAATCAGCCCAGCATACGAACACAAGGGCGTCAGAAGCGTTGCCCTAGGTGCAACAACGTTTCTCATCGAAACCCGCAATGCCCCGCGTTATCCAGAACGTGCGATAAATGTGGAAAACGAGGACATTTCGCAGTTGCATGCCGAACAGGACGGCGCGTGCAGCAAATTGTGAAGCACTCTGATATTGAATCCTCCGGTGACGAAAATCCCATTAACGACGAACAGGTAAAGAAGGTTGATCATTCGTACATGGAAAAAAGCTTTAATTATCTGCCATAAAAAGATTCGCATAGTTTTTTTTTCTCTATAATTCATTGCTCCAAATGATAATTCATGTAGCAATAAATAAAATAATGAGGATGCACTGAAACGTTACTTAAAGGAATGAAAAGGAAAACCGAGTAAAAATTCTTTTTTTGTGAAGAGAGAGGGACATGTGTGACACATATTAGCGCTAGTGTAAGCCGGTCTTAACTTGACGCTTAACAAGTCAGCAAGCCATGTGCTGTAAGCGCAAACCGGTAAACGGAGGTCTCCATGGTAACGCCTCATAAACACACACGGGCAACTCTCCACTCACTTTCGGATCAGCTCTTCACGAGGTAAGTCGCACAATATGTAGATACAATCTTTACTGTATTCCTAGTAATATAATTTAATAATATTTCTTTAATTTATTTAAATATTCTAAATACACAACATCAATTTTTTTTTTAAATATTCGATACGCAGCACAAACAATCTGGACGATCATGGAGATGGGCCGAAATACTTTTTATTCTTAGAGGAAGAAACTGCTGTACAGTTTGAAATCATGCTGTTGGGTATGATGAAACAGACAGTTAATCCATAATGTTATACTTACATATTGCCACGAATACCAAACAAAATCACATCATGATTCCGCAATGATTTGCACCGCTCTGAGTGTACGTACCACTCTTTTTTAGTTGTGAAAATCACATAAGCATTACGTGAAACGCACATAGATTCAGTGTTATGTGAAAATCACGTACATTTCATTGATTTTGTAGGTGTTTTAAAAAGAAACTCCCTGTGAAATTCAAGGCACATACATTCTATATGAGTCACGTAAAGCTGAGAGGAGAGGAAAAATTGAGAGCTTACGTGATATTTCACGTAGCTTCAACGTGTAGATTATTTTGAGTGTAGCAATGTCAGAAGATTTAGTCATTCTATGTTATGATTGATAGATTCCATTGGATTATCACTTAAAAACTGCGATTGAGTTATGGAACGATTTCTATCGTAATTGCACATACCTAGTACATGATATTCCTTTGCCATGTTCAAGGTTTGCAATGGGTAAGATGTAAATGAATATGGTCTGATATATTTTATGGTGAACAACTGTTAATATGCCATGGGTGGGAACAGACATCAAAAAACTAATGGAAATGCATAACTATAAGAAAATCCAGTAAAATATACCTGTTTCCGTGATAAATATTGCTCACTAAGAGATATATCTTATGACAAGAATGATACTAGCAGCACCGGTGGTGTAGTGGTAAGCGTGATTACCTCTCACCCCAGCAGGCCTGGGTTAAATTCCAGTTGGCGCCGCCGGGATGTTCTGAGGCATAACATCTCTGATCACGCCAAGGGAAGTAAAGCCGTTGGTTCCCGGTTCATGAGTTGATGGGTTGATAGGTAGAGTCCAGGTGTGTGAGCTGCCTCCCTGGCGTCGGTAGCATTGGTGCTCAGGAAAAAAAACAATGATACTGTATTGAATAATCTTTATTTCTTATTGTCCCATAAGATAAGGGGCTCCGGAAAAGAATGAATCGAGATTGAAATAATAATGATTCTACTACAATATTTACTTTGCTAAGATTCCAATTGTAAGCATTTTACACGGCTTATTCAGATTCTAGCAAAACGAGCATAACGTTGCACTACATTCCTTGTCGAGAGAGCTTCATGGTAATTGACTGAGCTCTATCTCGCAATCAGCCGTGGCCCAGTGGAACCGAGCGAAGACAACGACAGCATCACACCTCAACACAGTCCTGGATCAAATCCTAAATCAGCTAAATTTAAAAAAAACAACAACAACTGTGAAAGCACTCGAAGCACATGCTCGTGATGTTTATTTTCGATTTTTATAGAACCGGTAAAATATATGTTTTTTTTAATGAGTTATTTGATAAGGCTCAAACGAATTAACTTTACAGAGCCGAGGATTCGTGGTCACTATACAATACATCTTAAAACTATAGTCAAAAGGTACAACACAAACACTTTATCTTCCGCTATCCAAAATGCCTCCTCCATCAGAACTGGAGCCACTTCCAGGGGTTTCATTGTATGGCAGTTACGCCAACGAGGGTCAGAGCGCTTCCATTGCAGCAATGAACGCAAAACGTGGTCAGCACTCACACACTCATCACGAAACGGTTGCTTTCCAAAGTCGACGACGCATCGACCGAAAGAACTGCTGATGAAGAACAAAGAACAATGAGGTCACCACACAATGGTTGCTGCCGGGATAACAGACGATCGCGTGGCACACATCGAGAGTGGCCTGCTTTTGTCGACAGCCGAGTGAACTCTGATAAAATATATGTGTTAAAACAAGAATTTAATTTCATGTGATTTATATATAAATTTTAATTTAATTTTAATTTAAAAAAAGTATATGATACTGTAGTGTAAAGTAAAGCTTATGCTTATGGTTTTCAAATCCATTTCAGTTAATTCTTAAAATTTGACCGGTTTTCATTTTTTTATATGAAGATCATATGAAAGTTACCAACTTATCAGCATCGTAAATGTATCAGATATTCATATAGAATTTACCACGAGGCAAATTTTCAATCATATCGTTTCATTGGATTTTCTTTTAGCGCAAATTTATTAGACTTCCACATAACAGGAATATGCCATATTGGTTCAGTGCACAAACTATTGCTCTTCTATCATTGAATGTGATACAAAAATACGCATCCAAATCATTTATTTAAGATAATCATACGTCAAAACTTGTCCAATGTACAGTTTGAAATGATGGGTACATGATTGTTACGGTTATTCGGACTGCCTAACATGATTGGTGCTCATTTTCTAAAGGCGGGGCCAATCTAAAGTTAGGTACTCTACTCTGAAATCTGTGAAAGGGAATCTAGAATCATGTAGAACAAAACGTCCAATGTACAACTTTTTTTTTATATCTTTATTAAGGAGTCTTTCAGCCCTGGGTTGGTTCGTCCCCGATAATGTACAACTTGACTAGTCAAAACGTCCTATGTAGTTTTTTTTTCTATATTGTATTTAGCATTAGGTTCAAAGTAATATTGTGATTTTTCCGTTTCTACTGAATTTTCAACGTCTGACTACATTAAAAATAGTATTGCAAAATGTAGTGTTTCTAAACAGTTAAAATAATAATATCAGGCATAACATTTGATAACGGCACAAAAGCATTTGATATCATTGTCATACTGAACCATAGAAAAGCTAACCAAAAAACTTAGATTTTCTTATATAGGAATAGAAAAAGGCAGATTATTTACAATCTGATCTAAAATTACAAAGGCCACGAAAAAGGCATAGATTATTTACAATCCACTTTCTGGTTTGTTTACATTTAAGTTGTAGGCCCTTTTCAAATGTGAACTGCTCAGGGTCTTAATCGAAACTGCTGTAAAAATTTGACATTTTCAGGGATCCATCTGAGTTTCGGACCAGTCTGAAAATTCTCGACGAAGCACATCGCATTTGCTCTTCAACACTCTTGCATTGAATTGTAATCTGCTCTTGGAAGTTAATGATGTTTTGAAGATGCAGAGCTACATCTCCAACTTCTTGCTGCATTAGATGCAAAACTATATTCTTGATTGTTTATAAGTATCAATAACTTTTCAAAAAACCTAGATTATATAAAACAGCAAAAAAGGTTATCTTCCGTTTAATTCCACTTAATAAATGTTGGTATCCATGACAGATACGTATTTCGACTACAATGTGCAGTCTTCATCAGTGTCATTCCCACTAAAGAACTTATCAAAATCTAACCCCCTTAAGTACTCATCCCCTAGGTAAAAAAGTCAAGAACACAGGTATAAAAATGAAACTACAATGTGTTGAATCGGAACCTACCTAACTAATAAAAACCAAAGATTTAAGTAAACTAAAGGAGAAAAATCTATACAACTCTCTAATAAGGAAAAATCCCAAAGGACCTAGGAGATGAGTACTTAAGGGGGTTAGATTTTGATAAGTTCTTTAGTGGGAATGACACTGATGAAGACTGCACATTGTAGTCGAAATACGTATCTGTCATGGATACCAAAATTTATTAAGTGGAATTAAATGGAAGATAACCTTTTTTTGCTGTTTTATTTAAGCATTCCACTAACAACCCAATTTCATTACTTCACCTGGATTATAGTAAAAACTTACTGTTCATTTTCCGGCTTGCTTGGAGCTGCAACCTGAGTGTGACTCCGATGATGAGGAAACATTATTCTGCATCTCGATGTTTGATTCGGATTTTAGTATTCAAGGCAGTTAAAATCAACAACAGTGAAATATAAGTCTTTTGCTGCTGTTCATCACTTTCAAAACAAACGATGTTAAATATCTAGTTGAAGATTTCAAAAAGTCTTAAACGAACCTTAAACTCGAATTATTGTTAAGAAATACATAAGACCTTTTGCAAAAATCCACCAGAAATGAGAGAAAGATTCGCTCAGAGAGCAAGAGAGAGTCTCAGAGTAACTTTAGAGTGCTCTAAATGCTTCACTAAACCCCCCCCCCCCCCCCCCGTCGTCATTGTCATTTTCAAGTAAGCTTTAAATGATTATAATGCAAAGTAAAGTTAATACCAAATTAGTCTAAATTTTGGATGATCTAGGTAGACTAAAATTGACCTGAATCTTAACTCTGGGTAAATTGAAAATCTCAATTTAGTGGCGTCGGTGGTGTAGTGGTATGCGTGATTGCCTCTCACCCTAAAGGGACTGGGTTAAATCCCAGTCGGCACCGCCGGGATTTACTGAGGCATAAAAAGCAAAGGCAGGGAAGTGAAGCCGTTGGTCGCCGGTCCATGAGTTGATGGGTCGATAGGTAGGGTCCAAGTGTGGGAGCTGCCTCCCTGGCGTCGGTAGCATTGGTACTTGAATCACCTTACCCGAGCAAAGTAAAATATCAAATTGAAAAAAACAAGTTCTATTACCCGGTTATCACTTTTTGATAACTGAATATGTTATCATTATGGTTGAATTAACTGCCAACATAACAAAAATGATAACAAAAAATTTCTCGTTGGAGATCACAAAAAAAAAACTAATTTTGTTATCATTGATAATATCTTGATAACAAATTCTGTAAGCCATACAAATTTATTCCATAAATTTCAAATCATGTTATCATTTTGATATCAAAGCCTTACGCTGATAACTGAAATATAATTAGGGATTAAAAGCACTATTTTTTATTGTTTCAATGCGAATAATATTTAAAGTTTTGAACTAACCTTTTTTTTATTTTTTGGGTATCAAGCGGAGCTGCGTGACAGCTTAGTTTTCAAGACTTGACCCATTTGAATAAATTTTGCTTCAATCTTTGACAATACAGCAGAAGGACTAGCCTATGTTGGCCGCTTGAACACTGGATTCCGTATGTATTGTTTCAAGATAGTTATAGAAAAAGTGCTGTGACGTGTGCGCGTAGATCCATCCGCGTAGTAAACCGATTGAATAAGTAAATCCGTGTCGACCGAAATATCTAAATTATGTAAGTTACGAAAACCACGCGAATTTCGAACTTCGTGCAAAACAACCAACGCGAGAAAAAAAGACTTATTATCATTTAAAGAGTGCCGCCAAAATAAATGCGATAGCCTATGTTGGCAAGTTGATTAATTTTGGTTTCCTCCCTAAATATTCTACTTTTTTTTACTGTTGAGCTTTGTGTCAATTTAGTTATTTTACCGCACGTATCAATCATTTCAAGATTTCGCGACCGTACCGAACAAATTCTATACTACAGAAGCTCAAAAAAAAAAAAAAACTTTTGGTGAGCTCTACCGCATTGCGAATCACTTCTGCGTAAGCTCCGTAGACGTAGGCGAATTGATTCCGACAGCCGCGAAAAGTTAAACATGCATCAATACCACATAAGGAAAGATCGATTTTACGTATGGTTTAGTTCATAGATTAACACTGACTGCTGTTTACAAATGTAAGTACTTGAACACTAAGAAATAAGTTAACTCAAATGCTTTAACCGCATATATAAGAGATTTTGCGTATTGAGAAAATAATAAAGTAATCGAGTACAACAAACTCAGGGGAATACAATACCTCCAAAAGATTAAAAGTTATTAATTGTCACATACCTCTACTTTTACTTATTTCCTAAACTATTCCTCTCCTTGTTAATCTGCTAAATGCTATTGGTCTGCCTGCGTTTTCTTTTTAAAGTTCAAGACCAAATAAGAAGATTTATTCTACAACTTTAAAGGTTAGTTGCCTCCCTAAGCGGACCCCCCGCATCCTAATTCTTTTGTTAATCAACTTAATGTCATTAGACTTTCTGAAGTTTCTTATGTAAGTTCATTTGATGATTATTATATCTCATTAGTCTAATTTAATAAATTATTAAAAACTCTAATTCATCTAATCAAGCATAACCCATGCTTTATTAAGTACCTGCACTTGTGCTTGTAATCTAAAATTAAACGTGTTTCAAGTACTTTTGATTTTGACCTATACCTATTTATTTTATCTTAGTTCGACCCAGGAAACACCTTCATGTGACTAAAATGCTTCATTTTGAAGTAAGTTTCCTAGCTGATTTTTAAATTATATTGGGTATTTGCTCCAATTACGCTCTCACGTTTCCACTATGTCGCACCACAAAAATACATATGGGTATGTCACAAAAGAAGCACACCACAGTGGAAATCTCGAACCATAGCTTAAACACTTATCCCAAATCAAAATGAAGCACATATAAGATTAGTTACAATACCATGTACAAAAATGATGTTTAACATTGTTACCTGAGTAATACTTCAATGAAAACAACAATGAAAGCTTGTCACGCAAATAGAAGGAGCACCGCTGGGCACTTTCTGAAATATTTCAATAGTATAATTCCCTTGCAAACCCAAATAAATCTATCTGCGTAAAAATAAATAAAATAAGAGTGATTTGCGGCAAAACCCACCAGTATCACACCCAACGTCAGTGCCTATACGTAAGCGTACTACGACGCGGCTCTCAATTAAAGGAGTAACAAGTGTGATACTATCACTGCTGGACTAGACCTTTGGTTCTCTCATGCAGTGGTTTATCAGAGAGGGGAAGCTTAGTAATCCCCATTGCCTGCCCATGACGCCATTTTATCGCGGCATGAGCCAGCAACGCCGACCATAAACCTACCGTCTCCAACACTACACTATAAAGCATGAAATTAAGCCCGCCCACCAACAGCAAGGTGCAAAAACTAGCCAAGGGGAGGGATTTAAAGTTTTGGACTAACCTTGCATCTTTAATAAATATATAGTGAATTTTTCATGATAACAACTGATAACAAAAGTTATCAAGGCTGATAACTAAATAAGTTATGCGATAACAACTGAAAACAAAATGATATCTGGAATAACAATACTTGTAATCTAGATGATATCGGGTTGTTATTCTACTTTGCTCGGGTACACGCTATGTTGAGGCTACTGAGTGACTGGGTAGATCGCACTCATTTTTGCATGCTGTATGGAGTAGTCAAAAAATGAGTAAACTGGTTTTGATCCGATGAGTTGAATCTACCCAGATTCTGGATAAATGGTGCTGATATCAATTTAATAATGGCGCACTTTGAAGTTGCAGGCGATTTTTGCGCAGTGAGTCTAAAATTTGTTTTTAGATGTTTAGCAGTGAAAATGTATAGCTACCCGAGCAAAGGATTATACCAAATTGATAACAAGTTCTGATACCCGGTTATCAAGATTTGATAACTGAACATGTTATGATTGAGGTTGAATAAACAGCCAACATAACAAAAATTATAACAAAAGAATACTTCTGGGATATCACAAAAATAACTGATTTAGTTATCATTGAAAACATCTTTTTTCCATTTTTTTTTTTCAATATAATTCCGAATTATATTATCGATTTGGTATTAAAGCCTTACGCTGATAACTGAAATATGATTGGCAGTGTTTTTTTCTTTCTCACAATGTGGATAATATTTGAAGTTTTGAACTAACCTTGCATCATTTCATATTCTTTCATGATATCAACTGATAACAAAATTAGTCGAGATTGAAACTAAATTAGTTATGCGATAACAACTGTAAACAAATTAATATCGGGAATAACAAGACTTGCTTTCAAGATGATATCAGGTTGTTATTTTACTTTGCTCGGGTACTTAATAGCCTGGATGCCCGATCAAAGTAAAATAACAACCTGATATCACCTTGAAAACAAGTCTTGTTATTCCAGATATCATTTTGTTTTCAGTTATTATCGCATAATTAATTTAGTTTTCAACCTCGTCTAATTTTGTTATCAGTTGTTATCATGAAAGCATATTAAATGATGTCAGATTAGTTCAAAACTTCAAATATTATTCGCATGGTATGAAATAAAAGACATCACCAAATCGATAAAATTATTTGAAATTTTTTGACAAAATTTGCATGGATCACAGGATTTGTTATCAAGATGTTTTCAATGATAACTAAAAGTATTCTTTTGCTATAATGTTTTTTATGTTGGCTGTTTATTCAACCCCAATGATAACATGTTCAGTTATAAAATCTTGATAACCGGGTATCAGAACTTGTTATCAATTTGGTATAATCCTTTGCTCGGGTGGTGAAACCTATCACTAGGGCTAGGGGGGGGGTCAAGAATCCCAAAAACTGTCTACGTAGTTAATTAACAGCCCCCTATTTGATGAGTAATACAACTCTAACAAACAGGTTGGTATCAATAACTATAGAATTATCATTTTCAGATTTTTTTAATATTCTTCCTGGACGAAATAATTTCTATACCAAGCATTCATGGGGCATGCATTCATTTCTATCAAAATGGGAAGAATTAAAGAGCCTAAATTTATAAAGAACTGATCCATTTGACAGGTCTTCTGCTCGATTGGAATGACTTTTCCTATGACTTTGACATTTTGACGTGTCGTCTCTTTGTAAATTCAGGCTCTTTAGGAAGGATTAGTCAGTTGACAAATGTCATCATCTGAGTAACCGTTACCGAGTTTCCTCCATTAGCACTTTAACTTAGATTTGAGTAAAAGCATGTTTACTCATTTTTGGGTAACTTACCTTTTGGCTTGACTGAAAGATTTTTGATTCAAACATGAGTAGCCTCAAAATAGCGTGTACAGGGGTATTGAATCGGCCTTGTGCTTCATCGTGAAGAAGAAAAAGTTCTCTCTGGTCCACCGCTTACGCTCATCGACACATCAAGGAACTCCTGGCAAAGAAGTAACGGAGGCAAACCAGCCGACAAAGTCAGCTACTAGCAAGGAAAACTTTTAACTTTACCATGTTGGAAATTGTTTTTCCAACTTTAAACATAAATTGATTATCCTGATGTGGTTCGTTCTGGGTCTGGCGTTTTTCTCGTTATCATACAGAAGGACTTCAGGCTGGATATGGTGAGGGCGAATATAGTTATATGTGTGCTGCATGGCCATCAAGCCAAGCTCTGGGTCGTTTCGATGGGAACTTTCCCTCCTGGGGTGTCTCATCTTTTTTTGTTTTTCAGTGGCAACAGCAGCCACAGCGGCATCATTACCACCAGAAGGAGATTTTCTACTTTATATAATTTTAATTAAATTTCAATGCGCTGTCAGACGAGGTTGTGTTTTCGATTGAATGGAGAAAAAAACAAAATTGAAATATTGCTTGAAAAGCAGCCGAATCAGACGGCAAACGTGACCCGCTTCTCCAATGAAAAATTAAGCAACTGGATGCTTCCTCTTCAACCAAATAGTTTAAATATCAAAGTTAAAAGGACGAGTGCCGAGAAGACTGATAACCACACCAGAAGAAAAATGTATACAATTTAAAACCGTAAGCTGAACAAATGGCATCATTTGCAGTTCTCTTTCATCCAAGCGACCACACTCTCGTCGAGTTCCTTTTTCTTTTTTCTCTATCCAGAAGGATGCAATCATCACTGAGATATTTTAGCTCACGGATTTTCATTTTCTCGGGATCGGTGATCATTATTTCGCTTGAGAAATTTTCCCTCTTTTCCTTCCGGCCCTCGATGCGATTATGTTAATCACTTTCTTTGTCGGGAAATATTGCGATGTTTTTTTCCCTTTACTATAAATCACCCAGAGGAGAGATTGATCGATCCAATAGATGCGAAAACAATTTTCTGACCAACTGGCAGGCTACTGATAAGATTGGACGTATCGTTCTTAACAAGCATAGGATCGAAAAATGATCACCATTCGATAGCAAATTCGGGAAACATTACTTTCTCCTTTAAATGGAAAGCAAACGAGCCTTCTGTTTGTGTTTCGATAGCAAATATTTTGATTTTTCTCAAACTCGTACTCAGCAACTGTAACATAATATCCAGGCCTTGTTGATGGAAATAGGATTGTCACAAAAAATAAATTCGAAGCAAGAAGAACGAAATCCAACCCCCACAACTGTCGTCAAGATGCCCCCTCGAGCAAAAGTATGCACAGGAAAATGATGATAATTCCTCTAAGTAGCAAAACACTCACTCTGCTGGCTAGGGAAAACAAAACGAAACCAAGAAAAACAAAATGCTCCGATAAGGCTGCAAAATACGACAAGCGAAACGTCTTAGGAACTCGTAATCCTTCTTCATCTGTTTCGATTTTTCCTGTGTCTCGCTCAACAACAACAACAACATCAACATCAACAATAACAGCGTTTCTTATTAGTGTATACGGTTGTTGGTACATTTATTTAGCCACTTCATGGTCTTTCGGAAGGAACGGTAACGAGACGTTATTTATTTCTATGCTCCTATTTTGGGCCTATCTCTGAAGCTCAGTTAAATTTTTCGACACAAACGGGGCTGAATTAACTGTATGATAAATTAAAAACAATTTGCTTCAATCCTCGCATTGAGTGGTAGGACCAACAAAGAAGCATAGAACCAAATTCCATCGCGCAACCCTATCTCGGAAAAAAGGGGTTTTGCTCTTTTGAGTACCATGTGTATAGGTAGATAGCATTTAGACCAGCTCGGAAACTGAATCTGCAACCGTTGGCGTAGCGAGGGAGGTAGCAGTATGTGACCACTTAATTTTGTTGTTACAAAATCCACTTTTCACTGACAAAGGGAAGCGCCTTTGGAGGGTCCTGTCACTCTTCGAAGGGTATAAATAGCGGGACCTTTCTATTAGAATCGATTCGAGCTCACGATTCGTCATTGGGGGCGATCTAAATGCCCGCCACGAAGCATGGCGGAACTATCAGCGGAATCAGAATGGACGTCTGCTCTTCGACCACTCGCAGCATGGGCTGTATACAGTGCAATTTCCGGATGAACCGACATTCATCTCTCCGGCGGGAAACCCTTCCACGCTGGACTTCTTCCTAACGAACTTCGGGCTATCCAAGCCGGTGGCAATTAACGACTTAAGCTCCGATCACCAACCGGTGGTGGCTGAGGTCGGCATCAACATAGCTCCTGCTCCAATCCTACGAAAAGACTACCACCACGTAAACTGGGTCCAGTTTGGACGTGTGGTAGACCTGAACATCAACGAAAATCCGCCGCTTGACACCGTAGAGGACATCGACCGGGCTCTGGAAGGACTCCACCAGGCCATATCCGTGGCTGACGAGACATGCGTTCGACAAGTTCCTGTGAGGGGTAAGTTTGTTGCTATTGATTCCCACACCCAGTTACTGATTCGCTTGAGAAATGTGCGTAGACGCCAGTTTCAGAGAACTGGAGATCTGAGCAAAAAACATGAAATGGCCGATCTGAACAGGCAGATTGCTTCCAGAATGGACTCTCTCCGAAATGAAAGTTTCGGGCGTGTTGTCCAGAATCTGGATGACCGCTCCCGTCCATTCTGGAAGGTAGCCAAGGTGCTGAAAACTCATCCCAAACCCATTCCTCCTCTCAGAGTCGGAAATGATGACAATCGGCTCATAACCCCACAAGAGAAAGCAAATGCGATTGGTAATCATATTGCTACATCGCATTTGCTTGGCTCAACTATCCAAAGTCCGCTCGAAAATCAGGTGACGCAATGCGTACAAAACTTGGATGCCTCCGCTTGTGTCGTTCCTCCGGCAGAAAATATTACAGTGGAGCAGATTTGCTCAGCGCTGAAAAACACCAAAAACATGAAGGCTCCCGGGTTTGACGGTATATTCAACTTGGTATTGAAGAAGCTGAGCACGAAAGTGTACTCGCTTTTGACTGCTATCTTCAACAGATGCTTGGAACTGCACTACTTTCCAAGTATCTGGAAGATAGCAAAAATCATACCAATCCGCAAACCCGGTAAAGATCCATCACTACCTTCTAGCTATAGACCAATCAGCCTCCTTTCAGCGCTGAGCAAATTGTTCGAGAAACTAATTCTCAATCGTTTGCTCAAGTTTGTCGAGGAGAACAACATTCTCCTACCTGAACAGTTTGGGTTTAGGAAAGGGCATTCCACAAATCACCAGCTAGTTCGGGTGATGAATAACATTCGAAGTAACAAAGCTGTATCCAAGTCCACAGCCATGGCATTGCTAGACGTTGAAAAGGCGTTTGACAATGTTTGGCATGACGGACTTGTGTACAAGCTTTGTAACTTCAACTTTCCACCACATCTTGTAAAAATCACCCGTAACTACCTCCAGCAAAGGTCGTTTAAGGTATCGTTGAATGGTTGCAATTCAAACACCTTTTCCATCCCAGCAGGTGTTCCGCAAGGTAGCCTGTTGGGCCCTTTGCTATACAGCATATACACTTCCGACATTCCTCCCTTGGGCAACGGTTGCGTGTTCTTCCTGTTCGCAGATGATACCGCTATAACCGTCAAGGGAAGGAGGCCTCGTGAAATAACAAACAAACTTCAACGATGCCTTGACGCCTTTGCTGATTATGCCAACACGTGGAAAATCAAAATCAATGCCTCCAAAACCCAATCAATAATGTTCCTCCATCGACAATCTCCCAAACTAAAACCGGCTCCCTCTTGTACTGTAATAATGGATGGCACAAGGGTTGAGTGGTCCACCGAAGTAACCTATCTTGGTATGTTATTTGACGAAAAGCTCCTTTTCCGCTCGCACATAGATAGGGCAGTAGTTAAGTGTTCCAATCTAGTTAGGTGCTTGTATCCACTTATTTGCCGCAGATCTCGTCTCTCTAGGCTGAACAAACTGGCTGTCTACAAACAAATCATTGCTCCTGCGATCTTCTACGCCGCTCCGGTGTGGGAATCATGTGCACAAACTCACAGGAACAAAATACAGGTAGCGCAGAACAGGGTATTGAGGATGATCCTAGATCGTCCTTTCGATACCCGCATTTCCGACCTCCATCAAGAGGCTAACATCCCGAAAGTAGATTTTCAAATTAACGAAACTAGGAACAAATTTGTACAGAAATGCAATACATCAGAACATGCTTTGATAAGCAATTTGTATATAGTAGGTTAGGTGTATATAGTAGTTGTAGATTAGTTGTAGCTGTAAATAGTAGTTTTAAGTAGTCTCCTTTTTCCAATTCAAAACAAACCAATCCCACTAAGGTGGTCATACTTTAACAGGCCTGATAGGACTAGGAACAGTAAATAATAATTAAAAATTTTTCAAAATAACTAAAGTTGAAAAGACGCATCTGTGTCACTTGAAAATTCATACATGTAAACCAAACAAATACAAGAAATATAGATCATTCAAAGTCAAAAAAAAATTAGAATCGATTCCTTGCTATGAATGCAACAATGACAACTGTATCAAAACCGAATATTTCATCATTTCTCAATAGTGATTTTGATTTTTTTAGTCATATGGAGCTTCACTGAAATAGTTGAAAACGTAAACCCGCTGGTGACAAATCGTCGTTTTACCCGTGTAAATTTGAACTGTTTTAGTAGTGTTTTGTGTTATAGAGTGCGAGTTCGTTTGGTGTACCTCTGTGAAGTGTAGGATTTCGTGTAGCTTTGTGGATAAGTTGAGAAATTGTAGATTAAAAGTGTCGTCCCGTGGAACAGTGGTGTCAATCTTCATTTTATTTACATTTTTTGTTTTGTATCTGTCGCTGCACTACTGCTACCGTACTTAGCGTGCCAAATCGTCAGTATCTCTTGTTGCATTACACTCTGCTACCGTACTTTTGTGTATTGAATAGTGTTTCTACGTCTGATTGCCTCGTTTCGCGCATCGGAAATTTGCTATAGTTTTTCGTTACGTGGTAGTCTTTGTTGCGTGTTTAAAGTTTGCGTCGCATTTTTTGTGATCATGGCTTGCAAGAAGTGCCAAAAAACCATTTCGGACTCCGAACGTATTGTTTGTCGCGGTTTTTGTGGTGACACATTTCACGTGATTTGTGCCAAAGTTGATCTCGAACTTCTCGATCAACTTGGATTGTACGAGACGAATGTCTTCTGGATGTGCGATCACTGTGCGGCGCTTTTTTCAAACGGCCACTTCCGTAATATCGTGAGCCGTGACGTCAATCAGACTTCTGTGGCTCCAAACGCGGTTGATTCGATGAAAGAGGACATCGAGAAATTGAATTCGGCTGTTATTGCTCTTGCAGCCAAAGTGGAATCAAAGATCCCAGTCAGCTCAACTCCACGTTGGCCTAAAAATGACCGCTTTGATTCCGGTCGTGGCACCCCGAAACGTCGCCGTACTTCATCTAGCACTGACGACAAGCCCATACTGTGTGGTAAGAAAGCACCTATCGACTCGGTCAGAACCGTGGACCTGAACGATGATCTGGTGTGGGTTTACTTATCGGCGTTTCATCCCACTACTACGAACGATGAAATTTCATCTCTTGTCTCTAAGTGTTTGTGTCTGGAAACAGACGAGAAACCTCGGGTTGCCAAGTTGGTTCCCAGAGGAAAAGATCCGTCAACGTTAAACTACGTTTCCTTCAAAGTCGGCGTCAACCAAAACAAACGGGATGTTGCCCTTTCCTGCGATTCGTGGCCGGAGGGCATTCAGTTCCGTGAGTTCGATGATTCCCGGTCAAAGAAGGTGACCAAAATCACCCGTATTGGTCCAGCATAGTGACACCAGTTCCAGGATACTTCCTTTTCAATTACTAACGTGCTGTTGGGCGGATCTGGGACGCAACAACACAGCGCTTCGGAAGTCTCTGATCCCTCCGAACCAGTCGAGCTGTTTGTAGATCTAATCATCAGAAGTCGTCCTAGCCCTGGTTTTGGAATCGGTGACGAGGTCTTCCAGCCTGTACTTACAGGCAAGTATCGATACGTTCCAAAACCTTCTTTTTCTGAGCCACCTTCCGCTTCCAGCAGCGAATCGCAACCATCCGATCCAACCTCGCCTTCTGAAAACGACGTAGTAAGCTCGATGTCTTCTGAACTCTGGATGAACCAATCTGCTTTGCAACCGGGACGCATCGTGGAAAGCTTTATGGAAGCCCCCGGTTCCTCTAACTCAGTCGTGCTGATTCCTGTCAGCGTTCATCATAGTCGTCCTGGCCCTGATTTTAGATGTGGATTGGGGGTCTTCCAACTTGCTAGAACAGGCGAGTACATAATTAATAGCGCAAATACGATGTCTGATGCCGATCCAAATTTCAGCACCTTGAATGCCGCCGAATCAACTCTCGTACCTCGGAGCCCGGAACGCGCCGTAGAAAGCCTCGTGGAAGCCCCTGATCCCTCCGTCTCAGTCCAGCCATTTGCTGCCGCCGCTCACCATAGTCGTTCCGGACCTGTAGTCGGATGTGGAGAGGGGGTCTTCCAACCCAGTCACTATGGCGAGTATCCGCATGGTATTGTTAATGTTCATTCGCTGCCTGATGCTTCCGTGATTTCTAGGGAGAACAGACGTTCGATTGTAAGCCGCAAGCAGGACATCGTGATTTTCTTCCAAAACGCCGGCGGAATGAATTCTGATGTTGACGACTACCGGCTTGCTGTATCGGATCGTTGCTATGATGTGATTGTCCTATGCGAGACGTGGCTCGATTCGCGAACACTTTCCAGCCAGGTGTTCGGATCCGATTATGAGGTTTTTCGTTGCGATCGGAATCCAAACAACAGCCGAAAATCTACTGGTGGTGGCGTTCTTGTGGCTGTCCGTTCCGGATTGGAGGCGAGAGCAATCGAAAATGAATCGTGGAACAGTGTGGAACAGGTTTGGACAGCCATTAAACTGGGCGATCGCACATTATTTTTGTGCGCATTGTACATGCCACCAGATCGAGTTCGTGATCTTGAACTCATCGAGACTCACTGTCAATCAGTCTTCACAGTAATGGAAAGAGCGACTCCAATTGATGAGCTATTCATTTTTGGGGACTTTAACCTAGCAGGCGTTTCGTGGAGACCATCCCATAGCGGCTTCCTCTATCCAGATCCAGAACGTTCTGTATTTCATGCAGGAGCTATCGGCCTTCTCGATAACTATAGTGTAGCAACGCTTTCTCAAATTAACTACGTAGTCAACGAGAACAACCGTAGTTTGGACCTCTGCTTCGTGAGCACTCAGGACAATGCTCCGTTCATTTCCACAGCACCTTGTCCACTAGTTAAGCTTGTTCCGCACCACCCTCCTCTGATTATCACTGTTGAGGACAATCTCGTTCGTGATTTCGATAGTCTTCCTGCTGCGGTTTCTTATGACTTTCGAAAGGCCGACCATCGAAGCATTGTAGATGTGTTGTCAAACATGGACTGGGAGAACATTCTCGATCATGACGACGTTGAGGCCGCTGCGCAAACTTTTTCTCATGTCTTGGCATATGTCATTGACAGACACGTCCCGAAAAGAATTCAACGCAAAGACTCTCACCCTCCCTGGCAGACGATTGAGCTGCGTAGGTTGAAGTCGATCAAGAGAGCAGCATTGAGAAGATTTACGAAGTATCGCACGCTTCCTCTGAAACATCACTACGTGAGGCTTAATCACGAGTATCAGCGAGCCAGTCGTCGATGCTTTCTGCGATTTCAACGAGGTATTCAGCGTAACCTTAAACTTCACCCAAAATCCTTCTGGAACTACGTGAACGAGCAACGCAGAGAATCTGGCCTCCCATCGTCAATGGAATTGAACAGTGAAGTCGCTTCCACTCCGCAGGATATTTGTCGCCTTTTTTCTGTCAATTTTGCCAGTGTGTTCACTGATGAGAGACTAAGTGACGACCATGTTTCCCTCGCAGCCAGGAACATCCCACTAAATGGTCAAACGCTGAGTGCAATTGATGTCAACGTTGAGATGATTTCTAACGCTGCAACGCAGCTCAAATCGTCCTTCACCCTGGACCCGATGGAGTTCCGTCCGTGTTTTTGAAGAAACATATTGCTTGCTTGTTAACTCCACTTCACCGTCTATTCCGGATGTCTCTCTCCAGTGGTATATTTCCATCCTTCTGGAAATGTGCACACATGTTTCCTGTCCACAAAAAGGGAAGCAAACGAGCCGTGGATAACTATCGTGGAATTACATCGCTGAGTGCTGTTTCGAAACTATTCGAGCTTGTTATTATGGAACCGTTGCTCTCTCACAGCAAGCAGTATCTGAGTGCTGATCAACACGGGTTTACTGGCGGTCGCTCTACAACCACCAATCTGCTATGCCTCACATCCTACATTACCGATAGTATGACTGAACGGGTACAGACGGACGTTATATATACCGATCTATCCGCGGCATTCGATAAGTTGAATCATGACATTGCGATTGCTAAACTTGACAGGCTTGGGGTGAGCGGAAATCTTTTGAGTTGGTTCCGTTCGTATCTTACTGGTCGCCAACTTATGGTTGCTATAGGAGATTGCAAATCAGCTAGCTTCTTTGCCACATCAGGTATACCGCAGGGAAGCCATCTGGGACCGTTGATTTTTCTACTCTACTTCAACGACGTGAACCTGGTTATCGAAGGACCTCGATTAGCATATGCAGACGACCTCAAAATATTTTTACGAATTTGCTCGATCGCTGACTGCCACAATCTTCAACATCAGCTTAATGTCTTTGCCAGTTGGTGTACTTTAAATCGAATGGTAGTGAACCCAGCAAAGTGTTCTGCCATAACGTTCTCACGAAAAAAGCAACCGATTGTATTCAGCTATGACCTGCTTGGAACGACACTCGAACGCGTGAATCAGGTGAAAGACCTGGGTGTGGTGTTGGATTCACAGCTAACATTCAGGCAACACATTTCTTATGTCATCAATAAGTCGTCTAGGACTTTAGGATTCATCTTCAGGATAGCTAAGAATTTCACCGATGTCTACTGCTTAAAATCTCTTTACTGCTCCCTCGTACGATCGACGCTTGAGTATTGCTCTGCGGTTTGGAATCCGAATTACAACAATGGTGCCGAGAGAATCGAATCTGTTCAACGTCGCTTTCTTCGTTTTGCGCTTCGTAGACTGCCCTGGAGAGATCCGCTTCGGCTGCCCAGCTACGAGAGTCGCTGCCAACTGATAAACCTTGAACCTCTCCGGATTAGAAGGGACACCAACAGAGCTTTGATTATCGCCGACACTCTACAGGGACGAATAGATTGTGAGGCTATCCTAAGGCAAATTGACCTAAACGTGCAACCCCGACCACTCCGTAACAACCTCATGCTGAGACTGCCACTGCGTCGCACGAACTACGGGGCATATGGTGCGATTTGTGGACTACAGCGTGTGTTCAATAGAGTCGCATCTGTATTCGACTTTCACCTCACACGTGATGCGCTTCGTCGGAGATTCTCATCTGTTTTCGCCGGCCGCAGTGACTGACAGAGAAAATTAGTGTATTTCCATTTATGTTTTTTTTTACATTCTGACCATGTTGCTTTGTTTTTCTTTCTGTGATTATTTGACATGTAATTTTACTATTATTATTTTTATGATTAGTATTATTAACATCATTTGGGCTACAGCCAGCCTGTTGATGTATGGCAACAATAAACAATAAACAATTAATACGACATGCACTAAACTAAGGACACGGGATATGCTACAATCAGTCTTGTAAGCGGTCACCGTAGCTGACACATTTTCTGTCATACGACACTGTTGCCGAAGACCGTCACGAATGTATGTATTTTAGTTTTTCTCATAATAAGAACTGCTGATGTTGTGCTTGTGTGAATTCTGAAAATAGCATGCAACTATGTCGTAGTAATAACATTTCTGATCAGGAATGGACTAATCTACACTGCCTGTAATCCCATATCAGTCCCATATGGAAAAAGTAGGCATTGAGAAAATGGCAGTCGAAGTTACGAAGTGCAATTTTCATGTAAATATTTGATAAATAATAGTAAATTAATTGATAATTTTTTTAAGTTAAAATATTTTGCAATGAAGCTAGCATGTTTTGTTATATCAGCGAAAAATATGGCAATTCAAAGAGCAGACCCTTAACTTGAACTATGGGTGATTGAATTTCAGGATGGAACTGATATGCGATTATTTTGCTTGATGGGACAAACTGACTTGATGTTGTTTTCACATTTTTCATGATCAAAGTCCACAGTTTTATCACATTATATGAAAGTAGATGCCAATTGATAGTGGATAGCGTTGTTATCTCAAAATTGACGAAAATCCATATGAGGCTGATATGCGTTTATAGGCAGTACACCATATTGAGGAATTAGAACGGAATCACACTCACTTACATTTTTTCGCCGAGATTCCAACAGCCGAGTAGTTCTGCAATTTATTTTGCTGAGATTCAGTCAAATAATTGCCGGGACTCAGCAAACAAATAACATTTTGCCGGGCATTTTGCTGAGATATCAGCTAACAAACAGATATTTTGAGGCTGTTTGAGATTTTACCGAGCTAGATTAAGTTTTTTTTTCACTTTAAATGATCTTTATTTCTTGTGTTTGTGTGGTTTACGTGTGTTTTCATTTCAAGTGACACAGATGCGTCTTTTCAACTTTAGTACATTTGAGATTTTAATTATTATTTACAGTTCCTAATCCTATAAGGCCTATTTTAAAGTATGACCACCTTGGTGGGATTGGTTTGATTTGAATTGGAAAAAGGAGACTACTTATAACTACTATTTACAACTTAACCTACAACTACTATATACACCTAACCTACTAGATACAAATTGCTTATCAAAGCATGTTCTGATAAATTACATTTTTGTGCAAATTTAGTCTTAATTTCGTTAATTTTGGAATCTATTTTGGCAATGCCTGCCTCTTCATGTAAATTTGTTATTCTAGTGTCGAAAGGACGATGAAGAACCATCCTCAGCACTCTATTTTGAGCGACCTGAATTTTGTTCCTGTGAGTCTGTGCACATGATTCCCACACCGGAGCTGCGTAGAGGATCGCAGGAGCTATGATTTGTTTGTAGACGGCCAGTTTGTTCACCCTTGAGAGGCGGGATCTGCGGCAAATCAGCGGATACAGACACCTAACCAATGCGGAACACTTAACTACAGTTTTCTCTACATGCGCACGGAAGAGGAGCTTTTCGTCAAACAACATCCCGAGATGGGTTACTTCGGCGGACCACTCAACCCTTGTGCCATCCATGATTACAGTACAAGAGGGAGCCGGTTTTAGTTTGGGTGATTGTCGATGGAGGAACATGATTGTTTGTGTTTTGGAAGCATTAATTTTGATTTTCCACGTGGTGGCATAAACAGCAAAGGCGTTAAGGCATCGTTGAAGTTTGTTCGTTATTTCGCGAGGCATCCTTCCTTTGACGGCTATTGCGGTATCATCTGCGAACAGGAAAAACACGCAACCGTCACCGAGGGGAGGAATGTCGGAAGTATAAATGCTGTAAAGCAAGGGGCCCAGCAGACTGCCTTGCGGGACTCCTGCTGGGATGGAAAACGTGTCGGAAAGACAACCATTCAACGATACCTTAAACGACCTTTGCTGGAGGTAGTTACGGGTGATTTTAACCAGATGTAATGGGAAGTTGAAGTTACAAAGCTTGTACACAAGTCCGCCATACCAAACATTGTCAAACGCCTTTTCAACGTCAACGTGAACAAGGCCATGGCTGTAGACTTGGATACAGCTTTAGTACTTCGGATGTTATTCATCACCCGTACTAGCTGGTGATTGGTGGACCCTTTCTGAATCCAAACTGTTCCGGAAGGAGAATGTTATTTTCCTCGACAAACTTGAGCAAACGATTGAGAATGAGTTTCTCGAACAATTTGCTCAGCGCTGAAAGGAGGCTGATTGGTCTGTAGCTTGAAGACAATGTTGGATCCTTACCGGGTTTGCGGATTGGTATGATTTTTGCTACTTTCCAGATGCTTGGAAAGTAGTGAAGTTCCAAACATCTGTTGAAGATAGTGGTTAGAAGAGACTGCACTTTCATGCTGAGTCTCTTCAAGATCAAGTTGAATATACCGTCAAACCCGGGAGCCTTCATGTTCTTGGTGCATTTCAGCGATGAGCAAATCTGTTGTACTGTAATCATATCCGCCGGAGGCACGACACAAGGGGATGCATCTAGGTTTTGAACGCATTGCGCAACCTGATCTTCGAGCGGACTTTGGATATTCGAACCAAGCAAATGCGATGAAGCGACATGCTCGCTGATCGCATTTGCTTTCTCCTGTGGGGTGATTAAAAGCCGATCGTCATCATTTTCGACTTTGAGAGGTGGAATGGGTTTGGGATGTGTAACGTGCCAGTGCGGTTTTACTCCCAGCACTGATGAGACCCCCGTCTCCAAGCCTTAGGGTCGGCACACGCTCGTGTTTATTCCACGAACCAAGAAAACACTCAAAGTTCACTTAAGACTAACTCCCACTTTATTCGTTTTGACGACACTCACTTCACGGACGGTCTCCCATTTCCTTAGATGTCTACTCCTACCTTGTGCTAGCACTACTCTTCTTTTGTCTTCGGGGCCCCTTCACCTGCCACTGCCGTCGTCGTCGTTCCTCTAGCTCCTTCCTCTGGTACCGCATCACCTTCTTGAGCCAGGGGTGGGCGCCTCTACCTGTCCCGTACGCCCCTCGAGTATGGTGACGGACTCGAGGTTTCAACGAACCACAAGGGTAAGTTGACTTGCCTGGATTGGTGGCGCACACTGTAGCTGAGGGATCAGATTCTCGAACTGCGATTCGGACACACTATCGGCGATTGGCGTGGTCGACTCCGGAAAAATACGTTGAGTTCACAAACGTTACGGTAAAACCGCGAGGTCCTGTGGGCGCGAAGGAGGATTCGAAATGGCGGTTATCGACTTGACAAAGGTTGGATCTGGTTCGGGGTTTTCTTGGCGATGGTAATTACCTGGCTGTCCAATAGTATATGGCAACTTCCTCTACAACTTCTTCAAACTTCCAACTTAGCTCACTTTAGCCCTTTAGCTTTAGTTTTCACCTTCAAACTATTAATTTTTAGCTTTGACTTTCGCTATGTGACCGTAGTCTATAATGATCACCAGGCTTATGACTGTGCCTCTTGGTGGACGATGACCCCGAACCGTGACCGTTGAACCGTCGTACGTGCCACGAATTCTCCACGCAATGGCCCGATTACGCCACCCCTATGGACGACGTCCATTCATGACTGCACACAGCGTGCTCTGGTGGTGGCTAGTGGCATTGTTCTACAGTTTATAGGGAAGTGTCTCCTACTGGCTGCGTTCGTGAGGATTCTGGGACGTTTTACCTTTTACGAACATTTAAACTTTTTCTTGGAATTTAATAACTAAATATACGAAAACTACACGCGATTAATCTCACCAATCTTGGACGCAACGCTTGCACTTGTTACAGATGAGTTTTCAGGACCTTGACTACCTTCCAGAATGGTCTGGAGTGATCGTCCAGATTCTGGACAACACGCCCAAAGCTTTCATTTCAAAGTGAGTCCATTCTGGAAGTCTGTTCAGATCGGCCATTTCACGTTTTTTGCCCAGGTCTCCAGTCCTCTGAAACTGGCGTCTACGAACATTTCTCAGGCGAATCAAAAGTTGGGTGTGGGAATCAATGGCAATAAATTTACCCCTCACAGGAACTCGTCGGACGTATGCCTCGTCAGCCACGGTTATGGCTTGGTGGAGTCCCTCCAACGCTCGCTCGATTTCCTCCACGGTGTCAAGCAGCGGGTTGTCGATGATGTGCCTGTCTACCACGCCTCCAAACTGGGCCCAGGTTACGCGGTGGTAGTCCTTGTGCAGACTTGGAGCAGGGGCCACGTTGCAGCCCAGTTCAGCCACCACCGGTTGGTGGTCGGAGCTGAGTTCGTTCAAGGCTACCGGCTTGGACAAGCCGATATTTGTCAGGAACAGGTCTAGCGTCGATGGGTTGCCCGCCGGTGAGTGGTCGAACAGGAGACGACCGTTCTGGTTCTGCTGGTAGTTCCATCAGGCCTCATGGCGAGCATTCAGATCTCCTCCAACTACGAAGCGGAAACCGTACCGGGTGATGGTGGACGGGCCTTTTTTAAATTTAGCCGCTAGTCCACTGCTGGCGGCACACTGTCGAGGGCAGTAGACGGCGATGAACTGGACGTATCCAGTCGACGACTCCATCTCCACACCAAGGGCCTCGATGATAGAGGTGCGGATATGGGACAGAGTGTGGTATTTTATTCCTTTCTTGACGACGACCACAACACCCCCCCCCCCTGGAGCTGGTGCGATCAAGCCGGATAATGTTGTGGTCAGGCAACCAGAAGCTGTCACCGGACTTTAGATGGGTCTCGGTAAGAAGGCCCACGTCGATGCTGTGCTTACGGAGGAAGTCGGCAAGCTCAATCTCTTTTGCTCTTACAGAGCAAGCATTCCAGGTGACGATAGTTAGCGGTTTAGACGCCATACTGGATGATGAACTTACCGAGCACTTGGATCTGTTCGGGCTTATTGCAGCACTTAGGCCGTTCGCAATGCTGTTGTATTTTACAAGGACTGTTTCAATTTGAAACTAGAACAGAAACCCACCTCTCGCAGTGCTGAGTTGCAGTTTCATTTTTCAAGCACTATTTTGCACCAGATTTGCAACTGCTCGACTATTCTGTTTTATTTCTGAGCGAGTTTGGAACACGAATGGAACTCTGTTTCAAATTTCTTTGGATGTGTTAGAGATGTTTCGAGAGCTTCACAAATAAAAACGGAGAATTTCATAGAGAACAGTAAAGTTTATGGAACTTGATGATTACAAACATCTTTTAGAACTGTGCGTTGCGCTGATCGTGTTGCAGTTTTATTTTTGACAGTTTCAAATTATAGAATTGACGAGTAGTTAAAAACAATTTTGAAACTCAGCATTGCGAACGGCCTTACGAAGAGCACCGGACGAAAATTTCCATAAGTTCATCCGCTGAGAACAGATCGGGGTTGTTGTTTTGCGCTGTTGGTTGTCTCCAGAATCCAGGGGGGGATGGAGAGCTTTGGCCAGCAGAATCACCGGAAGTTGCTTGAGCGGGATGCACCCGAGAATTCGCTTGCCTTTGCTGAGGAGCACGAAGAGGCGGGAAATCCTCCGTCCGAAATGCCGGGACTTTGTCCTTCTTGCGTCCTGGTTGGTTGTTAGTTGCCACCTTTTTCGGATGCGTTTGAAGTCCTCGAGTTTGGAGCACTGTCTGTCGGAACCTTGATGTGCACCACCACAGTTGGTGCATTTTATCGCCACGGCTCCATCCACAGGGCAGTTGGAAGTGGCGTGTTCTTGAGCGCAGTTGCTGCAGCGTGGCTTGATGTTGCAGTTGCGGGTACCGTGACCAAAATTGAGGCACCGCTGGCACTGCGTTACGTCACGATGGCCGCCACGGTATGGCTCCCATCATACGATGATGGAGTAGATCGATCGAATGGCTTGCAGCGCATTGAGAGTCACCGTCCCTTTCTGGAAGTGCACCAGGAAGAGGCAATCCGGGTACGTCTTCACGTTTTCGTCTCTCCTTGTCATTCGGAATAGTACCGGTAGTAGCTTGTACCGGTTGATTTCAGCTTCGACCATCTTGCGGTCGAAGTTTGGTAGACCCCTGATGACTACCTTGAAGGGCTTCTCACCGGGGATGTCGTGCGTGAAGAATTCCGCCTTGGAATCCTTCAGATATTTCACGGCCACTTCGTACTCCGCTTTTGTTCGCAGCATCACCTTGGTGCCGATCCTGCCGAGCTTAAACTCAGCTGCAACGCCCAGCGATGAGAGATCACCAATCAGCGTGTTGAGTGGTACTTGCTTCACCACAAGTGGAGGAAGCTTGATTTTCACCGCACTCGGGCCGGCAGAATTCTCGGTTTCGACGGCGTCGCCGAAATCACCGATGTCACTGGCGTTCGTCGCGGTAACATCGTCGCGTCCGCTCGTACCATCGGACTGTCCTTGATTCTTCTTCCTCTTTTTCGTCCGCTTCACCGGGACTGGGTTGGTATTTCCAACATCGGTGGGCAGAGTAGCGTACCTATTTGATTAAATATGCCCTTTTGGGGCATTTATCGTCAGAGCGTTCCTATTTGCAACTATATGCTGCTTTTCTAATCCCTTCCTTTCATTGGTGAAATGGTAAGCGATCAACCGAGCATTGAGCTCGCTCATGTGAGCATGCGCAATGTGTGGTTTGTTCGATTTGCGCTCTATCGTTGCGTCCGTGTTTGGGATTTTTCGTTACATGTCTGAATTTGGATTTCTTTTATTGTGACCCCCAGTATAGAAATTAAAGACGTAGTCCTAAAAAAAGGGATGGTAAAATTGAGGATCCCGGCATATTGAATATGTGTGTGAGTTGTATGCAGCGTTCCAGATCATTTTCAGAAAAATCTGGAACAGTTAAAATATAAAATCTGAAAAAATCTGGAATGCTTCAAAAAATCCCGTTTTTAACATAATGCTATTGAAATCAAATTGAAATCTCCCGTAAAAATCGGTCAATATGATCACCTGGAATTTATTAAAAGAACTAGAATGGTTATGAATTACATAGGGGAATTTACGTATTCTCGGCAACCTAAGCAGCGACCTTCTTTCTATAGCCTTTTTCTCTATGGAACGCACACATATGCAGTATTGGTTTGTTTACAATCTTTTGCTGCCAGCTGCTCTAACAATTTCAGTCGAAAGAATTATCAAACACTGTTTTGAAACGCTTTTACAAAGCTCCAATCTTCTCTAGTGAGACCGAGTATTGTCGGCAACCAGTTTTTCTTCGGCAACCGTTCCATTTGAACTGCATGTAAATCTGCTGTTCTATTATCGGCAACTCGAAATCAGCTACAATTTGTAGAGCGTGTGTTTCATTTCAAGAAAACCCTGCTAGATTGCTTTTTCTCAGTGGTAAAAATATAGTCAAATTGAAGCTGAAAGCATAAAGAATCGTTTGCATGCATTCAGCGAAGTGTTTTCGTAAGAAAATCCAGTGAAAATAGTGTTTCAATTTGGGTTGCCGAAAATAGTCTGTCATGCCGAAGCCGTCATTTCCCCTACTTAAATAAATTATATAAAGCAAATAAGTTGTTAGCATTGCTGAAATCATCCAAAAGTTGAAAAATATTGACACAGTGTGCCCAAAAAGTTTAAATATCCATTACGCAGCATTTCAAAAATTTAGTCAAATGTGGGTAAAATACTGCAGAAGATATGTTTAGAATTGTTTTTTTAACCTGTATCTTTTTAAAAAAGAATGAGAAGCAAAGAATCAAGCAAGTGTGATGAGAAGGATTTGTTTTAACTAATAATAATCGATGTAGTTCTTACTATTTGATGCAATACCAGAATTTAAAGATTTTATTAGTTCTGAATAATTCTAATATTACCCTGAGGTTGATCAAATTTATAATTTAATTCTTGACATCATACAATACCCAGTAGACCAGTAGGCAATTTTATTTTGAAGCAAAATTAACCTGGCTGAAGTGGGAATCAAAGTCTAACATCGTGGTACTCACACACAGTTTACCTAAACTACGGATAACTCCACTATTCGCATGACCATTACGAATAATTTTATTATATTACTAAAATAATTTTATTAAATTACTAAATTCCGGAATTTATATTTTTTCTGGGTCCCAGATCATGAAATTTTTTGTTAGTCTGATTTTACTGGGAACTATTTACAGGATATTTCGCCCTTCTTTTAGTTCCATTTGAATCATCCTAGAATTCCATCATACACACTTAGTTTTTTTTTCTACCGAGCTCGGCTGGGCAAATTTCGGAAAAAATATGTTTCACTGAGATCTCAGCAAAAGTGACATTTGATTGCTGAGTCTCGGATAATGCTTAGCTGCACAGCCGAGCTCGGTTGATAAAACTAAGTGTGTACTTCTTTTCTATGTTCCCCTAAAATAATCTTGATAATATCTAAACTTTTACAGTAACCTTCTAAGAGTTCTTAGCATTACCTCTTTTAATCTCTTATAAATCACTCTCTAATTCCACAATTCCCTCAAACAGGTAATAATTCCCAAGAATTGGCCCAATTTTGTGTCCATTTTTCTATATGAAATCCTGAAAAAAAATTTCACAATAATTTCCTTGGTACACTCTTCAAAATGACCGTCACGCTCTTCTCAGACTCATCCGATAATTCCCTTTGAACTGCGTGGTAGGTAAAAATTGTTTTAAAATCCTCTTCTGTATTTCCTTTATTATTCAAGTAATTTGCCAAAATGGTTTTGAATGTTTCCCAGAAATTGCGCATAATTCCGTTGAAATGTCTTAAAATTAATCTTCATAGGAAAGAATTCAATTTAAATTATTCTCACGATTCGTGTCAGCATACTCCTTAAGTTTCATCATAAGAATTTTCTGTGATTTCTCTTCCGGATTGCATTTCCTTTATTCACAAAATCTCCATGCAATTGTCATCAGAGTTGATAAGACAATTGACACCATCTTCAACCAGAGGCATTGGTACTCAGTACGGAAAACAGACTCTTCAAATGATCTTGGACTTAAAAACTTATCAAAACTTTGAGAGTTACGAATGTTTGTAGATTGAGGCTATCGATAAACTACGTAGATAGTTAAAGAATTACGGAAAGTATAAAATTCTTAAAATTTAACAACTAAAATGCTCTCTGCTTAGTATGTGGACAACCCCATTCTGCCAACAGTAGATTTCTAAATTATTATTTTTTTATATATTAAAAGGGAATTTGACCCCTCAGATGCTCCTATCGATATCTATAGAATCAAGTTATATCATAAGCTAGATGCTCGAGCAGGCTCTGATAATCACTTCTTCATCTTCTTCTTCGCATTTCAAGCTTATTGCTTATGGCATATTAGCTTATTGCGTGCTCTCAACTTAGTGTTCTAGATGCACTTCCACAGTTATTAATTGAAAGCTTTCGATGCCTGCTACCATTTTTGCATTAGTATAATTGTGTGGCAAGTACAATCATACTCTATTGCCCAGGGAGTCGAGAAATTTTCCAACCCGAAAAATTCTTAGACCGGACCGGGAATCGAACCCAGTCACCTCCAGCATGGTCTTGCTTTGTAGCTGCGCCTTTACCGACTGAGCTAAGGGAGGTGATAATCACAATGCAAGCTGAATTACCAGATCCAAGTTTGAAGTGAAACGAATGTGAAAAACATACTTAACAGCATGAGCTTTTATGCCAAACATCCATTATGCCTATCGTATATTATGTGTAACGTTTATGCCTAATGTATTTATGCCTAACGTCCGTATGCCAAAGTGATTATGCGTACTAAGGTACATTCAATTTTATGCAACACGAGAAAGGCACTTGATTGGTCAATAAAACAGTGGTTTTCAAAGATTTTCACATTGACAGATAATTTTGGAAATTTAAGGCTGTTTTGGAAATTAAAGCTTAGTTTTTTTGTTATCACACCAAAAAATTCTGAATTTTACTGGCGATGTAAATATCCATGCATGCAAACATTCATACATGTAAACTTCCTTTTCACATAAACTAGCAGCTTGCAAGAAATGTTGCAAACAAAAGAGGACAGTAGCATACATTTACTTACTTACTTAAGGGTCCTGTGCACCACCAGCGGTGCAAAGGGCCAACGTGAAAGACTTCCATCCTGGGCGGCTGCTCGCTTTTGCCTTGACCTGGGCCCAGGTCAGATTCCTATCGACTTGCTTAATTTCCTTATTGAGGCTCCGCCGCCATGAGCCCCTGGGTCTGCCTCTGCTGCGATGTCCTGCCGGATTCCAATCCAGCGCTTGCTTGCAGATTTCGTTTCCGCCCCGTCGAAGTGTGTGGCCGACCCACCTCCACTTTCGCTCTCGAATTTCTGTTGCTATCGGCTTCTGATGACATCGACGATGGAGCTCGGCATTCGAGATCCAGTTGTGAGGCCACCAGGCACGAATTATATACCGCAGGCATCGGTTGATGAAGACATGCAACTTTTGAGTGTTCTCCGCTTATACACACCACGTCTCGCTGGCGTATAACAACACAGATTTCACGTTCGAGTTGAAAATTCGGATTCTGGTGCGTTGACTTATCTGGTTGGATCTCCATACGTTTCGTAAACTCGCAAAGGCAGTCCTAGCCTTCTTGATTCGTGCACCTATGTCGCTCTTGGCCCCGCCGTCCGACGCTATTTGGCTACCAAGATATTGGAAACTTTCGACCTTCTCCACTGCTTGCCCCGCTACCGTAAAGTTGGAAGGGTTGCCCGTGTTGATATCCAACGATTTGGTCTTGTTGACGTTGATGGTGAGACCCGCCGCAGAGGAGCGTTCGGCTAGGTCATTGAGCTTACTCTGCATATCAGAGCGCCGTTGTGCTAGTAGAGCAACATCATCAGCCAAATCGAAGTCGTTGATCTCGTCGATTACGATGAGAAACAGTAGCGGTGATAGTATACATCCTTGTCTCACACCAGCGACTACCCGGATAGGGTCGGACAACGCTCCGTTATGCAGAACTCTGCACGTGAAAGCCTCATACTGCGCTTCGATGAGGTTGACGATTTTATCCGGGACTCCCTTGCGTCTCAGGGCGCCCCACAGATTCTCGTGATTGAGACGGTCGAAAGCTTTTTCGTAGTCAATGAATACCAAATAAAGGGACTCTTGGAATTCATTGACCTGCTCCAGGATGATGCGGAGCGCGTCAATATGGTCCACACAAGATCTTCCGGCACGGAATCCTGCCTGCTGCCGTCGGAGAGTCGCGTCGATCTTCTCCTGTATCCGATTCAGGATAACTTTGCACAGAACTTTGAGAACAATACACAGTAACATGATGCCTCGCCAATTGTCGCACACAGTCAGATCCCCCTTCTTTGGGACCTTCACTAAGATGCCCTGCATCCAGTCGGCCGAAAAAGTCGCGGTGTCCCAGATATTACAGAATAGTTGATGCAACATTTGTGTGGATAGCATGGGGTCAGCTTTGAGCATCCCTGCTGATATGAGATCGACCCCTGGAGCCTTGTTGGATTTCATGCTTCGGATAGCTGCTTCAATCTCCTGCAGTGATGGGGCCTCGGAATTGACGCGAGTGATGCGCCGCACCCTAGGCGGATCATGCCGAGATGTTGATGGCTGGTTGGCCGTCGAAACTTGAAGAAGTTGTTCGAAGTGCTCAAACCAGCGTTTCAGCTGGTCAGTGGGGTCGGTGAGCAATTGTCCAGTTGTGTCCTTCACTGGCATCCTCGGGTTCATCCTTGCTCCACTCAGGCGTCGTGAGATATCGTAGAGGAGGCGTATATCGCCAGTGTTTGCGGCTTTCTCCCCTTCGTCGGCCAGGGAGTTCACCCACGCTCGCTTGTCCCGTCTGCAAGAGCGCTTGTCTTCCTTCTCTAGAGCCGAGTACCGTTGACGGGCTTCGTTCTTGGCTCCCCTGGTTCTCGCCCGCTCTATCGCGGCTTTTGCTTGTCTACGCTCCTCAATCTTCCGCCAGGTTTCATCTGTGATCCACTCTTTCCTCTGGGTGCGCAGCTCACCCAAGTTATTCTCGCTTGTTTCTATAAAGGCATTCTTGATGGCCGTCCATTGTTCTTCTACGCTGCCACCTTCTGGAACGTCCGCAGCTCGAGTCTCAAGTTCTTCAACAAAAGACCTTTTTACCGCTGGATCTTCAAGTCGGCGTGTGTTGAACCGCCGCCCGAGTCTCTCCTCCCGTCGCTGGATCCGCGCCATGCGTAGGCGGATTTCACCGATTAGAAGGTGATGGTCAGACGCGATGTCGGCGCTGCGTTTATTCCGAACATCAAGAAGGCTCCGTCTCCATTTTCGACTGATGCAGATGTGGTCGATCTGATTTTCGGTCTGTCCATCACGGGAAACCCGCGTGACTTTGTGCACTGGCCGATGGGGGAAGAGCGAGCCCCCGATCACCATGTCATTATTGCCACAAAATTCTGCAAAACAGCTCACCGTTCTCGCTCATTTCGCCCAGACCATGGCGTCCCATGACACGCTCATAGTCCGTGTTGTCGGAGCCGATCTTCGCATTGAAGTCGCCAGTGTAGATCTTGATGTCACCCTTTGGAACCTTATCCACGACGGCATTCCATTCAGTTGACTGTAAAAATTCTCCTTGTCCTGTAGCTCGGCAGCATCGGTTGGCGCATAACATTGGATTATGGTAAGGTTACGAACCCGTGTTCTAAATCTGGCAACGATTATCCTCTCATATTAACAGGCTCCCACTTGATGAGCGCAGCACTTGCCTGGACGCTAAGTAGGAGACCAACTCCACGATGGCGAGGAGCGTTTTCACCTCGAATACCAGAGTATAGTAGTACCTGTCCCGACGGCAGTTTGTGTTCTCCAAAGTTTGACCAACGAACTTCACTCAGTCCCAGGATTTCTAGCTTCATGCGTCGCACCTCGTTGGCGAGTTGTGCCAGTTTACCCTGCTGGGCTAACGTCAATACATTCCATGATCCAATTCGTGTCCGTTGTTTTGCGCTAAAAGTCGTTGCCGTTATATCAGTTCGATGTCTTTCTCTGTTGGTTTCTGTAACAATTGTAAAGGTTTCAGAGACAGTAGGTGGTTGGCCTAAGGTCTCCTATCCACCGTGATGGGGCTGCCATCTTAGGTGTAGCTTCCGGGGAAGAGCATTTCTTATTCAGCCGCTGGATGCCAGTCAGACGCTGTTTGAGCCGCACCTCCATGATGAATAGGCGCTCGGGTTGGCGAAGCATTTCCTCTATCACCGTGCTATGGTTACCGCGCCAGTGTTCGCGTCGCACCTCCTCACTCTGCTATTGTCGGATTGACAACATTGCCCAGCTGTGTCCATGTTTCAGCTAGCAGTCTTTTGTGATCATATGACTCGTGGAGGCGTGAGGTAGGAACTTGTGAGGACCGGAGCTAGGTATATCGCTCCTTCCAGATTGTCACTCACCATTTTGTAGCCCCGTAGTAGCATACAATATATGGAATATTGCACGACATGTCTCATAAATTTACACGATCTATGATCTAAACTTGTATGTTATATGACGCTCCATTTATGTGCATCATAGTAACGTAAATTTACACTACTTTTTTTTTTAGCTGTGAGGTATGTGTAGTTTTCAGACTACTGCCCTATTTTTGACCATTTTATTGATTAATTCCAGCGCTTTTAAGGTAATTTTAATGATTTTATTTCGGTCTGTTAAAACTAATTTATAAATGAGCCAAGAAGGTGCTGCTGACACCTATGTCCGGATCAAACAAGGTAAGCTTTCGACCTTAGGAAAATGGTGCTGTCTGGCGGCACAATGAGTGAAAATGCGAATTAAAAAGATGCCGGCAAACATTTGCTTTAGGTACATAAAACAGGAAGGAAAGCACCGGAGTGAAACCCGGGCAAGAAGGAACCGACCCGAATAAAGATTTATTTTATGAAGATGAACGAGTTTAGAGAAAGACGTATTTCTGTTTTCTTTAGCACGTACCTTCCTACTCCGGTCGGTGCCATTTGTTTTCATGACTAATGCTAAGACATTTTATGGCCGTTGAAGTTTTACGTGCAAAACGCTCGGAGTGAGTGACATTCACTTCTATACCCAGACTGCGCTCGAAGCGACATCTGTGACGATCGAAATACAATAGTGCTATCCAATCGAGCCCATTTCGAAAATTGGTGCACTTCAGCACGGGTGACGGCAGGCATTTACATAGTAAATCTCCACATTTTACCACAGCTGGCTGAAATTGCACTCAACCGAAGCACGCCCACATAATAATGGAAGATGAGAGGAAAGTTTTCCATACTCTATACAGTCACACCATTGCCACCGAATACTGCTAGTAAAATGGCTCTGGCCGTCAACTTTTAATGCTGCGAATGATTTAAATCCGACTCGGTGGAGGGAAGAAAAAAAACGAAACCGGGGGCTCCCAGCTGTTTTCAACTTTTCTTATTTCTCGCCCTATTTCCCAAAAGTCAACGATTTTTTATTTTAAGCCAACGAACACTGCACGGTGTGGGACGAGACGCCCGCCGCCTGGTGGTTCAGCTGCTGTTTTCTATTTTCGCTAAAATGCACAGCACTCGGTTGGAAAAATTTCGTTCTACATTCGAAAACTCTCACAGCTCATTTACTCCGGGGGATATGGAGATGGAGAAGGTGGAAGGTGTGTACAGCTCGGCAGTTTTGACCGTGTTCAGAGCATAGTTATTTGGACGATGCGGTCCAAAGCGACACTGGAGTTTGGAAAATCCGGTAATAGATATTCTGCTTAATTCAGCACAACAAACTGGTACCAATTCTTCCACACTACCGTCCGTTTTCTGAGATACAATTTAACAGCCAACTAGTTCTGTTCGCTTCAGGGACCCTGCCTGAACCCATTCCACTTCAGCAACTGCTCGGGAACAACGTGCCAACTTGAACAAAGAGTAAGTCTACAGCCCTAGCAGTACCGTACTCGCCATTGGGGATAGTTATTTTTTTGCTCCGGGAAAACAATGTTGTTTCTGGTTGTGGTGGGCACATAAATTTTAATGAAAATGCATTTTCGCACATTTTGAATGCACTGACGTTTGCCAAGGAAAACAAGTGGAATTGAAAACAGTAACTAAATAGAAACGGGTTCGTCGTGAGAATGATCTTGTAAAATGGTTTTTGTTGTACAGAACAAAAATGGAACATCACACGGTCGTTGGAGAATAATGGAAGGTAAATATTTATTTTCGGTATTCACGGGTATTCGAATATCATAAATGAGGAAAAACAGCGGAATTTCCTTTCTTTGACTAGATTTTCCAGCTCTCCATACTTCGACAATGTACCAACTCCTCCAACTCCAACTCATAGTAAACATAGAATTAAGTGAATTTTTCTACAAACAATGAACAATGAATTATCGGCTCCGTAAAGCTAATGTGATTGAGCCTTTTTAAAGAAACGAACTACTCAATTTAAAGATTCAAAAAGAGTTATGAATTCTCTCAAGAGGCTTTAACGGTAACATCGTTAAAACTTAGCAAATTTATAGGAAAGCAATGTAATATTGACACATCTTTGCAATAAGTCATATTTATAGAAATCTTCGACACAAAAAGTGTGCCTACCAACCAGCCTCTGCCAACAGCAACTTGGTCATTAATCATTTCCCACGAATATTGTGTGTACAGCCGTCGTCATCGTGGTGGTGCAAACTGTCACCCCAAGATCGAAATTAAACTGCCCCGCAAACGGAGCGTGACACCACCGATTGCTCCTTCCGGTCGGAGGCTGTTAGTGTGTTGTAGGAAGCTGCGCAATATGATGATGTGGTTGTCGTCGCCAGAAGAAGCCAGAGGACCAGTATCTTGGTTGGTAGCAGCGGGAGCAGCAGGAGTGCAATCATCGGTAGCAATTCTTCTTATTTTGATCCTTTTTATGTTCTGTCACCACCGGGAAAATGCAATTTAATATCAAAACCGTTCATCCCGTACATTCTCACACCGACTGTGCCTCGTATCTACGGTTTTGGTGCTGCCCTTTGCCTTGTTCGAGAGGAGGGAAATGTAGGATAGGTTTCGCTTAGTGAACACTGCACATGAAGGTGCCACATGGCAATTGAGGACTCTCGAGGGTGTTCATACAAAATTTGTTCCTTGGAGCTTCTTCTTGCTGCTATAAGGGGTATGCAAGTGAGAAAGTCAAAGGAATGATGATTTCAATGAGAGCAAAATCGATTCACAGGTGCTTGCTCGGATATGTGAAGAAGTTGGGATATGGATGATTCAAGATTTTCTTCTTCTGCTTTTTCCAGGGATGGATCGCTCTTTCTCATTACTTTTTTTTTCCTTTGGTTTGATTTCCGTCGATCTTGTTTTCCGTGCTGAGCATCAATGCTACCGACGCCAGGGAGGCAGCTCCACCACCTGGACCCTACCTATCGACCCATCAACTCATGAACCGGGGCACGCTATGTCTGAAGGCTCTTTTTTTGCCTCAGTATTTTCTTCACAGGATGTAATTATTGATCCTAACAAACAAATCTGTGATGGTTTTAAAATATTTCATCTTGGGTTTTTTGAGAAAAAGTGTTGCCGAAACCAAACTATTACGAATTGAACAAATTCAGTAAAGCAAGGTTCAAAAGTTTATTGAATTAATCCAAATGGCATTAAAGGGTTCTCTTTGACTCGCAAGTAAGATCCGTATTGATTATGACAACTTTGCACAAAATCAATTAATATTTGTTGCTAGAGCAACTTTTTGTTTAATTTCTCTACCCTCATAAGAGTAAAAGTGAAGACAACATATCAAGAAGACTGGCAACTTTGCCAGAATCCAAGCGACAGGTACAGTAGCGCTGCGCTTGAGCGAAGGTGGAAGCAACAAATAGGAAAATGAGCAAATACCACACCTTTCTTCTGGGGTTGGAATCATCGCTATAAAATTCGATCGAAGCATTAACCTTTTATAGGCAGATGACGCTATTGTGCCTGTCTCATAGCGGATGTATGATAAAATGGAAGAGTTACCAGTCTTCTTGATATGTTGTCTTCGGTAAAAGAAAACGAAACGAGCAGGTAAATCCAAGACAGCCACGT
This sequence comes from Ochlerotatus camptorhynchus, assembly GCF_037179485.1. Lineage (NCBI taxonomy): Eukaryota > Metazoa > Arthropoda > Insecta > Diptera > Culicidae > Ochlerotatus > Ochlerotatus camptorhynchus. The sequence continues at coordinate 1,464,084 of NW_027040591.1, read as the reverse complement.
AATCATAGTAGGCATTGATTTTCGTCCTGTGTCGAGTGTTTTTTTTTGCAGATGTATCGTGTAGAAAATCTGGAAGAATTAAAAAAATCTAACGAAGAAAATAATGAATTCGCTTGTTGTGCTTCGGAAAAGCGACACCGTAAAAAAAAAATTCACGCCGCTTTAGTAGCGATGATCGTCGAAAGATTTTTATCGGTGCTCAATAAAGGAGATAGTAAGTATCCGAAATTGTTGTGTCCCATACTCAGTAGGTGGCGAAGGTAACGTTTGCAATCCTGAGGGGTGGAAAAATTTTCTTGGATTTTTTAAAATAAATGCAGATGTCTAACTCAACGGCGAGATCGAAAATAAATTCTGGCAAACATGACAAATTTGTTTGAAAATCGTTTTGACCGATAATGCCCATAATACAGAAATGAAACCCACACGAGGTTAGCTACTCTTGCCCAGTAAGTTTAGGTACCCTCATATTGAATTGCTATAGAATTGCTAGAGCTTCTTGCAGTTCCCTTATTTTGTCTAAGGAAACTTTCAGGAAGGTTCAGCGACTTTCAATGTAATTCCGTGAACTATAGAGAGCTGTAGTGAATTTTATGAAAGTTCTGCAAACTTTAAAGACGCTCCTCCAAAGAATCAGAACAACTTTCAGAGAAGCTCATTGAACTTCAGGGAAGTTCTACAAACTTCAGGAAAATTATTCAAACTTTAAAGATGTCCATCGATCTTCCGAGAAGTTCAATAAACTTCAGAAAAATTCTGCTAAATTCAGTTTTTTGTGAGCTTCATACGAGTTTATTGTCCTCCAGGTAAGTTCTACGAAGATAAGATAGTTTTGTAAACTATAGCAACATTATGTGAATATTAATGATGCTCTGCAAAAAGTTTTTTAAGCGCCAGGAATTATTTGCAAACTTTAGGATGGCCTGTGAATCACAGGGCAATTTTACTAACATTAGGAAAGTACTGTGAACTTTAAAAAATATCTGAGAAATCCAGAAAAAAAAGACAAACTCTGAGACGTTCTGCGAACTTCAATCTTGAGAATTTCATCGAAGTTCAACGAAATCAAGGAAAAACTTCTGAACAGGGATTTGAATTTGAATGTAACTTCTATAAGCTGTCTCATCGGGTCATCAACTTCCACTCCATGTCTTAGATCATAGATCATAGATCATAGACCATGTCATCCCCATCAGTTTGTTGTTGTTATTCACATCGTCGTGATTTTGCGCTGCTAAATTTGTAATTTTATTTATCACACGGGCTATCGTTATTCGTGTTTTTCCGTTCGGTATATTTGTAATATTGTACTGGTTGTTAGTGGAAAGTGTAGTTCGTTACGATAATCGGCTAATTAGAGCATATTTTGTGTTGTGAAAACAGTGAAAAATTATCCAATCGGATATATTGTACACGACTAGCATTGGGCGATCTCGAGAATCCAATTCCTCTTTGCGTATTAGAGCATCTCCACCGCTGTTTCTAAATCACTTTTGGAAACTGAGTCAGCATGACTTCCGCCTGTGACCAATGCGCTAAGCCAGTTAAAGGCGATGAAGAATCCGTCTCCTGCATGGCTTTTTGCGACAGGATGATTCAACTAAAGTGTGGTGGCACAAAGCTGAATAAGGCTTTTCTGAACATTGTCCACACTAGCCCGAACGTGTTTTGGATGTGTAACGAGTGCGCGAAGCTGATGAAATGTGCTCGATTCAAAACTGCCGTCTCGTCGTTTGGCAGTGTGATTAATTCTATCACCGAGAGACAGGAAATCGCACACGCTGAGCTTAGGAAGGAAATGGCTAAGCAAGAACAGCAGATCGCTCAGCTATCAAAACGAATCGCATTGACAACTCCAACAAACTCTGATTTCATGCGTCAACCGCCATTAAAACGGCGCCGCGACGAAGGCTCGCTCACAGGCAAACCACTTGTTGGTGGTTCTAAAGCAGTAACAGGTGACAATGCCTTTACCGAGGTCCTTACTGTCCCTGAACCCACCGAGCTGTTTTGGCTGTACCTTTCTCGTATTCATCCTAGCGTGAAATCGGAATCAATCGAGAAGCTGGTGAAAGGTTGTGTACAGTGCGAAGATCCGATTAAGGTTGTGCCGCTAGCCAAAAAAGGATCCGACATCAGCCGTATGAGCTTCATCTCGTACAAAGTCGGAATGGATCCCAAACTACGCGAAGCTGCTCTTAGATCGGCTACATGGCCGAAAGGAATTTTGTTCCGTGAATTTGAAGACGGTTCAAAAAACATGTGGTTGCCTCGTTTGAACACGCCTACCATCACGATCTCTCCTATTACGGGACCTTCCGAGTTCTCAACTCCCATTTCCGGACTAGACCCAGTCTGCTGATTCAGAATTGGATTTTGCGTTGTGAATCGGAGCGCTGTAGACCAGAACGCAATGCCTGTCGCATTATGGGAGACCTCGAACCATATTGGTTTCCCGCCATCAAAGTCGTTCTATTTCCTGCCATCAGAGTCGTTCTGGCCCTGCGGTCGAGTTCGGTGGTGGGGTCTCCCAAGCATCGTCTTCAGGCAAGTATGCATACATTAGTTACAGTCATTCGCCTGATCAGTTTCCGTGTTCCAGTGCAACGCTTCAAGCACCTGCTGGCTGTTTCCAGTTGAGAAGCACTTCTGATACTGCTCATTCACAACATCCGCTTTACTGTTCGAACAATCCTAATTCATCTCCGGGACGCACAAAAGACCGCTCTTTGGAAGCTCCTGGTTACTCCAGCCCAGTCGTGCCGATTCCCGCCAGCGTTCAGCATAGTCGTCCTGGACATGTGGCTGGATATGAATCAGGAGTCTTCCACCTTGCCTCTACAAGCAAGTACAATCAATATATTAACTATTCACTGCCTGATGCCGATCAAATTTTCAGCAATTCTAACTATGTTAATCATTGTGATGATGCCTCTGTAACTCCTAATCCTGGAAACCCGGAACGCGCCGTAGAAAGCCCCATGGAAGCCCCCAATCCCTCCGTCTCAGTCCTGCCATCAGCAGCCTTCGTTCATCATAGTCGTTCCGGACCTGCTGTCGGATGCGGAGAGGGGGTCTTCCAACCCACTCACTATGGCGAGTATCCAATGAGACTTGATGATGGTCAGTTATTGCCTGATGTATCTGTGATTTCCAGGGAGAGCAGTCGTTCGATTCCTTGCCGCAAGCAGGACGTCGTGATCTTCTACCAAAACGCCGGTGGAATGAATTCTGATGTTGAAGAGTACCGCCTAACTGTATCGGATCGTTGCTACGATATTATTGTCCTGTGCGAAACGTGGCTCGATTATCGAACGCTTTCCAGTCAAGTCTTCGGTCCTGACTACGAGGTCTTTCGTTGCGATCGGAATCCTAACAACAGCCGTAAATCTACTGGTGGAGGTGTCCTTGTAGCTGTCCGTAGCGGGTTGGAGGCAAAGGCCATCGAGAACGATTCATGGAACAATGTGGAGCAGGTTTGGACAGCCATCAATCTGGGTGATCGCACACTATTTCTATGCGCTCTGTACATTCCACCTGATCGAGTCCGCGACAATGAACTCATCGATACTCACTGTCGGTCAGTTCTCACAGTTGTCGAACGTTCCACTCCAGTTGATGAGATATTCATTTTGGTGACTTCAATCTGCCAGGCGTTTCGTGGAGTCCATCTCATAGCGGATTCCTGTATCCAGATCCTGATAGCTCTACATTTCACGCAGGAGCTATTAGCCTTCTCGACAACTACAGCGCAGCGACGCTTTCTCAAATTAACCATGTAGTTAATGAAAATGGTCGTAGTTTGGACCTCTGCTTCGTGAGCACACAGGACAGGGTTCCATCAATTTCCTCGGCTTCTTGTGCACTAACTAAGCTAGTTCCACATCACCCTCCTCTAATCGTCACTGTTGAGGACAAACTCGTGCGTGATTTCAGCGACTATACTGCTACGGTTTCTTATGACTTCCGTAAAGCTGACCACCGTAGCATCATAGATGTATTGTCTAGCATGGTATGGGAGAACATCCTTGATCCAGATGACGTTGAGGCTGCAGCGCAAACCTTTTCACATGTCTTGGCATATGTCATTGACAGACACGTCCCGAAAAGAACTCACCACAAAGTGTCTCACCCTCCCTGGTAGACGAGAGAGCTACGTAGGTTGAAGTCAATCAAGAGAGCAGCATTGAGAAGATTTACGAAGTATCGCACGCTTCCTCTGAAACTACATTATGTGAGGCTGAATCACATGTACCAGCGAGTCAGTCGTGAATGCTTTTCAAGTTTCCAACGAGGCATCCAGCGCAAACTTAAGCTACACCCGAAATCCTTTTGGAACTACGTGAACGAGCAACGCAGGGAATCCGGCCTCCCATCGTCTATGGAATTCAACGGAGAAGTTGCTGCCACTGTTCAGGATATATGCCACCTTTTTTCCGAAAAGTTTTCCAGTGTATTCACTAATGAGACACTAACTGACGACCATATTAACCTGGCTGCCAGGAACGTTCCAGTAAACGATCAAACGCTGGGTGCAATTGATGTTAATGCAGAAATGATTTCTAAGGCCGCGACTCTGCTCAAGTCATCCTTCAATCCTGGACCTGATGGAGTTCCATCTGTATTTTTGAAGAGACATATTGCTAGCTTGTTAATTCCGCTTCTTCGCCTGTTCCGAATGTCTCTCTCAGGTGGCATATTTCCATCTTGCTGGAAATTTGCGCACATGTGGATAACTAGCTGTGGATAACTATCGAGGAATTACATCGTTAAGTGCCGTTTCGAAGCTATTCGAGCTAGTGATTATGGAACCGTTGCTGTCCCATTGCAAGCAGTATTTGAGTGCTGATCAACATGGGTTTACTGTCGGCCGCTCTACAACTACCAATCTGCTGTGTCTCACATCGTATATAACCGAAAGCATGTCGGAGCGGGTTCAAACGGAAGTTATTTATTCAGACCTATCCGCAGCATTCGACAAGTTGAACCATGCTATTGCGATTGCTAAACTCGGCAGGCTCGGTGTATGCGGTAATAATAAGTTGGTTTCGATCATATCTTACCGGTCGGCAACTAAAAGTTGCCATAGGAGATTGCAGATCAGCTAGCTTCTTCGCCACATCAGGTATACCTCAGGGAAGCCACATGGGACCGTTAATTTTTATAATGTACTTCAACGTCGTGCATCTGGTCATCGAAGCTCCTCGGTTATCATATGCAGATGACCTCATAATCTTCCTACGAATCTGCTTCATTGCTGACTGTCACTTTTTTTTTTCTCTGTTCGGGACATAAAACTACTGCGACCAGTAATTTGATCTATTGTAGTATATCCCGTGTCCTTAGTTTAGTGCATGTCGTATTACTTCATCACTATTGAAAAATGATGAAGTATTCGGTTTTGATACAGTTGTCATTCTTGCCTTCATCGCAAGGAATCGATTCTAATTGATAGGTTCCGCTATTTATACCCTTCGGAGTGTTGGAACACCCTCCAAAGGCGCGCCCCTTTGTCAGTCAAAATTGGATTCCTTAGCAACAAAATTAAGGAACGACACCGATAGTGACCATGCATCAGAACCCTAGTCTTAACCACTTCAAACTAGGGAACAACGAATAGAAGATTAGGAATCACATAGATGAAGACTAACTAACTCATTTTTTCCTTGTTTCAAGATCATCCACGGTCCAGGCAACCCGAGGACTTATCACTATCAACAAGGCATAAAAAGTAACAAGGACTAAGATGTGTTCCTTTGATTACTGAAAAATCCTGTTCCCCTAGTTTGAAGTGGTCAAGACTAGGAATCGGTGGTAGATCTTACATCCCGTAACGTACCACGAAAAGGTGATCTACCCACGTTACGGGGCATCACTGTCACTTTCTTCAACGTCAACTGAATGTATTCGCTAGTTGGTGCAGGTTAAACAGAATGGTAGTGAACCCAGCCAAATGCTCCGCTATTACGTTCTCACGAAAACAACAACCGATAATATTTAGCTATGACCTGCTTGGCTCGAAAATCGAACGCGTGAATCGGGTGAAAGACTTGGGTGCGATCTTGGATTCGCAGCTTTCATTCAAGCAACACATTGCATATGTTGTTGATAAGGCGTCGAGAACTTTAGGGTTCATTTTTAGGATAGCTAAAAACTTCACTGATATCTACTGTCTAAAATCTCTCTATTGTTCGCTTGTTCGATCGACGCTTGAGTATAGTTCAGCGGTTTGGAACCCAAACTACAACAACGGTACCGAGAGAATTGAATCTGTTCAACGTCGCTTTCTTCGTTTTGCGTTGCGTAGATTGCCTTGGAATGATCCGTTTCGATTACCCAGTTACGAAAGCCGTTGTCAACTTATCGACCTAGAACTTCTCCGGACTAGAAGAGACACAAGCAGAGCCCTAATCGTGGCCGATATCCTGCAAGGAAGGACAAAATGCGAGGCTATCCTGAGGCAAATTGACCTGAATGTTCCACCCAGACCGCTTCGTAATAACCTTATGCTAAGACTGCCTCTACGTCGCACAAATTATGGAGCGTACGGTGCGATTTGCGGACTGCAGAGAACATTCAACAGAGTTGCATCTGTTTTCGACTTTCATCTCTCCCGTTATGCGCTTCGTCGAAAGTTTTCTTCTGTTTTTCACCGGCAGGAGTTAAGATATTGATTATAAGATATACGTTTTTGAATGTTTTTTTTTTATGTTATGACCATGCTTGAATGTATTTTTTTTTTACCATAGTTGATAAGGTTAAAATCATTGGGGCTTCATCCAGCCTGTTGATGTAAACAACAATAAACAATAGAAAACAGGTATGAAAGAGAGAATTTGTTGCGATATATTTGTCTCTTTCACACTTCCCTTATGAAATGTGATCAACGGCATGAGCAGGGTGGAAAGGCGTAAGAATGAGAGTTCGCCACCTTAAAAAATATTGTGATTACGGCTCACGCATGTTACACTGCCGTTTACCGGTATAAACAATCAGTTTATGAAAATTGAGGTTCACAAATATCCAGAAGAAAGATGTTAAAAAGAAGTTCAAACCATTTTGACTGTCGAGTTGTGCGGGTGTGTAGAAATTTGCAAATCATGTCTGACGCAGGTTTCTCCTGGGAAACGTCTTACATGTAGTGAAAACCGGAAACTTCAGAATCTCTCCGAATTGGCTGACGAAATTAAGGATCAGGGGTAATCAATTTAAAAGCCATTTCGGCATTATACAGCCAGTTTGGAAAGTCTAGGCCATTTTGACTTATTTCAAATTTTGGACCATTTTTGGGTAATTTTGGGCCATTTTAACGTGTCATGATTATTATAGGAGTACTGCTTAGTGATTTTCAGGCTGTTGATAAGATTTGTGTTGATTTAGCGCTTATGATGCAATTTTAGGTCGTTTTAATCTTGTTTAGCGATTGTGAGGCTTTGTTGGTGTGTTGACGTTTCTAAGCAATTTTAGCGTTTTGAGACCTTTTTCTCGATTTAAAGCCTTAAGTTTTGGCTTTGTTTTTTAATAATCATTCTGGCGTTAAAAGTAGATCTGGACTCATTTTTTTAACATCGTTATGAGGTGGTTTTTTGAATACATTGAACTTTCTTCAACTCAATATTCAAGGGACCATCGAGTCATAGAATTATCGAATTATAGAATAACAATCCCATACAAAATCGCTATTACAGTAGCCATGAAGTTAATGTTTACTATGGTTCTATAACTCAATATTGAGTTAGTAGACATCGAGTTGTGGAGAGTTGACTGTAGTTTTAATATTAGATTTTTTTATGCTACTCATGCGTTAAAATAGCTCTTTCAGAGTCTTCAGATAATGTTTGGACGGTTTTACCGATTTACCACAAATTTGTTGATTCTAGCCATTTTATCTTTTTATGCAGTTTTGGGGTGTTTGGCCTATTAACATGTCCATCTAATATTGATGGGTCGCGAGCTTATACAATTCCTAAAAGTGGGTCGCAATCGAAAAAAGTTTGAGAACCGCTGCAGTTATCAGGCAAAAAACAAGCCGAGGCTAGTTTTTCAAACGTCGCAGGAAGACCAATGCGTTTAAATTTGAAACAGTCAGAAAAAAAAAACATTTATGATTTCTCACGAAGATTTACTCAGCTATAGGAAAAATCTTAATCTGAGCGTTAATAAGGTTAGTATTTATCAGCTAGGTATCTTTATAGCATTATATTTGACATAACTTTACACTATACTTTTGTAATATTACAGACGGTAAAATTGTGTAAACGTATGAGCCCAAGTAACAATTAAGGTTTTATGAGGGTTCTGTAGACCTTGCTTTAAAACCTCGATAAAACTTGCAATGTTACTTGGGAGACATACCGGCCGTTAAACTTTTCAGCCAGGCCTCAAATCAGTTATGAGGAAAGACAACGCGGCCAAGAATGATCCAATAACGCTTCAAATTGGGTGGCTGCCGCAAATGCGACTCGGCATGCGCAATTTGGATTCACTTGTCGCCATTGTAGTTACTTGATAAACGCCATTGCTTGATAAACGTGTAGTTTTGGAAGGATGCAATTTTGATCATCAACTAAAGGTTTTTTTTTTTTATGTCTTTATTATCGAGATTTTCAGCCAAAGGCTGGTTGATCTCCCATCAACTAAATGTTTTGGTAAATATGAGATATTGTTTCGGTGATAAACTCATGGATGAGTGCCTAGGTCTTTTTTGTGAAAGTTGGTCTACCGAAACCTCCGGTAGCCCCGAAGTTCCACATTGTAAAATAACAAATTATAGATTTTTGCAAGAGTTTAACTATTTTATTCATTTAAACATTATGAGATCATAGCAAGGCTACGATATCTTACGGTACCGAAGAGGGAATCTTACTGTACCGTTGAAACATAGTATTTTTACTACTTTAATCTCTTTTGAATCATTTTCAGCTGAATTTGTTTCGTAACAGCTTTGTAAAGTCAATTGTCCATAAACGCCTTAATAAATGGCTGAGTGTACTTCAAAACACATTTTCTCAAAAAACCCAAGTTGAAATATTTTAAAACCTTCACAGATTTGATTGTTAGGAACAATACTAAATTCCTGTGAAGAAAAAACTTAGGCACATGAAATTTGCAAAAAAAAAGTGCATTCAGACATAGCATAGCGTGCGGGGACCAACGGCTTTACTTCCCTTCCGAAGGAAGGCGTGATCAGAGATGTTATGCCTCAGAAAATCCCGGCGGCGCCGACTGGGATTGAACCCAGGTCTGCTGGGGTGAGAGGTAATCACGCTTACCACAACACCACCGATGCCACTAACTCATTACTTTTTTAAATATATAAAGTACAATTAAAGTTGGAATTTTAATGTTTTTGGAAGTCATGAATGACCCAAGAGCGTTGAAGTGACTATAATAAAAAAAATGTTTTTGGATAGATCGATTAATTGTTGTAAAATTTTTAAATATCGCACCGTTGATCCACACCCAAGCAACAATTTTGGTTTTATTAATATTTATTTTTAAATTAAATGGAATAAATGTGAATTTTGTAGTGTCAGTAAAAGTCATGTTCGAGCAAACGAATTGAACTTAATTGGAGTTGGGAATTCATCCATTTACGCCGTATACGATAAAAGCTATTAATAAAAATATTATTCACGATTACACGATAAATGAGGTCGACTCAACGTTGAGATTAGTTCTCTCATATTCTTGAAACATTGAACATTCTAAGCTTTATCAGGAATTTGTTTTCTAATATGAGCAACATCTCGATGTACGTATGAAATTAGTACACGGAAAAAAATGTTCATGTAGTTTCCATCGGGAATGCACATTATATTTTTTCCTGTAACAAAACCAATGATATTTATCTGAATTTCACATAACATTCATGTAATCACATGTGTTCTATATGATAAATCACTTAAATTTCATTTGACACATCAGGTTCATGTGATTTTATGATATCACATGAAAGTTATGTGAAATTCTAATGAATATTTTCCATTGGATATGTGATTTATTCTTTGAGTGTATACTTCTAAAATGAGTAGTTTTTTTTTTGAAAAATTGAAAAATAATTGGGGGAGAAAAAATTGGCTAAATATAACACAATTTCCTGATACCAACCTTTTTGCCTTTCTCGTACACCAAGGTGTACCGAAAGACTATGATATCACTCGAAAACACAGACCCGGAGAGGCGTATAGCATATACCAATAGACTCATCGCATTGTATGTATGTATGTATGTATGTATGAATGTATATTTTTTTTTTTTTTTGGCAAGGAGGAAACCTTCAAAAGCCCATCGTGCCACCGCTTGACGACTGGGCGCACAGTCGCGGTGACACGGTGTGTGGGATTCTTACCGCACTAAAACCTCCTTGGACGCCTTGCCCTTTTCCCCCGGAACCACTTGTCGTATTACTTCGGAGGGGGTCGTGCATTACGCTCCTCACTTTACCTCAGCTAACTGGCGCTTCCAGGTCGCTGATCGTCTCTCCAATTTGTGAGCCATTTAGCTCCCAGCGTCGCGTTCTACTCGGTTATGCCCGGTGGTGGATTCAGCCTACTCTGACGGAGAGTTCTCCCGGCTTCGGCTTTCACTTCGCACTTGTGTGAGCACATTACTACTTTCTAGCTGGTCCTCTCGCCGGTTTCGCTGCAGCGCTGACATGATCTGCGTTACTGCTCTGCTGATGGCGTTAAAGGTGCCCTCCTCTCGACACATTTCTTCGACGACATTCTCCACGCTAAGGGCGAGCATATCCTCTCGCACAGCATCAAATCTAGGACATTCGAAGACCACGTGCTCTGGTGATTCTTCCACATTCCCACACTCCGGACAGAAGGGTGACGTTGTGTGTCCGAACCGATGTAGGTACTTCCTGAAGCAGCCATGACCAGACAAGAACTGCGTCAAGTGGAAGTTGACTTCTCCATGCTTCCTGTTCACCCAGGTCGAAAGAATCGGTATTAGCCTGTGTGTCCATGTGTTCTCTGCTGCATCCCACTCCTGCTGCCACTTAGCCATCGACACCGTTCTCACCATTTTTCGTACTCCTCTGGTTTCTCTCGTCATATCGCACTCGTAGTCCTCCGCCAAGGGATCCGATGTAGATCATACCGGCGATAACGCATACTGCCTCCATCGAAATGGTTCTGTACGCACTCACATGGCCATTAGCCGGAACGTACTGCTCAGTTTCCTTTGGTTCTGCTTCGTTTTCAGCGCTTCGATCCAGGCTGGGCCTCCGTACCTTAGTATCGATGAGGACACACTGGCCAGAAGACGCCTCTTGCTGCTGCTTGGACCAGAATTGTTCGGCATGATTCTGGCTAATGCGTTGATGACCTTCGCCGCCTTCTCGCAAGCATATTTGATGTGGCTATTAAAGTTTAGCCCGGTCGTCGATCATCACTCCCAGATACTTCAGCACGCGCTTCGAAACAATGGTGTGCTCTCCAACGGTGATTTCTGCCCGCTGCACTGCTTTGCAGTTACTGACCAACATCACTTCTATTTTGTGGTTGGCTATCTGCAGCTTCGCTCCTTGGATCCAGTTACCAATCGTATCTATCGCCTCGGCCGCCAGCTTATCCACTTCTTCCAGCGTCTCACCTGTTACCGTCAAGACGACATCGTCAGCAAAGCCAACGATCTCAACTCCTTTGGGCAGCTTGAGCATCAGCAAGCCATTGTACATTTCATTCCACAGCGTGGAACCTAGAATGGAGCCTTGTGGAACTCCCGCCGTGATTCTATGCGATTTCTGCCCCATGTCTGCCTCGTAGACCAGGACCCGGTTCTGGAAGTAACTACTTAGAATCCTGCAGAGGTAGTCTCATTCTATGCAGCGCCTTGGCGGTGGCCTCCCAGCTGGCGCTGTTGAACGCATTCTTGACGTCGATCGTTATCACGGCGCAATATCGATCCGCTTCTGTTTGGACGCCTTCTCGGCTCTCTCGACCACTGTCCGAATTGCATTCACCGTCGATCTCCCCTTCCGGAACCCAAACTGCCTCTCCGACAATCCGTGCTCACTCTCCGTGCATTTCGTCACCCTGTTTAGGATGATCCTCTCCAAGAGTTTTCCGAGTGTATCCAGCAGGCATATAGGCCTATACGATTCTGGATTCCCCGGTGGTTTTCCTGGTTTCGGCAGCAACACTAGCTTCTGTATCTTCCACCTGTCAGGGAAGTGACCCTTGTCCGGTCATTTCTGCAGCACCATCCTGAACATGTCCGGGGACGCCTGGATCACCACTTTCAACGCCACGTTGGGGATTCCATCCGGACCGGCAGCTTTCTTCACCTTCAATCCTTTCGCCACTGCTACGAGTTCCTCGTTGGTGACTTCGATGTTATCTCCTTCTCCTTCACCGTACGGTGTAGGTGGCCAGGTCGTTGGGTCGTGCTTCGGGAAAAGTCCTTCCACGATGGCTTTCAGCGGGCATCGTTGGACCTCTGATCTTCGCCATCACGACTCGGTATGCGTCGCCCCAGGGGTTGGCATCAGCGTCTCAACACAGCTCCTTAAAACAGTTTGACTTGCTCTACTTTATCTGTCGTTTAAGTGCGGCTCCGGCCGTTCGAAACACTCCTCTTCGTTCCTCTCTGTCTGCTTCTGTTCTTGCTCTCTGAACACGTCTTCTGGCTCTGAGACAACTAGCGCAACTAGTGGTCGTGTCACATGCTCTCACTAACGTTTCTGTCAGCTCGTCCGCGTGCCCACGTGCCTCAACGAAAAGATCGTTGTCGAATTCCGTTCCGTTGGCCGATGCCATATCGGATCACCTGATGGTCGCTATGGGTATATCCTTCGCACACTCTCCAATCCATTTTTGCCACCAGCGACGGAATGCAGAAAGTAACGTCGATAATGGATTCCCGGCCATCTCTGCGAAAAGTGCTGCTGGTGCCTTCGTTGACCAGCATAACTTCCAGTTTTGCCAGAGCTTCCAGCAGACTGTGCCCTCTTGCATTGGAACACCTGCTTCCGCACTCCACTGTCCAAGCATTGAAGTCTCCTCCGATGACTACCGGTCGTCGTCCGTTCAGCTCTTCGGTAAGTCCATCCAGCATCTCATGGAACTTCTCTATCGTCCATCTGGGGGGTGCGTAACAACTACATATGAAGATTCCGTTAATTTTGGCAATCACAAAACCTTTGTACGAGCTCGCAAACACTTCTTGAATTGGGTATCTGTCCATAACTTGTATAGCCGCCATCCCAGCTCTATCCGCCACCCAGTTACCGTTATCGGGAGTGACTTTTATAGTAGATTAATTAAAAAAAAAGTAGTCTACAAAGGTTTGAGCCTCGCGCGCGTATTACGGATATAGAGGACTGAATTTAACATTTGATAAAAAAAAATGCAATTTTGAAGCTTATTTGAAAGATACCTTGAGTTAGTAGTAAGTTTTCTGGCAAATGTTAGGGGTTCGTGAGCATTCCTGACATTGCTGAAAATTATGATAGCATCAAATTGCGGGGTTACTAGTGTAATAGGATGCTTTGTTGATTGTTCATTAACTCTTGATTGCTTGTAATACTTATGAATATTTTAGGTGGACAAAAAGGCGAACTAAGAGGTGGACGCCTGAGCTTTTCCACATTTATATCGCTGTGAAGCAACTGTAAACTTTAGAGGGAATCTATATCTGTAACTGAAACCAGTTCGATTTTGTTTGCCAACCTGGTTAAAATGTCATATTCAATTATCTTAAAGATAAATCGTCCAGCTCAAACCTTTGTAGGGGTAAGAGGTGGGACCATCATCATCATCATCATCATCATCATCGATACGGTTCCGCAATAACTGCAACGTCGCATTTTGTTTCTGTTGTCGACTGCCACAACAGTTGCTGTACAGTGTCGCAATGGTTGAGGTTTATTTGAGTTACCTCCATTACTGTTGGCTTGCCATAGCCTTTTTGTATGCTAGGCAGTTGAAGCCTCCCGTCGTATGATCGTTACCGTCCTCTTTTTTGCAGAGCATACACCTCGGTTGCTTCGTGCAGTCTCTTGCAATATGACCTTTCTCTCCGCATTTCCTGCACAGATCAGATCTGCCAGGGCCATTGCAGTTCCTCGCCTGGTGACCGAATCCCATGCACTTGAAGCATCGCTCCAGTTGCTTGGTAACCCGAGGAGTGGCTTTCAGCGAGCACCACTGACCAGCCAACCTTGACCTTGCCCGGCTCCAACAGCTTATTCGCTGCAACTGTCGAAAGCCGTATCACCGCCGTTTGAATGCCACCGTACGCCTTTCTCATCTTGATTGACATCGGGACATCTCCCAGATCGCAGTGCACTCTCAACGCACTTCTTAGCTCCTATTCTGTAGTGATCTCGTCCAGGTCCCTGCACTCGACCACTGTCTCCTGGGATAGAGCTGTTACGCTCGCCCCTTCGCCAAGAGACTTTTCAACGGGCTCCTTGAAGGCTGAGCTGTTGATCGCAGGATCTTTCTTCAGCTCAAAGAGCATCTCGCCTTTCTGGGTGCGCCTGGTTTTCACCACGTTCTCTCCTAGTTGCTTCAACTCCGGATCCTCTCGATCCTTCCGGAGCAGTGCTGCATACGACGTTTTGTCTCTTGCTTCGACGATCAGAGCATCTCCCTTACTTCGCTCCCAACGAGTCCTGGGTATCTCCTTCTTCTGTTCTTCTTTTTTGTATGTATGTATGTATGTATGTATGTATGTATTTATGTATGTATGTATGTATTTATGTATGTATGTATGTATGTATGTATGTATGTATGTATGTATGTATGTATGTATGTATGTATGTATGTATGTATGTATGTATGTATGTATGTATGTATGTATGTATGTATGTATGTATGTATGTATGTATGTATGTATGTATGTATGTATGTATGTATGTATGTATGTATGTATGTATGTATGTATGTATGTATGTATGTATGTATGTATGTATGTATGTATGTATGTATGTATGTATGTATGTAAGTTCGTATGAGTGTTACTCACTCAATTTTCGTAGAGATGGCTAGACCAATTTGAGTGGAAAAAATTCCAGAAGATGTGTTTCAGACCCCCATAGATCGCTATTGATTTTTTTTCCCGATCGGAATTATGGTTCCGAAGATACATCTCTGGTTACGTCTTCCTTCGAAAATGAAGTAACGCCATTAGCCATTAAGTAAGATTTCTACCCAGAGATGGAAGCCACCTTCCTGGTCATTCGATTGCCGTCATTGGATGGCAATCGATGTGCGTCGGAGATTGCCACTAGATAGCGGAACAACGACTTGCGTAAAATAATGGAATCAAGAAGAAGAAAAAGAAAAACATCCATGATGAGTATTTTCCCATCTTCAAAAGTCCTCAATTTTCCATCCCGGCAAACAGGAGAAACAGTGACACGCCTGAGCAAACAGTGCATGTGCTTGTTGTTGTCGGTCCCATTCAAACGAAAATTAATTTCGTTCAGTTTTATGCAAACAGCAGCAGCAGCAGACTGACATTGCCACCGGAACAAAAGCATCCTCACCGTAGATGAGCCGAGGCGGTTTCTCCTGAACAACAGCGAGGGCACACACTGCCGAAATTAATATCCTTCGGAGAAAACCGGCAACCATGGCGAAAGAAGATAAGTTCTTAATTAAATGATCCTATACTGACAAAGTTCAGAGCCAGATCCAGCCTCCGGAAGCCCATCTGTGTAATTCTTCCTACGCTACGCTCCCGGACGTTTCACCACCCGGCGATGAATCTTCTTCCATCAGTTAAAAATTAATTTTCTTTTTTTTTCTCGTAGTCTTTATTCTGGTGGGATTTTTTTTGAACTGGTAGATTTTACTTTAAAGAACCAATGGGAAATGAGAATTAAAAATTAAAACAAAATGGTTTCCAGTGGAAAATCGGAACGAACGCACTAATTAGCAAGCGCTCGCTCCATTCTTCCCAAATTTCGAACAACCCGATTAAAGCCGGGCAATTGCATTAGCGCGAGTTGCTCAATTGAAAATTTCGCTGAAGAGGCTGAAAGTTGCGATAATTTAATTGCACACTCCGGTTCGCTAATGATGATAGTTTAATCGAAAAATGATGACGCCTGTGATGAATTCGATGGGTGGAAAGGTTCTGGATGGGGGTGGGACAATTAGCAGTGTAGCGAACCGAATTAGCGGTTTATTTTAAACTTTTTTCAAGTGGACTGAAACGATGGATGCAGGCTGATAACAGGCTAATGTAATTGCCCAATGAAGTGGTTGAAATTAACGATGTTTTCAGAACATTTAGAATGAAAAATTCAAGTTCAAACTTTGCCTTATTACAAATTAGAAACAAAGTCTTGCTAGATACAAATCCGTTACTGCAATCGAAGGAACTCTCAACGGTACAATTTCATGTTGCAATCGTCGGATTAATTACGTTTTCCAGAAGGACACCGAGGGGCTTGCGTACACACATATCTACGCACTTGCCACCTTCCGAGCATCGGAGCCCCGGAGGGCAATTTAACGCTTCATTGAGTTGAAATGGGAAGCACCACGACGGAACTCACCCATCTTGGGTAGGAATGTGGAAGCTGGCAGATTAGGGGGTGCTCAGAGCTCAGAGGTACTTGTAACTCCTTGAATACGTCTTACCCAGACGGGTAGCGTTAACACTTACAACGGCTGTGCTTTACTGGCGGTGTCATACTTGCATCGTAAAACTGTATCGACTGTCAAACACTATACCAGTGGTTCTCAATCGTTCGTCGATGTGTAGCAACCGGTGGAAACTAACGATTTTAAATTGGCTCACTTCTTGACTAGCCTATTGGTCCCAAGCAAATCGATTAACGTACCCCATTCCAGCCGAAATTCCAGTACTACACTATGTTTGTTTTGATTCGCTATGCAAGTATGACAGATAAAATGAGGGGTTCGTGGATTTTCCAATGTTTCGAGGGGGCATCGATTAGCTTGGGACCGAAGAGAGTACCAGAGCTGAGCAAAAAGTTAAGCACGTTTCTTCTAGTCTTAGAGTTTGTAGTGTGCCGGTGGTGTAGTGGTAAACGTGATTGCCTTTCACCCCAAAATACCTGGGTTAAATCCCAGTCGGCGACGCCGGGATTTTCTGAGGCATAAAATCTCTGATCGTGCCTTCATTCGGAAGGGAAACAAAGCTGTCGGTCCCCGGTCTATGAGTCGTTAGGTCGATAGGTAGGGTCCAGGTGTGGGAGCTGCCTTCCTGGCTTCGGTAACATTGATGCTCAGCACGAAAAACAAGATCGACGGAAAACAAATCAAGGAAAAAAAAAACTACCTTTCATCAATTTAAGTGAACATCAAGAATCCTTTGTGGATCGTAACTCACTCTTGGTAGTCCTCCTTCCTTGAATCAATTGGTTGGTAGTCCGCCGTTCATCCGGAACCGTCAATAAGGGGCTCTTGCTAAGGTGAGTGACAGAAAAAAGATTGTGTAACAGTGCTATTTAGATAAACGACCCCGTGCTCTTCATAACCATAACCGAACTTTCCCTTCTGAGCAGCCAGTAGCCTTAAAATGCAATTTAACCCATAATCTTGTTTTCAGTAAGCAAAAACGGTCACCACAGGCCACTGAGCCCCTTATTATTTATATATCCAAACAATTCTAGTCAAGTTTCCGATCAAGTTGTTGTTATCTTTCAATCTCGGCGTTATGACGTTGACAACGACAGTCACGTGAAATTAATCATCCACTGAAGAAACGACCGCAACTAAGCCTTTTCGGATGAATGTCCTCCCTGGAAGGATTCAATCATGATTTCCAACCAGCATACTTCCCATTGTACCGAGGGGGGCGACTCTATCTAAGATGCAGGAAAAATTTTGCTTTGCTGTTGTGAGATGCACTTGCGCTTAATAGATAGAAACACGATTGATTATGATTTTGAAGATTTCCTGCAAAAAGGTGGAGAGCGATGCGAGAAGATGGGTTTGGATGCAAGAGATAAAAAAAGATGTTTCGTAGATTGATTCGCTAGTGTGAGATTTTTCGACCATTTAAAATCGAGATTTAGATGTGTCGCACCCCTCGCATTGTACTGCGAATAATGCTTTTTTTTTACGTATACCTGATCTTACAAAATTCATTAGAAAAAAACTACAAGGAACAGCCATATGGGGTTGTACCAACAATCAATACGAAACTAACGATTTTAAATTGGCTCACCACTTTAGTAGCCTATTGGTCCCAAGCAAACGATTAACGTACCCTATTCTAGTTGAAATTCTATTACTACACTATGTTTGTTTTGATTCGCTATGAAAGTTTGACAGATAACATCAGGAAGGTGTGTATTAATGCAGAACATGCAGGGGTGAGTGAAATAGCTTGGGACTGCTTGGGACCGTTGTTCTGGTACTGAGTGAGCCAAAAATAATAATGATTTTCTTCGGGACCCAGTGGTCTTAGAGTTACCTCTATGGTTGTACGCAATGGTGACGTATGACTGCGTGGTCTTATTTAATAAATCTTATTTTTCAACTCCAGCAGGAGCTTGTGTTTTGTGTAGGAATAGGAATTTGAGCGGGGTTCTCTATGTTTATACTCTTTAGTATGACGCGCTTGACATAGATGGCCCACGGCGACTCACGAAGAGCTACTGATTCCGATCAATAGCGGTGCGGCCTATTTCTCCTTCTATGGATGCTCATGTGGGCTGCAGCTCGGCTTTTACAGGCAGCATTTTGTTGTGTACAGGAGAACACCACCACTCACCACGTTTGATGAGACCGGATGGAATTCAACTATGAAATCTGTGTTAGGAAAATCGCTTTTCGCAGGCAATCGGTGATAATTTTAACTATCATAGCAACAGTTGCACATTCATGCAATTTACAATAGTGACATTTTGGAAAACAGTAGATGCGTAGGAATATTTCTGATCGATTGGTGGTAAAATTATTAAAATTGGTCCAGGGGCAGCTGAGTTATTAACGTTCAAAATCTTTCATAATTTTTTGACATGTTCCATTTTCGATTTTCAAAAAGTGTACCCCCATATAGAAATTACAGACGTAGTCCTACGTCAAAACCATTAAGGCTGACTAGTTATTGAAACTTGATCAAGCATACGTCATATTTGAACGCACCGGTCTGACTGAGTTCTATTCGTGTTTATTATCTTCTCAATTCTTCTCAAAGAAAAAACAACAATGATGCTGATACCTCTATACGAAGGGGATTTGAACCCACGATATTCTGCCCAATAAGCAAAGCAGGGCCACCGAGCTCCTTACATCACATTAAACCATTTTGACAGACGAACGCTTAAGCGTGGTGACACGAAGCTATTCAAATAGAATTGATTTGATAAATCATATTGTCGTGTTATCGGAAAAAAAAAACAACTTCTTATTGTCAAGGATCTCGGTATTGAAGATCAGTCAGAAGAAACGGTTGTCATTAGTCATCCGAGCCCCTTATATCACTACAAACCACTACGACCGTCTCGAACACCTTAATTGTGTATTGATATCGAGTTCAAATCTGTAACGCCGACGATGATCACGCAAACCAATTTTCGATCAAAATCAAATACGCGTTCTATTGAACAACAATTATACGCCTCATACACAAATGAACTTGAAAAATCAAGACGCCAGCAGACTACAAACGCTTGCGAAAATGCTGTTGGATGACATATCTAGATGGTTCTATCTGCTTCGATTGATTCTCTTCATCGACTTCTTTCATATCTATCAAGGGGGGCGACACATCTAAATCCCAATTCTAGATGCTCAACAAATCTCACATTAGCGAATTAATCTTCGAAAAATCTTCTTTAATTTCTCGAATCTATTTGCATCGCGCATCATCTTTTTGCAAGAATTCTTCAGAATCGTCAACAATCTTATTACTATCTACACAGCGTACGCGCAGCTAACCACAGCACAACACAATTTTTTCCTGCATCGTAGATAGAGTTGCCCTCCTCGGTATCTATGCACTATTGTGGGTACGAGTTTTGCTTTCAATTACTTATAAAGAACGAGTTTGGACTTCTTACTTGTTAGCACAGATGCCAGATTTTTTTTTTCTGCGAAAAATGTCTGTGAATTTCAGAAATGTTTGTAATTTGGCTTAATAAACCTAGCAAAGTTGTGTGTGTGTGACGGGGGGGTCATGAAATGGATGAGAAAACTCAAAGTTGAGATTAATTCACTCATATTCAGTGTTGGAAAAATCTCACCATTGCCAATGCCCACGATCACGCTTGATTTTCGTAGACATAAATCAACAAGCAAACAACTGCGGTAGATTTTACAAGCTGTGATGTTGCAACTTGGAATATCAAGCTAACAAAAATGACCAGCTGCAAATCTCTCCAAACTATGTTGAGATTGAGTTTCATGTTTTGTGCTTTACATCCGAACGCAACCGAAACTTCCATAACGACTGGCAGCAGTCCCTTCGTGTCTGCCATCGGCGAAGATAAAAAAGAGATAGCAAACTATACTTTCTCTTTCTAAGAAAACGATGTGAAACGGAATCATTTTTGCGTCGAGTCAGCTCTCAGCCTGATTTTTGCACGTTGTGAATAGTCTCGTTATATCAAAGGAGCTTGTTAAATCAATATCAAGCATGATATTTTGTTCTATTTATGAATATCGTTAGTTTATTTCGCTGGGTGTAGTAGAAGAACTTGTGTACATATTGTACATACAACCTCGTATATGTATGTATGTATGTATATACAATCCAACTTCCACTGTCCGGCAGTGTTTTTATGGAAGAAAAATGTTTGCAACCTAATCTATTATTATCTTATACTGATCCCATTGCAAACAATTTTAGCCCGGAAGTTGAAAGGTGATAGCTCTGTTGAGATTCAGAAACCCATTGCAGAATGCCTGGTTACTCACGTCCATTCCGAGGTTACTTTCACTTACAACAAGCCCCGCATACACGTAGTACCGATATAAAATGTATATAGGTAATGCGTGTACACTTCCATCCTCAAAGCAATTCCTGCTTTGTAGATGGCACGTATTTTGTAGCATGCATTTCATATTTTTCTATTAAGTTGTAATCAGTTAGATCTCACCGCTTATGTATTGTGTCCTTGCTGCTGAATCTTTGTCATCTCGATTCTCGTTGAGTCCTGTTGATAATCGGCATCTGTAGTGGAATACTCTTCTCTCTCTTTCTCTATCACTTTTCGATGTTTTTCGTACCTTTTCTTGAATATTGTAACCTGTAATAAACATATTTGTAGTCAAACTGAATATGTTTTTAATTTATGGTACTCTATTTGTTCAATGTTTTTCTTTGTTGATTAAATATGTTTTATTCTGGTGTTACTTGCTGTTATGTCACTTCTTATTTGTTTATTCAATTTAATCTTCTCCAAACAATTATCGATAAATAATAAACCTGTTTTCTCATCCTTTATTAACATCTTTTGTCTTTCTTTTAATCCTTCTCTTATTTTATTTTAGTACTTGAGATTCTCTAGTCTTCTACCTCTGATTCAGACTCTTCTTCGCTTCCTATAGTTTTATAAATTTCCTCTGCCTGTTTTTTTAATTACTCTTTGTCCTTAACCAACTCTAACCATTGTTCTTCTGTTATCTCCGGTAATTTATCCTTATCTTCTCTTAAACTGTCATTCCATGTTTTTGCCGGCCTACCTCTTTTTTTTCCAAGAAAATTTTAGTTTTTTTTGCTATTTTTAGTGGATGTCCTTCTGGTCTTCTCTCTATATGTCCCCAATAGCTTATGCGCATTACCCTAACTTTTTTAACTGCTGATTTTCCATCTAATAAGCTTGAAACTGTTATTCTTCCCTTTGGCCTATTCCTAGAATATCTTAACATCTCTTTTAATATTTGTAATTCATACCTACTGATTGACTTTCTATATCTTTTTATCAGAGCTGCTGCTTTCAATCCATATGTAATAGCTGGTGAGACTACTGTTTTATAAATAAGTTTGGAAAGTGCCCACGGGGGCTTATATCGTCTTATGAATTCTATAATTATTTTACTACTATTAATCGCTTGCATGCACCTTTTTCTTGTTGTTTGTAGCCTATCCAAAGTTTCTGTTAAAAATGTTCCTAGATATCTCATATTTTTAACTACCACGTACTTTTCTCCATCTATTTTAATTGTTTCTGGTATGTTCCTGTCTGACAATGTCTCTCTTATCATTATTTGGCTTTTCTCTACATTGATTTCTAATCCTATTTTCCTTAATTCTTGTTTTAACTGTTTGATTATAGATTGAAATTAAGGTTCAATTTACTTTGATGCTTTTTGGAAAAATTCAAAAGCAGCCCCTCTCGACGCACTGTTTTAGATTGCAAAAAGCTCGCGCCATTTTGTGTATAATATCAAAAGGAATCGAATAGTGCGAGCTTTTTGCAATCCAAAACAATGCGGCGGAAAAAAACTGCTCTTGAAATTTTCCATTAATTATCAAAGTAAATTGAACCTTAACGTGAAATTACCGTTTTTCCCATTTCCGTGTTGACAGATTTCTATATTCTTATCAGTCTCAATAAAAAGAAAACTTTCATATCTTACCCTTTTTTTCCCCTCTCATGTTTCATGGATCCTGATTTCTGATACGTCATAGTTATACTAAATTTGTTATTTCTACATACACCTTTGATTTTATTCAAATAATTTTGGTTGATTAGATTTCTAACCTGTTCCATGAATGATCTTACTACCGTAAGCATCGTTCATCTTCAATAGATTGTAATATTCCAACAAAAAAGAAAAACTGGCAACATTGTTTCACCCCATATCTCCCTTCCAATCTTAACGGTAGTTGCCATGACAGCCATCAATGCATCGCCAATTGAGCTCAATGGAATATAATGCTTGCGACAAGTAACGTCTGGGCCGATCCGCTGTCATTTCTGTTCATTCAGTATAACTACCACCACTATGCTTCCCTGTTCAAGACACACACACACACATCCATCCGTGATCGTACCATAGATACTGCTGCCATTCATCAAGCGCACATCACGCCATGTATACATCGAAAGCTTGTGCTCATCGGGAGCTTTCATAGCGAAAAAGATACCCGATGCACGTACAAGAAAAACAACCCAAAAGTGAGTCCCGATTACTCACCCTAGGAAAAAGTGTATACGTTCACCCCCCATCAAAAACCCTCCGGTCTCCCTCAGGGAAAACCGCTCGAACACGCAGAAAATCGACAGGTTTCATTCGGTCTATTATTATAGTCCTGTCTGAATAAAATAGTCGTCGAATCTCCCGGATATCCGATAAGTTCCCCCTGTAAAAGTCTGGAAAACTTCCACCCAAAAGTGAGCAGACCCATTCCCTGCCAAAGCGAGCAAACAAAAAGAACAATGACTAACACAATCACACATCAGCAATCTCTATGAAGAAATACAACTTACTTCTATAACAAGTAATAATACTACATTTAGTTACAACTATCGATGATAGTGTGCGAACTGAGAACATAACAATTTTGATTAGACATTAGTTATTATTATGTAAACCCTCAAGTTTGTGCTGCTACACGGACAAAAAATCCAACCCATGCCCTAGCACAGTCTACTCAACCACCGCCAAAGGTGGTTCCACCCAAAACCGATCAAAACTCCACCCAAGTCCGAGCGAAAACCGCTCACATTCCCGCAACATTTTCGGAAAATCTGCAAGAATATGACCGCTTCCCACCCAGACCCGAGCACAATCCCGCTCAATTCCGAGCAACTCCACCCACCGCAGCTCCCGAGTACACCGAACCCAAACTTGGGTAGCCTTTCTTATCCGTGTATTCCTTCCAAAACAAGCGTTACTATGTTGAAGCTTCGTGAGCTTTGCGCACTAGAAATATTTCACTTCTGAAATGTTGCAAGCTCAGAGCTTAAATTTCTCATATGTTGGAACAATTATATAACATACTGTGCGTTTATATCTGAACTAATACCATCATCAAAATAATGATTCCAATCAAAATGGTACTTATCTGTCGAGAATCCTATGTTCCGTCTCGTCCAACCGTATTCCATGCATGGGGAAACGGCTAATATTTTAACTATTTACACTTCAAATGCTTCCATTCGTCGATCCTGTTTTGTCTCTCCTCCATTCTCCAAAGCCTGGCGTTACGAAAATTTTTGCAGCAGACCACTTCATACGCCATTTTCAAAATCTAACTTTTCTCTTCACTTTTTCCAGGTTTATTCGTAATGAATTCAATGAACTGCACTGGATTTACAATCTTCACAACCAGGTTTTCAACACAATTTCGCGATTTCTAAGCGCATTTATATTAAACAAAAAACTTATTAATTTCTGCAGCGCAACTTCATCTCACACTTCTATATGGCAAGGTTGCCAGTCTCCTCATATTGTACATACAACCTCGTATACGACTAAAAATCAAAACGATATTTCTCGCTGGTGTAACTGATCTTGCTATATCACTTATGTAAACTTGGACGTTGGAAGTCACTAGTCTGACTAACGCACTTCAGTTTGGTACAGGTGCCACCATTTTCTGAAACACAGCGAAATGCCATGTTAACCGCGAGGGCAAGGTATTGCAGTATTGTAGCTGCTAATAAGCATTTTCACGGATTACGAACCACCTAAAGTCCCGTAGATTGCAGTCGAAAAACGAAACTAGTTTTGTTGATACTTTCGATAGCCGCAGACGTGAATCGTGGACGTTAAAAGAGGCCGACCGAGATTTCAAAAGTAATGTGCTGCGAACAATTCTTGACAGTAAACTAGAAAATTACATCTTGTGGTGCCGCATGCATGACGAGTTGTATGAAATACATAACTGAATAGATAGCAAATCTTATAAATCACGACAGGCTACGATGACCTGAGTATTTTGCATGGATGCCGGAACCTGAAGAGCAAACAGCCACAAAATAAATACTCAACAGTGAACCCGGAATAGGTTATCGACTCCGGGAGAGATCTCTCACACGTTGCCTTTTTATTGCAGTTGAGGAGGGTCTAGAGAGTATACTAGGTTGTGACTAGAAATGGTCAGCTCAACACCGATTCTAGTGTAGAAGAATTCTTCATTCGGCGTAGAGTCAATGAAATGAATTGCAGCCCTACAGTATCTACTAGTTTACTTGCCTGGTGCAACATAAGTGAGAGTGTGGTAGTAAAAATAATTAAAAAGTAAATAGAAAAAAACCACTGTCAAACTCACTTTGATAGATCGAATGCCATACATTTTGAGGTTAGTACCCGAGGAAAATAATAAACATGTTTTCATGGCAATACGATCGTTAATGTACAAGCTTCAAACGGCACTAATCTCTATGTGAAACCATGAAGTCACCTTAACGATGGTTTGCCATTTTTTTAGAGATGGAGTGGGATGTGGGGTACACCCTAACGTAGTCGGATACCCTTGATGTATTATCCCTCGTCAAATGGATGAACATTAGACTGATACAAAATTTGAAATTTTCGCTCCACATTGCTCAAACGGTTCCATATTGGGCCTTGATTAGTCTCCCAAATTTTGAACTGACTGGCACTGACTTGGCACTGAACTGAGAAACTGACTTGGCACAAACCATTTGAAGTTTATATGGGAATTACTATGGAGAAACCATAATTTTGGTTCATATCGATCTCAAAGTTCACCAGTTCACTTTACTTTAGAAAATGATAGCTTAACTTGTTTAAAATTATGCACAATCAACTGTTCAGCAGGCAACATTGGTGTTTATGGCGCGTAGAATAGATGACAAAAATCATGGCTACTATGTCACACTGCAGAATACAGTGTTGCCCACAATACAGTTGCTTAATCTTGCCATAAGATTATCAATCTCTTAAACAATCAATAACTATTAAATTTGTTGTTTGGCTGAAAAACGATTTTCTGCAAAGTTGTAGCTGATAAAAATTCCCATAAGAATAGCAATAGAATTTGTTAACAGTACAATATGTAAAAAGGCTAGAAGACAATGAACAAAAAGTTTTGTTTTCCCATAGTAATTTCCATATTAACTTCAAATGGTTTGTGCCAAGTCAGTTTGTCATCAAATGAGTTTAAACTTTAGGAGGCTAATCAGGACCCGATTTGAAACCGTTTGAACACCGTGGAGCAAAAATTTCAAATTTTGCATCAGTCTAATGAACATCATGCTTTCATTCTACTTCAACATTCGGCAAAGGCAATCACAGCTTGCTACACACTAATCTAGGCCTCCGTCGTTCGGTACATTTTGAACTACAGAACTGTTCGGTAAAAGTTTAAAAATCAGTGAAAAATCCAATAATTAAAAAATTTATCCCGAACTTGTACAGAAGATGCTCAGTTTACCCCATTTATTGATGAAAAATAAAATTTATAAATTTTCTTGATTTCTCACGTGTAACGGTCATTTGAAAATTTTACCAATTTGTTCTGCTGTTCAAAAACCCGGTAAATTCCTACCGAATTCGGTGATCTGAATTAAGTGTGTACTGCTTTACTCTTCCTCTTTCGTAGGTCGACCGTCGCCGGAGTAGGTCGTGCAGTGTGAAGCTCCTGCGTTGGACGATTCCCCCAGAGTGGAATTATAAATTCCACACTACCCATGCAGCATCAATCATAGTAACCCACAAAATTTGACAGCTCTATCAGTCGTCAAAAACGGACATCGTGCGGCACTTTGTGGACGCCGGATACGCCCGTTTCGGCATCTACAACATCTTGGCACTATTAGACAACAATCAGAGCATCGAAAGAAAACCCGGTTCCGGACGGCCGACGACCCTGAACGACAAGAAGCTCCAAAGGATGTTGAAAAGGAAGACCGAGGGAAAAGTGGCTACATCGCTGCGTGCGATTGGCCGGGAGGTCGGTGCAACCGGCCAAACAGTGAAAAAGTACCTGGCGAACATGAACATTCATGTCAGGAAGCGGAAGTCACGTCCACTGGTTTCGAAGCTGCAGGCAATGACGCAGAGGCAGCGGCTGAATAAGATGGTCAATTCGTTTTTCCCGGCGAATCGCGACGTGGCGGTGGTGATGGACGACGAGACCTATCTAACCCTGGATGGCAACGACTGGCAGGGCACTTCGTAGTTTACTTTGACAATCAGCGAGAAGGGGATGTCAACGCCACTCTTCTTTCGCTCCGGACTGGCCATGAACGGGGAAATTTATTGTACGAAATGCCTGCCGGAAGTTGCGTCGTTCATGAAGAAATACCATAAGGGCGAAGACGCGGTGTTCTGGTCGGATCTGGCGTCGGCCCACTACTCGAAGCGATCGTTGGAGGAGATGCAGCGGCTGAATATCGATGAGGTACCCAAGTCGGCGAACCCGCCCAACGTCCCCCAGCTGCGTCCCATCGAGAATTTCTGGGCCAACCTGAAGCGTAAGATCTACTCCAACAATTTGGTCACGAAAACTGAGGAGGAATTGATAAATAAAACGAAGAAATAACTCATAAACATGCCTACACGCATGTTTTCGTCCGCCATGGCGAATGTTCCGGTTAACTGCAGGAAGGCTGCTCGCAAGAGCGTAGAATTTTTTGCAAGTAAGCTTAAATAATTACCTTCCATGGGAAATTCATCAAAAGAAATTATCTGTCTTAGCTTTTTTCATCACCTTCCGAAAAAAGTCCATTTTTTTAATGCAAACGTTATAAGGTTCATGTGATTATGTGGTGCGATTCCCAATTTGAGTAATTTAAACTTTAATTTGAGTCGATCTTATATGCCATGTAGGGTGGAAATCCGTTAGTTGCTTTGTCTTCTTCTTCTTCTTTGCATTTCAAGCTTATTGCATATCGCATATTAGCTTATTGCGTGCTCTCAACTTAGTGTTCTAGATGCACTTCCACAATTATTAATTGAGAGCTTCCAATTCCTGTACCATTTTTGTATTAGTATAGTTGTGTGGCAAGTACAATCATACTCTATGCCCAGGGAAGTCGAGAAATTTTCCAACCCGAAAAATTCCTAGACCGGACCGGGAATCGAACCCAGCCACCTCCAGCATGGTCTTGCTCTGTAGCTGCACCTTTACCGACTGAGCTAAGGGAGGCCGCTTTGTGCTGGTCCTAATGCACGCCAGCAGCGAGGGAACGAGCACATCTTAGTGAGAGTTTCAACTTTCCACTACCTAAATATGGAGATATCGACAATCAAAAGAGCAATTCATAAGCTTATTAATACGAATCTAAACACTTCGTGCTCAAAAAGTGTTGATGGATCAGGATCAGGGTTGCTGAAACGATTCAGATAGGAAGGAATATCAAAATAAAGGGGCTTATTACGGATGTCACTTCACGGTGAAAACTTGTCACTTGTCGTCACTTGTCGTTATGTGATGAACTAGCCTACGGCTAAAAATCACAAAAATAAAGAAAAAAAAACTTGTCGTCACGGTGAAGTGATTGTTTATCACCGTGTAGTGACATTCGTAATAAGGCCCAAAGATCATCGAGAAATGGAGAAGACTGTACAACAAAGCCAAGTATGATGGATTGGCGCTAAACACTAACACTGTTGTAACGATTTAACAAATATAGTTTTAAAATAAGATATATCAAACAGCATATTCATTACATTTTGCAAAATAATTACGCACCTGGGGGAGGAAAACTTCGTTAAATACAACACAATTTGCTGCCAACCTTTTTACCTTTCTCGTACACCAAGTTGTACCGAAAGGCTTGATATCACTTGAAAAACACAATTTCGTTCGAAGATCTGGAGAGACGAAAGGCATATACCAATAGACTCATCTCAACGGGATCGGAAAATGTTTCTGTATGTGTGTATATATGTATGTATGTATGTATGTATGTATGTAAGTTCGTATGAGTGTAACTCAATCAATTTTCGCAGAGATGACTTGATCAATTTGAGTGGAACAAGTTCCAGAAAATGTGTTTCAGATCCCCATAGATTGCTATTGATTTTTTTTTTCACGATCGCGAATTTCTAATGCATTACTCGTGTAATTCGAATAAAGATTTTAAAAAGTATAACCAAATATATTTTAAAATTTTCCCTTGATAACAAAAGATCCGTAAAAAAAATAAAAAGTCTGTAAATGTCTGTAACGAAAACAATGTCTGTTTAAAAAACTAAAAGTCTTTAAATTCACAAACATTCGGGTTCTGTAGCAAAACAATCCACCCTGTATTCCATGGCACGACTTTTAGCCTCTTCAACATGCTAACGATTTAAGCCTTCTGTACCTTAAAATCATCGGCTTCTTCTTATTAGAAACATGTTTCGACCTCTGCTTATTAAGGACTTATCCCCATCTTCTGTAACTTGTAAAGATTGGCCGATTTGTGGCACCAGCTACTTTGTTAGAAACAAGATTTCTCTGTAACTAATATTCAGCTTCTGAAACTATTTATAACGATATTTGACTTCACAGCAATTAATTAGGTACGATTTTATTTAGAGCCGGGCTATGAACGAAATGATTTTCGAATTCTAAAACAACTGATTGCAAGCCGACTGATGTGGTGGGTCGCGGCCCTTCGATTGAGAATCACTGCACTGAACTCTACTGACTGGTCCTCGTTGCAAAGCGCTCGTCGTAACCCCTCCATCATCATCGTTCATTTTCCAGAATGCTGCTGCAACCCCGTAAAACCCAAGGGATGCTGTTTGGCGCTTACGGCTGACAAGGCAAACATGATTGATTATAAGATTAGGTCTAATTTTCCTTTGTTCGGGTGCGTGTTTCTGGGATTGCGTAGGTCGTCATGGCACAGTCTTGTTTTACCCTCTGCTCCTACCGCATTCTGTGCTTTGAAAAATGTACCCCTCCAATGGCTTGAGCAATTTGTTGACGTGCACAGGCAGAGGAATTGTTGTGGTGAATATCTCCTCTAATATCCTAGGCACGTCTGCGTCCTCCCGGCATTCTCACTATGTGCCATTGGGCTTGTATGCCGATTCTCGGAAGTGGCCGGAATGGGGTTGAAATAACTCGCCGGTCCTCTTTTGATCGTAAAATCCAATAAAAATCCCCCAAGGCGAAGGCATGGCAAAGGCCGCAGCCTCGTCCGGATCCGCTAGCCTCTCTCGCTTTTACTGTTCCTCCAAAAAAAAACGAGATGAGCAGCCATAAACATCCCCAGTATACGGAACGGATATTACGGCCACCTCTTGTTGGCTCATGATATCTTTTACGAAATGATAAGGCAAATTTAATGAAACGAGCCTGAAATTGTAAAGCTTATCAAGGATTCGAGATTTATGGGGTGGCAGCAGCATTATTGCGAACGCGCGTGCAAAGCCAAGCGAAGTTTAACTCGATTTGTGTTGGAAAATTTAAACCGAACAAAGGCGCCACAAACTGGTACGATAAAATAATGGAATAACTTTGGTGCAAATCGATTGACAAAGCTAACAAACCGTAAGCCTCGAAAAGGCAACCCAATCAAATTTGTCATCAAAAGTGCCCCATCGAAAGCAATCAAACATTTTGGTACCCCTTTTCCGGGATTTCCCGCCTCATCCACCGCACTAACTCGTGAAAAAAAAATCCTTTCCCCACACCACCTCTAACTTCTCGGAAAGGAAGACCAGCCACCCACCGCCGCCATCAGCAGCAGAAGCAATGGAGTACACGCGCATTATGGAATTGCATCCAGCCAGCCAACGCGCCCTTCCGTTTCGAAAATAAGCTCCCTGGCCATTGCCATGGCAACGCGCTGGGATTTTGCTCAACGCTCTGCTCTGGCTGCCACAGTTCACTATACACATCGCATCGCACCGCAATCACGTGACGTCAGCAGCAGCAGCAGCAGCAGTAGCAGGGCAATCCTCAGTCAGGGTCGTCGTCGTCGTCCTCGTCGTTTTTCGGAGGATGGTTGGATGCTACGAAACGAGCTACACTGTTGTTACTGCAAATTGGTGTACTTTAGCCATTTTTTTTTATTTCGCTGGAGCTTCCACTGCTGACGATGATAATGGCCAGAGCAGTTTCCAATTTTCAGCAAATTGAAACAATGTTTTGCGTGGAGACCTAATTTCGGGTAACAGAGGAAGGACATGAAGGGCATGTTGAATGTGTTTTTTTTTTCGGTGACAAATGGAGATACAAAAGCTTCAAGGGAAGCAGCTGGTATCTTTTGAATTGATTAATAAATGATGATTAGATGACATTGATACGGTCCAAAATCGTAGTTGGAGACAAGTTCACCCCCTACACAAAGAAACACATGGGCATAGTATATTTTGAAATGAATTGAAATATTGATTTTCGCCCGGGCGCAGGCATGGAAAATCATTTGCATTCATTTCATACATTCATTAACATTAATTTGCCTCTAACTTTTTTCATCGACAGCGTTCCTCAAAATGATGTATGGAACTTTTGTAGGTTTTGTTATTAAATACAACTATTGCTCATAACGCAAATCTGCATCTCTTATGTATCACGAACTAGAGCGGGCAGAACTTGTTACTGTTTTTCAGTGAATGTAAAATACATTCACTGAAAAACAATAGTGGTTTCTGTTCGCTCTGGTTCGCCATACATAAGAGATACGGATTTTACTTGTTAACAAAAGTTGTAGCTAATAACAAAACCTACAAAAGCTCTATGCATCATTTTGCGGAATGCTGTTGAAGAAAAAAGTTGGAGGCAAATGAATGTAAATGAATGCACGAAATGAATGCAAATGATTTTCCATGCCTGCCCGGGCGTAGTGGTCACGAAAAACCCAGAAGTGTTAAAGAGACTAATAAAAAAAAAAACTTCTATTAAAAATGCTATGTTATTTATACATGATCCCTAAGATGAATCTTCACTATTCAATAATTGGAGTCCATGCCCAAAACAGCTCAATAACGTTCAATCTAATCATCATGTAATCTTTTAAGAGAGGCTGGAAAGAACATCCAGAAAAGTCAAAACAAAATTTGGACAAAATTTCCAAAGGAAGCTGACCGACTCTGTCCAGGACGAAATAAATTTCCGAGGCATATCGGAAAAAAAACTGTCACTCAAAGACAGACAGGTTCGGGGCAAATCAGCAGGATTTTTTAAGAAGCTTCCAGAAAAATTTGGAATAATTGTCCGGTTTCAGTTAGAAGATACGTTCAGACCAAAAACCGGAATATACTTCCAGGAGAAGTTACTGGAATCTGCCGGTGGATGTCAGAATAATCTTCCAGAGCAAGATGCAAAAAACACCCCAAAAAACTAGAACAAGCTTCTGCGGCAAATTGGAAGAAAATTGCGGAGAAAATTCTAAGAAAAGTAGTCTTAAGATACTTTCAGAGGATTGCAGACAAAAAAAAACTTTCAGGATAAGTTGGCAGAATCTTCTGGAGGATGTTAAAAAAAAACATCCGGAGGATGTCTGAACAATCTTTCAATGGAAATCCGAAGAAACTTTCGGAGGTGAGAAGTTCCACGCCAAACAACGAATCGATCTGGCGTGATCTTCTCTGATTTGCATGGCACATTGCATAATTTTTGCATTTGCAGTTGAGCTAAACTTCATCCAGTTTGAATCACGCATAAAATATCAAAATGGCGTATTCGATATTTTCAATAAATCATTACATCTGAGACAAAGTTTTTTTCAGGAAAAATATCAGCGGAAAAAGTTTTATGAACTTTTGGGTAAATCATCGATTTTTTTTTACTTATACAGTGTTTTCATGATTTTGTTTACCCCCGATTTTATCAGCTTTTGTCCCGATTTTGTCAGTCTACAGATCTCACTAAGTTTTTCAGTTTTTAAACCTGAATTCTCAAGCTTTTCGATCTGAATGATTTTATTCTTACCCTTCGCTGAAATGTGAATGTTAGGGGAAGTCGAGCATACGAAGTAAAATTAACAATTTACTATTTTCAGTGCTAATCAATTCAAATCTAGATCAATTCAACGCACAGTTAATTAGTTAATTTCGTTCATATAATTTGATTGATTTCACCGTTGTTTCAATTGCTCATTTTACTCCCTGTCTCCCTACAAGGAATTATTAGTTTTGAATTTATATATGCTGGAAAATTCTTCTTTACCACGGAAACCTACTTTGACTTTAAATGATCTTTATTTCTCGAATTTGTGTGGTTTACATGTGCAACTTATTAAGTGACACAAATGCATCTTATCAACTTTAGTTCTTTTGAATTTAAATTATTATTAATTACAGTTCCTAGTCCTATCAGGCCTGTTTTAGAGAATGACCACCTTGGTGGGATTGGTTTGTTTTAAATTGAAAAAGAAAACTACTTATAACCACTATTTACAACTACAACTCACCTACAACTACTATATACAAATTACTTATCAAAGCATGTTCTGATAAAATACATTTTTGTGCAAATTTAGTCTTCATTTCGTTAATTCTGGAATCTATTTTGGCAATGCCTGCCTCTTCGTGTAAATTTGTTATTCTAGTATTGTTACCGTTTGTAACATTTGTTGATGTACTTCTGTATGTTTATCGTATTCTGCATGTTAATTTGAATTTAAATAATAATTGCCAATTTGACAACCCTAGTTTTAGTACACTATACAGTACCACAGTTTACTACCAACTGCTGGAATAGGTGATGAGCCAACAATTTGAGTTCAGTGGAACATTAGAGAATGGGTACGAGAATTACAGAGAAAGGGAACGGCGAGTAGCACGGAAACTTCTTCCGCCACTTGCCAAGTAACCTTAAACGAGAGCAGTTGAACAATCTAAAAAAAAAACCGTTAAAATTATAGAGAAGAAAAGTAAGAGTGTCGTAGTAGCAGGCGTGGAGTGAGAGAGTCAGGTATGGTACAGGGATTG
The DNA here is from genome assembly GCF_037179485.1 of Ochlerotatus camptorhynchus. NCBI lineage: Eukaryota > Metazoa > Arthropoda > Insecta > Diptera > Culicidae > Ochlerotatus > Ochlerotatus camptorhynchus. Next base: position 1,430,350 of record NW_027040591.1, on the reverse strand, counting down.
AAAAGGTCACATGTCACAATCGGGCCTAAGACCGTTTCTTTTGTGCAATATAGGACCCGTTAAGTTTTCCTATTAAGAACGCTCGATCGAGGTGTTTGGCCAGATCACGCCGACAGGCCTTCCGTGAGCGATTGACCGCTGGAGAGCCAGTTCCGTTCGACGGCCCGGAGGATAGGACCACTTTGGACCTTTCCGTTCCGAACGAGTTCCAACCGGATTCATACCCCGACCGTTCCCGCAGAGCCACAGAATCCTGAGAGGGACCCGCCAGTACCTCGTGTAAGGTGCCGGGACATAACCTCCCACCGAAGAAGACACCTCTCCACAGTCCACCATTGTGACTTGGCATACCTACTGGCGCCACCAAACGCCCTTAAGCAACCACCGTCACCATCACCAACACCGTAGTCTCCGGTGTAACCACGGCCAGCGTTACCGCCATAATCGCCGCCACTACGGACGTTAACAATGCCGAATCCACCACCAGCCCACTATGGGGCGGCTCCATACAAAGTGGTGGCCAAAAATATTTTATTGGTTTTTCCGCACTTTTTGTTGGTATTATAGTAAGTTAAGCATAAAATTAGTCATATTTATGTATTTTCATCGCATCCGGAAGGTGTAACTAGTATTAAGCTACTTATTCCTGAACAATAAACTTGAAAGTTTGTTTTTAATTTTAGGGACAGTTCAAATGCAAATCAAAACTAGAATAAGGTTGCTGTGCATAAGATTAAATAGGAAAGGTGGAGGTGGAAACCCCCCCCCCCCCTCCTAGCCAAGACCTGACTCCTCCCCCATTTTTTTATATACGTGATATAAGAGTATTGTTTTACCAATCAGGTATTTTGATGAAGAATTATTTGTCTATCGAACCTCCCCTCTACTGAAAATATTTTTTCCGTCCAAATCTCGCCTTTAGCATAATAAGGGCGTATCTGCATTGATCGATTTTCTCTTTCGTTAATAACTTGGCCAAACCGAAACCGATCGACGCAATTTTTGGACTGTGGCAAGATATTATGATCAGTGCTGCGATTTGTCATTTTCATTGAGAAAACTTCAGTGGATATAGACAAAATTCATTTCAGCAGCAACACTGATAGAACTGAAAATCAAAATTTCCTTTGTCAAAATCTCACTCTTTTCTTTGTCAGTGACAAAGATTCCCTTGGTGAAAAAACTGTGAATTTGCGCATTCTGTGTCACATTATTGTTCTCCAGGCTGATAATAATGATTATTCGTATTCACTTTGATGGTTCTATGTAACTGTTTTGCTAAATTAATTTGATTTCGATAGTAATTCAGCAAATGAAAAAACTGCACATCGTCGTCACTGATAGTAATATCACTGACAATTGATATTGATTGCTACTGATGGTGACTCTCTGCTGAAATGAGTGACCAGTGTTGTTTTGTTATTATCAGTTTTTAGTGTCGAAATTTTGCAGCACTGGTTATGATCCTTTTCCGTCAGTTATCCGTTATTCGCTGAGAAAATTGCATTTGTTTCAAATGCATTTTTTCTACAATTTTCAAAATTTTCCTAAGTCTGATGTCTGTGCAATGAGTTTTCATCACAGAGGGCTGAAATTTTGGGCATCTAGGTTTGAACTATCTGGCTATCAAATGGTTTACAAGATACGTCATTCAAAGCAAGTCAATTTTTCGATTTTTGGCCACCACTTTCCCCATAGTGCAGCCTGTACAGCATCACCACCGCCGTATCAACCACCATCACGTGCAGCATCACCGCACAAAAGTTCCAGCAGTCGCCGGCCGGCCAGGTATCTGTAGAAAACCTCCACTATACACGCCACACACACACACATAGAATGTAATTGGTAGGGAAATAAACCTCTAAAGTGTAATTCAGTAGCTTTTTCCATTCAACCACACTTTATCCGAGTCCTGATTAGCCCGGTAAATCACTCCAGCCGACCTTGAGGCTAAGAATTGCCCTCCAGATCGAGCTAGCCATCAAAAGAGGTCGTTGAATGACCCACCCTCATTGGTAGGCCGTTGCTTAGCCAAGCCCACCGAGGTGTTTGTCCTGGTAGCCCCCTAGGTACCCCACCCTAGCAGCAATAGTATCGAAAGGACGATCTGAGTGACCTGGATTTTGTTCCTGTGTGTCTGTGCACATGATTCCCACACCGGAGCTACGTATAGGATCGCAGGTGCTATGCTTTGTTTGTAGACAGCCAGTTTGTTCACTAGAGTGATGCAAAATTTGAAATTTTCGCTCCACAATACTTAAACGATTCCAAATCGGATCCTGACTAACCTCTCAAAATTTGAACCCATTTGGTCAGAAACTGAGATGGCACAAACCATTTGAAGTTTGTATGGGAATTACTATGGTAAAACTAAGATTTTTGTTCGTGTCTATCTAATAATTCACCAAATCGGTCTGCTTCAAAAACATTCAATTGTACTTGTAGGAAATTTTCCCAGCTACAACTTTGCTTAAGACCACTTTATCAATGGTTCAATGCGCTGATGTCTTATGATCATGCTCAATCAACTGCTCAGCAGGCAACATTGGTGTTTCTGGGCCGTTGAATAGGATACAAAAATCATGGCTACAAGGGGATGAATCAAGGTTGAGTACACATTGCTCAACCTTAACTTCGAGCGGACTTTGGATGTTGGAGCCAAGCAAGTGCGATTTGGCAATATGCTCACCGATCGCATTTGCCTTCTCCTGAGGGGTGATTATGAGCCGATCGTCATCATTTTCATCTTTAAGTGGTGGAATGGGTTTAGGGTGCGTCTTTAAGACCTTGGCATCTTTCCAGAATGGTCTGGAGCGGTCGTTAAGATTCTGGACAAGCCGCCCGAAACTTTCGTGGTCCGGAGTGAGACCATTCTGGAAGCAATCTCGTTGTTCAGATCGGCCATTTCACGTTTCCTCGCTAGATCTCCAGTCCTCTGAAACTGGCGTCTACGAACATTTCCCAGACGAATCAAGAGTTGGGTGTGGGAATCAATGGCAATAAACTTACCCCTCACATGAACTCGTCGGACACACGCCTCGTCAGCCACGGTTATGGCTTGGTGGAGTCCCTCCAACGCTCGGTCGATGTCCTCCACGGTGTCAGACGGCGGGTTGTCGATGATGTACCTTGTGGTGGATATAGTTGGTGTGAAATAATAATATTAAAATAAATATATAAAAACTTGAGAGTTGTGTCAAGTAATGATACACTCCATTTGAGTTGAACTAAATTAGCGTGAAGCATGACAGATGTGAGGTGAAATACTGGCAAAGCAAGCAGTGCTGGATAAACGAGGAGAAAATACGGAGGGTATAAATATGAGCTATCTAAGCTCGTTGACGACATCATTCGCTGCCAGACTGTTGAGCAGTTCAGTCGATTTGAATTCTCTCTAGTTTCGTTCGTTCGTTCGCAAGTCGAATTAGCTCCGCGTTGTATAGTGACGCTCTCGCTGACCCAGCCATGGGTAAGAAATCGCGCGGTAACGCGAGTGCCGGCTTACCGGGAAAACAGACTCTCCCAGGAGACGGCGCGACCACCGAGCCAGCTCAGAAGAAGCAGAAGAAAACCCCATTGCCCGTCCCGACAGGCGTTGCGGACCCGCAGCCGGGGCCTCCCGGAACTAAACGACCCAGACCTGAAGACATCAGCGCCACCGCATCGGCAGCAAAAAAGCTGCTGAGCAACAATCCGTTCTCCGCCCTACAGAACGGAGCCCAGCCGCAGTCGGACCCTGAGACGGTGCCGAAAAAAGTTAAGTTGCCACCCTTCTATGTGAAGGGCTTCCCTCCCGGGCTATGGGAGCAGCTGGATTTCTACATTAAGCAGGGCCTTCGCTGCACCATTCAACGGTGCACGGAAGGCTACAAACTGATGGTCTCGGCCGAAAATCACTACAACGCAGTCCAGGCCCTCTTGGACAGGATGAAGCTGGAGTACTTCTCCCACGACGTCGAGGCCACCAAGCCGCTGAAAGTGGTGCTGCGCGGGCTCCACGACATGGACACCACCACCTTAATGGACGAGATTAAGGCGAACGGCCTCAAGCCGGTCGAAATCCACAAGATGACCCGCAGCAAGGCCATCAAGTATCGTGACCAGCTCTACTTGGTCCATCTGCAGAAGAACTCCACAACCGTGAAGGATCTCCATACGACACGCACACTGTTCCACATCGTAGTGAAGTGGGAGCGGTATAAGCCAACCCACCGTGGCGTCACTCAGTGCTCGAACTGCCTATTGTTCGGGCACGGCACCAGGAACTGCCGCATGGCCAGCCGCTGCATCAAATGCGGCAAAAACCACAAGATCGACGACTGCGACAGCATCGAGGAAGCCGCTCCCACATGCGCCAACTGCGGTGCTGCCCACAAGGCCACGAGTAAGGCCTGTCCGAAGCGGGCCGAATACGCCGAGATCCGGAAGAAGGCCTCGTCCAACAACCAGCCCGGTCGCAAGAAGGTCCCGGAAAACAACGCGCAGAACTTTCCTCCGTTATCACCGGTCCAACCACGGCCAATTCCAGTGTTGGCGCCGCTCCCGCTCAACCAACAGTTGGCTGCTGCCCAGTCGGCTGCCGCTGCAGTACCCAGTCAAGCCTCCGGCCCATCGACGGATCCCCCTGCTCCGGGATTGGCCGGTACAACCGGTGAAGCTACAGACGATTCTCCACTGTCAACGGATGAGATCGTCACACTGTTGGCCCAGGCCATCATCATCAAGCGCACCTGCGCAACAAGAACACAACAGCTCCAAGCTATCATCTCCTTCGTCGCTAATTATGGACCGTGAACCCATAAAGATCGCCAACTGGAACGCTCGCTGCGTAGGGGCGAAAAACATTGAGCTTGCAGACTTCCTCCGCAAGCACGACATCGACGTGGGCCTTCTCACCGAGACCCACCTCAAGACCGGTGACAGCTTCTGGCTGCCCGACCACAGCATTGTCCGGCTTGATCGCACCAGCTCCAGGGGGGGCGGTGTCGCGGTCATCATCAAGAAAGGCATCAAGTACTGCACCCTACCCCACTACCGCACTTCCATCATCGAGGCCGTCGGCGTTGAGGTGGAAACATCGACCGGAAACGTCCGGTTCATCGTTGTCTACTGCCCCCGGCAATGTACCGTTAGCAATGGTACAGCACAGCAGTTCAAGAACGACCTTGCCATCATAACCCGCACCAATGCCCGCTTCGTAATCGGAGGGGACCTGAACGCCCGGCACGAGGCCTGGCGGAACTACCAGCAGAACCAAAACGGCCGCCTGCTATTCGACCATTCCCAGCATGGTCTCTATTCCGTCTGGTTTCCGGACGAACCAACCTTCACATCACCGGCGGGCAACCCATCGACGCTGGACCTGTTCTTGGCAAACACCAGATTAGCCAAGCCGGTTGCCGTCAACGACCTGAGTTCGGACCACCAACCGGTGCTGACCGAGCTGGGCTACAACGTGGCCCCTGCACCGTGCCAGCGGAAGGACTACCATCGAGTCAACTGGGTCCAGTTTCGACGCGTGGTCGACCGCCACATCGACGACAACCCACCACTCGACACAGTGGAGGACATCGACCGGGCTCTGGAGGGTCTCCATCAAGCCATATCCGTGGCTGACGAAGAGTGCGTTCGACGAGTTCCTGTGAGGGGTAAGTTTCAAGCAATTGATTCCCACACCAAACTCTTGATTCGGCTCAGAAATGTTCGTAGACGCCAGTTTCAGCGGACTGGGGATCTGCAGCGTAAATACGAAATGGTCGATCTGAATCGGCAGATCGCTTCCAGAATGGTCTCAATCCGGAACGAGAGTTTCGGGCGGCTCGTTCAGAACCTGGACGACCGTTCCAGACCATTCTGGAAGGTTGCCAAGGTGCTGAAGTCTCACCCCAAGCCCATTCCACCACTTAGAGTCAATGACGAACGGCTTATCACCAACGAAGAGAAGGCCAATGCAATTGGGGAGCACATTGCCCAATCGCATTTGCTTGGCTCTACAATCCCAAGTCCACTCGAGAACCAGGTTGTGCAGTGCGTCCAGACGTTAGATACCTCCCCTTGTGCCGTCCCTCCAGAAGAACGGATTACAGAGGAACAAATTTGCTCAGCGCTGAAATATAGTAAAAACATGAAGGCTCCCGGGTTTGACGGAATATTCAACCTAGCGTTGAAAAATATCAGCCCGAGGGTCCACTCGCTGCTGGCTGCCATCCTCAACAGATGCTTGGAGCTGCACTACTTTCCAAGCATCTGGAAGGTGGCAAAAATCATCCCGATCCGCAAACCTGGGAAAGACCCTTCACTACCGTCAAGCTACAGACCGATTAGCCTGCTCTCAGCGCTGAGCAAGCTGTTCGAAAAATTGATCCTCAGCCGACTAAACAAGTTTGTGGAGGAACATGACATTCTTCTTCCGGAACAGTTCGGGTTCCGCAAGGGGCATTCCACCAATCATCAGCTAGTGCGGGTGATGAATAACATCCGAAGTAACAAAGCTGTATCCAAGTCCACAGCTATGGCCTTGTTAGACGTCGAAAAGGCGTTTGACAATTTGTGGCACGACGGACTTATATACAAGCTTTGTAACTCCAACTTTCCACCATACCTTGTGAAAATCACCCGTAACTATCTCCAGCAAAGGTCGTTCAGGGTGTCGTTGAATAGTTCCCTTTCGGGACAATTTACGATCCCAGCAGGTGTTCCGCAAGGGAGTCTGCTGGGACCACTGCTTTACAGCATCTACACGTCGGACATCCCTCCTCTAGGAGACGGTTGCGTGTTCTTTCTGTTTGCAGATGACACCGCGATAGCCGTCAAGGGTAGGATGCCTCGTGAAATTACGAACAAGCTCCAACGATGCCTTGACACCTTTACTGATTATGCCACCACGTGGAAAATCAAAATCAACGCCTCGAAAACCCAAGCGATCATGTTCCTTCACAGACAATCATTAAAACTTAAACCGTCTCCCTCCTGTACCGTAATAATGGATGGTACAAGGGTCGAGTGGTCCACTGATGTTACTTATCTCGGGATGTTGTTCGATGAGAAGCTCCTGTTCCGCTCGCACATAGAGAAAACCCTAGTTAAGTGCTCCGCCTTGGTTAGGTGTTTGTATCCGCTCATTTGCCGCAGATCCCGCCTCTCAAGGCAAAACAAACTGGCTGTTTACAAACAGATCATAGCCCCCGCGATCTTCTATGCCGCCCCGGTGTGGGAATCGTGCGCTCAGACCCACAGGAACAAAATCCAGGTTGCACAGAATAGAGTGTTGAGGATGATCATAGATCGTCCATTCGACACAAGAATAGCAGACCTCCATCAAGAGGCAGAAATTCCCAAAGTAGATTCCAAAATTGATGATATGACAACTAAATTTATTCAAAAATGCAATCTTTCTGAACATGCTTTAATAAGCAATTTGTACATAGTAGGTTAAGTGTATATAGTAGAGTAGGTTAGTTTTAAGCTGTAAATAGTAGTATTAAGTAGTTTCTCTTCAAATTCTAAAAACAAAACAAACCAATCCCACCAAGGTGGTCGACCGTGTACTAAGTCTAGGACTAATCCTGTAAAACAAATTTTAAATTTTGCCCATACCTAAAGATGAAGAAAGCAATTAAATCACTTAGTAAAAAATTTATATGGTAATCGTCCAAGTTAAACTAAAATAAAGATCATTTAAACTTAAACTCGTTGACGACATTCTTGTAACTAACTTTGGCAGCGAAGGACATCAGCAGCAGCAGCAGCAGTAGCAGCAGCAGAAGCAGCAGCAGTAACAACATCTGATGTGTGAAGCTGTTGTACCTGATTAACAGCTTGCTGTTTGTTCAGACATATGGCTGAGGCTGGAAACCTTAACTGTCTACCACGCGTCATAACTGGGCCCAGTTTACGCGATGGTAGTTCTTGAGCAGGCTTGAAGCAGGAGCCACGTTGCAGCCCAGTTCAGCCATCACCGGTTGGTGGTTGGAGCTGAGTTTGTTCAACGCTACCGGCTTGGACAATATATTTGTCAGGAACAGGTCTAGCGTCCATGGGTTGCCCGCCGGTGAGATAAATGTTGGCTCATCCGAAAACCAAACTGAGTACATGCTGTGAGTGGTCGAACAGCAGATGACCGTTCTGGTTCTGCTGGTAGTTCCGCCAGGCCTCATGGCGAGCGTTTAGATCTCCTCCAACTACAAAGCGAGAACCGGTACGGATGATGGTGGACAGGTCCTTCTTGAATTAAGCCGTTAGTCCACTACTGGCGGCACACTGTCGAGGGCAGTAGACGGCGATGAACTGGACGTATCCAGTCGACAACTCCACCTCCACACCAAGGGCCTCGATGATAGAGGTGCGGATATGGGACACCGCAACACCACCCCTAGAGCTGATGCGATCAAGCCGAATAATGTTGTGGTCAGGCAACCATAAGCTGTCGCCGGACTTTAGATGGGTCTCGGTTAGAAGGCCCACGTTGATGCTGTGCTTGCGGAGAAAGTCGGCAAGCTCAATCTCTTTTGCTCTTACAGAGCAAGCATTCCATGTGACGATAGTTAGCGGTTTAGACGCCATACTAGATGATGAACTTACCGAGCGCTTGGATCTGTTCGGGCTTATTGCGGCACTTACGAAGAGCACCGGACATGTTGACGAAAATTTCCATTAGTTCATCCGCTGAGAACAGATCGGGGTTGTTGTTTTTCGCCGTTGGTTGTCTCACGAATCCAGGGGGCATGTTGCTTGAGCGGAACGCACCCGCGAATTCGTTTGCTTTTGCTGAGGAGCACGAAGAGGCGGGAAATCCTCCGTCCGAAACGCCGGGACTTTGTCCTTCATGCGTCCTGGTTGGTTGTTAGTTGCCGCCTGTTTTCGGATCCGCTTGAAGTCCTCGCGTTTGGAGCACTGTCTGTCGGAACCGTAATGTGCACCACCACAGTTGGCGCATTTTTACGCCACGGCTTCATCCGCAGGGCAGTTGGAAGTGGCGTGGTCTTGAGCGCAGTTGCTACAGCGTGGCTTAATGTTGCAGTTGCGAGTGCCGTGTCCAAAGTTCAGACATCGTTGACACTGGGTCACATCGCGATGGCCTCCACGGTACGGCTCCCATCGTACGATGATGGAGTACATTGAGCGAATAGCCTGCAGCGCATTCAGCGTCACCGATCCCTTCTGGAAGTGCACCAGGAAAAGACAATCCGGGTACGTCTTCACGTTTTCGTCTCTTCTCGTCATCCGAAAGACAGCGGTTGGGGCCAGCTTGTACCGGTCCTTGAGTTCTTCTTCGATCGCCTTGGGATCAACATTCGGTAGACCCCTGATGACTACCTTGAAGGGCTTCTCACCGGGGATGTCGTGCGTGAAGAATTCCGCCTTGGAATCCTTCAGATATTTCACGGCTACCTCGTACTCCACTTTCGTACGGAGCATCACCTTGGTGCCGATCCTGCCGAGCTTAAACTCAGCTGCAATGCCCAGCGATGTGAAATCGCCAATGAGCGTCTTGAGAGGCACTACCTTCACCACCAGTGGAGGAAGCTTGACTTTCGCCGCACTCGGGCCGGCAGAATTCTCAGTTTCGACGGCGTCGCCGAAATCACCAATGTCGCTGGCATTCGTCGCGGTAACATCGTCGCGTCCGCTCGTACCATCGGACTGTCCTTGATTCTTCTTCCTCTTTTTCGTCCGCTTCACCGGGACTGGGTTGGTATTCCCAACATCGGTGGGAAGAGTAGCGTACCTATTCGAAATAGGTACACTCAAGCTACACTCATCACTGTTCTTCTTTTCCGCTTTCTCACGGAGCCTGCTCCGGGAGCGCTGTCTTCCCATCACACGAAGCGACCGACACTACGCAATTAAACTGCGAATGTTTGGAACAAACTAGGAACTTTCGAACAACTCGACAAAGCGAGCAAAGACTGAACTGTACTGCTTGACGTTTAAGCAGAGAGTAATGCCACGTAAACCTATGTTTCCTCCTCGTATATATGCATTTACTTTAACATTTGAAGTCCCTCCTTTTGTACATATTCTGCGCAAAAGATACTTTATGCCCCGCCCCATACATAAAATTCGGCTGGAAATTCTGTAAGGGGTGAGCTATTTTGTGTGCAGAATGTGTAAAAAAGAAGGGACCTCGAATAATAATCTAAATGCATATATAGAGGTACCAGACATGTTTTGCACTGCAGTGTTCTCTGTGAACAATTATAGGAAAACAGATTGTCCGTAGTTTCCGATACAAATCACTGCAAACAACAGCAGTGACATCTGATGCAACATGAATGCAGAAGCTTGACAAAATGATTAATTAATCATTTTGTCAAGCTTTTGCATTCATGTTCCATCAGATTCCATCAGAGAAATTATCTTCTTTGCAGAGAATGTAAAAAAAGGATGGACTTCAAATATTAAACTAAATGCATTTATAGAGGTACCAGACATGTTTTGTAGTGACAGGTACTCTATTTTGTAATCTGTGAAAGGGAAATCACAAATCGAATGTCATCAAAATACATGACATGTTGAGAAATTAAGGTCGTGAGAGAGAATTTTCTCTCTCAAATTTGAATTTGTTGGCTCTCTGGAGAGTGGTAGTAAAGCAGGTTAAACGGTATGGGGAAAAATCATTTTTATTTAATTGTAGCTTGATTAACAATAATTTCCGGAAAAAAAACTAAACAACCAATTAATTTATTTAGGTTCCTTTATTTAACGTCGGTCTCTGTTCCGCAATCTAGTGCCAATCACCGACGGACATCGATTGCCATCTATTGACGGCAACCGAATGTGCAGGAAGGCAGCTTCCACACCTGCGTAGGATATCGCACCCATTCAACACACATACACATGGGTCGGGACCAACACTTCCCTTCCGAAGGAAGACGTGATCAGAGATTTTTATGCCTCAGAAAAATCCCACCGACCTCGGCTGGGATTTAACCCAGACCCATTGGGGTGTTAGAAAGCAGTCACGCTTACCACTACACCACCGGCGCCGGCTAATTTATTTAGGTTGTGGTTCACTATTTTTTACCTGAATATGCACCGAAAACGAGTTACTCCCACTTTTTCTCCAATTATATATGGGGATTTTTATCACTTCCTACCAGCGGAACAGAGCTATCTCTGTGGAAAATGGCCGATATGACTAATTCTTCCAACAAAAACAGCGTAAATAATAGTTAACCCGGCTTCAAGGGAAACCTGTGTAGTGATTATTGGATAACCGGGAAAAGGTTGAATAAGCGCATTTCAAGTTCGCACACAACTAAACGGCAGGATAACAGCTGCTTAGAAGCGTAAATGGATATGCTATAAGAGCTTGTCACAACCGTCCCAACAGCCATAAGTAGCTGACTAAGTTCGCCATATTTGCCTGGTATAGAGGTTGACTAAAGGATGCCTCACAGACAAACAGACATAACACATTGAACATTTCTCACTGTAAAACATCATCACTAAAACATTACCGCCATCTGTTGAGTACACTGTGGTGGGCAGTACGCTGAACAGTCAAACGCAAGGGAATTGACTATGCGCGCCACAGGTGGCGGTACTACCAACTACGATACTTTCAAATTGACCGTTAAATGCTTGTTCGATAAACAACTTGCGAGTGTTATGTCTGTTTTTCTGTGGTTGCCTCATATCGTATAACGTTTGAATACAGCTTGAGGCTGTATAAATGAAATGAGTAAAAAAAAATGAAATTCATTTGCAGTCGGGTTATTCGCCAAAGAGAAAGTCGATGAAGAGAATCGATCAACGAGGATAGACCCTTTTCAAATGTTAGGCGAGATTTGTCTTTTTCTATTCGATTCTATTCGATTCTATTCGATCTTTTGTCCATTTTGACCTTTTGTTCATTTCATCCTTTTATCCAATTTGAGCTTTTGTCAAAGATTCAAAATTTCTTGCACATTAGAGCTAAAAAGCTAAAAATGTATTCCTTAAGAAGGCGGTCTTACCCCGTTCTCTCCTAATATTGGAAAGTTTAGCGAATATTGCTCTCACTCATGTCTAATAGGTTCATTATGTTTTCATTGAGAGCAGAACTAGTGCACTGAACCAATATGACATATTCCTATTATGTGAAAGTCTAATAAATTTGCGCTATAAGAAAATCCAATGAAAACAATATTAAATATTGAAAATGTATCAGGTAAATTCTATATGAATATCTTATAAGTTGATTATATACTCGTAGAGAAATGGCAGTGAGAGAAATAGCTCCACGTTATTCGGGTAATCCTGTAATTAAAGCAGTGAGAACTTATCTGAACAAAACTTACAGAAAATCAAACAATGTGCTTGTAAGTGCTTTTAAGAAAATTTATTTTTATTGAGGCGATATAACAAATAATCGTCGTGAGGATGATGTAACTTAAAAATACAAACTAAATTTCCTCTACATAATCACCCACAGCACAGCAGAAAGACGAATCGCTATTCCAAATACGAAAGGAATGTCAATGAAACATGCTGAATTCACCCCCTTTCAGTGTGTGTTTTATATTGCGTAGTGTAAAAAATGGTTCAAACACTCATTCGGAAATCCCTGCTATTATTTAGGCAACGCTTATTACTTTAAATCCCATCTCTGCTTTTCCTGCTTGTTCCCCTAGTGGATTTTAAATTAATTTGTTAGCTCTCATACCGTATGTTATCCCATAACATACCCAGAGCCATCATACCTGACAACATTGTTCTGGGTAGTTCCATATATCTTCAAAATGAGCCATTTCACCCATTCCCAATAGCCACGTGCTTCTCCTCAATCTTGCGTCGCGTGTGCCATATTAACCCTCATTTGAAAAGATTGCAAATGGATGTTGGATGGAAGTTGGTAGCGCTTTCATTGAGTTTTACGGAGATTTTTCCTGCGAGTCCGCACACTATTTGCGTGTTGTGTTCTCAACTTTTTTGATCAGCTCTGGGCGATGGGGTGTGTAGCGTTTCTACATGTATATCGTTTCTTTTTACGATTATTATCATTATCCTCTTAATCTCGATGCTTTTCTATTTTTCATTTAACGTCAATCTCCCCACGCGATTCGGTTTCTACCGGTGGCAGGTCCTGGTGCTTGCACGATGACACACTGGGATAAATTTCAACAAAAAGGTCACATACGCTCTGAATTCGAAGACTGCAGAGTTGGACTAAACTCCGAACTATTCAGAGTCGGAGTTGTAGAATAGCATTGACTCCGATTTCGATCCGCCTCCAGTCTGAATCTACAGGCCTACTTGGATGCTTGCCGACTGTTTTATTTTTAGTCGCTTATCATTGTCATCTTGCCCACTGTTCCCGTGCTTGGAAACCCCGCCGATAAATGAGTATCATTTTGAAATAGAGGCGATAAGATGAGATGACGGTCATTGAGAAAAAAAAGAAAAATGTCATTTGTTTCACTTTCCGATTTTCTTTTTGCTCATTTTTTCAAATGATAAAGAAGAGGATACGAAATTGTAGACTCTGCTTCTTTGAAATCAATCGCATTGAGCTGATGTCTTAAGAAAGGTATTCACTTTATTTAATTTGATTAATTCCTTTCATCTGACAGGTATTGGATTCCCGTTAGAATACAAAATTCGTTTGATGCATTTGAAGTACATTTCAAGCGCTTCACCCTTGGGACCACATCCGCACAAAACCGCAACCCTATCCAACTTTTCTCAAACCGATTTCACGTCAAAAATATCCATTTCATCAGTGCGAAAAAATTGTGTACGCCCTCCACGAAAATGAAGAAAAATCAAAACGGTCAATGAAGCAGAATCACGGGGTTGATTAAAACGGAAGCAAACAACACCAACATTGTACCGACACTGTTTTTTCCCGGAATTATTCGGACTTCAATTGCCCCCACGAGGTCGAATCCCACTCAGCACCGGCAGCAGCGGCGCCAATATAAAACAACAAGAGTAGCGAAAGAAATGCCAATAATAAGCAAATTAAAAATTTCTCGATTGAATTTAAATGAGTTTGCTTTTCCCCAGCTCGCACCCTTCGCCACCCTGTCGTCATTGATGAGAAACTGGAAATATTCACTGTAAAAGCAAATTTAATTTATTTCTTCCCCTCCTGGCCATTTCCGCACACCGCTCACGAGGCCGGGATGAAGCCTTGGCGTCGGTTGTCGATGTGGCGTCGTCCGTGCCCCGCCGTTGAAACTCTGTCATGTGCTAGCATCATTATTTAGTAGGAAGTTTTTCGAGTGCTTCATCGGATCGGCGGAAAACAACGGAAAACAGGAAAGTTTGCTCGCAGTCAGCACTTCTCGCTTCCCGAGCAAAGCAGAGCATCAAAATTAGAGGAAAATGAAAACAAGTTTTGCTTTCAACATCAAATTGAAATCAAAACTGGATGTCAGTTTACGGTTCGGATTAAAATATTGTTTTCGCTTCGCTGTAGGGGAAGACGGGGTAAGAACGCCCGACGGGGTTAGCAATTCTTGACATATTTATCATGTTTAATCTTTAAAATTTCATATGGAACCCTCCTGCAAACAACACGTTATTTTGAAGATGGCTTTCTTTCGGAATGGATTTTTTTGAAGTGAGACTACGTCTGTGATTTCTATATGGGGCTACACTTTGTGAAAACCGGGAATGGAAGATGTAACAAAATTATGGAAGATTTTGAACGTTAATAACTCAGCTGCCCCTGAACCATTTTCAAAAATTGTATCACCAATTGATCAGAAATATTTCAACGCATCTGTTAAATTTAAAATTATATATTTTTTTTCAAAATTTCACAGTTGAAAATTGCACGAATGTGCAACTCTTGCTATTTTAATTAAAATTATCACCGGTTGCCTGCGAAAAGCGATTTCCCTAACACAGACTTCAAAGTTGAATTCAATTCGATCTCACCGTTTATTCAATCACCGCGTGGTGAGTGGTGGTGTTCTCCAATACTCAACTTAAAGCTCCCCGCAAGCAGCTAGCTATCAAGGCTGGCCTCAACCACTGATCGGATTCAGTTCAAATCTCCGTGTGTGGTGGTGTCCGGTCGTCGGCAGGAGCAGCAGCAGCAGCAGTGCTTTCGGCGCGTGGCGTTGAACATTTTTCCCCAGTACACAATACGCCAATGGATGGGATTTTTGTTCTACGAATCTGCTAAAATTAAAATTTTATCATTTTTCAAAATGTCGCTATTGAAAATTGCACGAATGTGCAACTGTTGCTATGATAATTAAAATTATCACCGATTGCCTGCGAAAAGCGATTCCCCTAACACAGATTTCAAAGATGAATTCCATCCGGTCTCACCAAACGGTGTTTATTCAAAGCCAGTATTCCAGATATTTTCTGGATTTTACAGATTTTCAGTCCTCTTGCCAGATACACAGACAGATCACGTTTATTTCCAGATTTTTTTTTCATAAATTTTCCCAGATTTTTAAAATGTGTTGCTTTATAACTTCACTGCGATTAATGGACCCTCTAATCAAAAAATAAGAAGCCAAACTTACCGCTTTAATTACTATGGGCCATCAACGTTGGACATTATTGCAACATCATACATGAAATTGTTACAGCATGTTTGCAATGGGTTGCAGAATCATGAAAATTAAGACATTTTCTAAACATTATTGGCCGTAAAAAAAAACTTCAAATTTTTAAAAATGCCGAGCCAGGTTTTTTTTATTTGGAGTTTTTGTTTAGATTTTGGCTATATATTTTTTTTTTTTTTTTTGAATCTTGGATTTATAAAAATTAACATTTCAATATGGAGGAATTTTCCTAATTTTGAAATTTAGAGAAATCGAAAACTGTTCAGGATTGAAAACAATAAATTGAGTATGTGATATTTTTGAGGATAATTAATTAGATTTTTAAATAGAGTTTTAAAGTAGCTGTGAATATTGAGTTACCTTAGCAGTCTGCAATACTTTAGAATTCTAAATTGCCCCAGATTTCAGAATTTTAAGGTAATTCTGAAAATAGTTTATAGTGAAGTGTAAGTATGCAGTTTGTGCAACCTTTGATTGAAGTGAAGACGGTATAAATTGTCTTTTGCAAACTCTGGTCACAACTGCATGGAGATTTTGTCAAGAAAGGAAATGTCCAATGTTTCTATGGAGATTAGGTTTTATCAAGTTTTAAGAAATCTAGCCAATTTTTGGGAGACTTTCAATGCTATTTTGGCAAAGTACTTGAGTACTTAGAGTATACTGAAGAGGATAAGACTGGGGAGAATGTGACGGTCAATCTGAAGAGCGTTTCAAGGAAATTATTAAGGATATTCTAAGCGAATTTCATAGAGAAAAATTGAGACAAAATTATGCCAATTCTTGGAAATTATTACCAGTTTGAATTGTGGAATCAGAAAGCGATTTATAAGAGATTAAAAGAGATAATGCTAAGCACTCTTAGAATGTTACTGAAAAAGTTTGGATATTATCAAGATTAGCTTAGGGGAATCCAGAATAGAAGTATGATGAAATTCTAGGATGATTAAAATTGAACTCTGTAAATGAAGTAAATTCAGACCAACAAAAAATTCATGATCAGGAGCCCAGGAAAAGTATAAATAGCTGAATTAAGAATCATTTCAAGATCCTGAGACTTCAAAAATGACGCTTTCAGACTTTCATTTTAGTTACATAATAATATTATTCTTTGGCATAAAACTATTTGCAATGGTCATGTGGAGTTACCCGTAGTTTAGGTAAACTGTGTGTGAGTACCACGATGTTAGGCTTTAATTCTCAGGAGAATTTAAGTTTAAAATAAAATTAACTACTGGTCTACCGAGTGTTGTGAGTTGTATGATGTCAAGAATGAAATTGGAAGTCTGATCAATCGCAGAGTAATATTACAATTATTTAAAACTAATAAAAATTGTAAGACATACACGGGGATTTTCGTACATAGAAAATAACTTTCGAAATGTCACTTTTAACCACGAGTTAAATTTAACTCAGCAAATGGTTCACAGCCTAAACTGAACTATGCCCATTTTGTTATGGCATGTTTTGCCAAATAAAAAATGCTCCTCGTGTTTATTAGCGAAATTCACATCGAAGGAATTGCGTAGAAAATCAGTTTAACACGGCATTTGTGACCAGCATACACCTTCCGGTCGTATGAAACAGGTCAAAAACTGTCCAAATCCACAAAAAAAAAAATTGTTTTGAATTTCTTTATAGCAAAATATTGAACTTTTCGTTAACATTAACGGCAAAGAACTCACTAACACTGGGAGACCGTGAGCTCCTGCCCACCTGTGATAAACCCATCTCGGTACCGGCTGAATACTGTGGAAGGTGATCGACGGCACAATCCAGCAGGGATCCAGATACCATTCGGGAGATTGAACGTAAATATCTAGATAGAGCTGGAATTAGGGCGTAACACGCCTACACAAAACAACATATCCATCGGGTAGGAGTAGTCTTTCTCTACTCGATGGTTATGTCGATTTGCCAGGGAGAGCTATGGCTTCCGAGAAATCATCGAGAGAAATCATTGTTTACAAAAGCTGTTACGCCCTATGTTCGATAATCTCTGGAGAACAGCAATTCTGTGCTTAATTTTTCTTCGCTAGAGCACTACAGATCACAACGGGAACACGTATCTGAGGTAAGTTCTTTTTTTATTCTTTCTTCTAGTACAGGCACTTGAGACACTTTTGTCCTAGGAACTAGCACGCAGGTTCGTACAAAGTATCTTTATTGTTCACTACTATAACTATTTTACTACTTTATTATTCAAAAAACTACAAAATATTATTTCAATAAAATCACTGCCACTATTCGTTCTTTGTTTTGATTCACTTTCTGAGTTGTTGAAGGCTGATGACGTCGAGAAAAACTGATGATGATTTCATGATGACAGCTCGCCTTTTATAGAGGGTGCCTCCATTTTATGTAGGTAGTCCCGGATAGAGCGAGAACGCACTTTTCCGCCAGGCGCCATAATCGATGATCGAAGAATGGTTGATGCTGTCGGTCGATGCGGGTTGAAAAACAGGTGGCGCGCGGATGCACTTTTCGTGATGCACGAACATGCTGGCCCCTTCAGAAATCGTATTTCTGACAGTAGAATCGATGATCGCTCATTCCGTGTCGCTATTAATTGATGCCCCTCTCGATGACGATCCGTTGACGTTTGATGAATCGTCGATGTCACTCGTTGTGGCGAAGGCGATGTTGTTGTTATTTTTGATCAACAATCGGACGACGAGAACATAAAAAAAAACAAATTAAGACCCGGTAGCGGGTTACGATGCAATTAATTATATAGCACAGGTTCTTACCTTGTCCTTTATGTAAAAGGACCTTGTATTAATTTCATTTTCGCTGATCTGGATTGGAATCGATGTTTGCTTTTAGTGTTGTGGTGGTACTATTCGTTGTGAATGACTGGTCGGTGCTCTCGGTGGTGTTGTTTTGCGTGGGCGATATTGGCAACAAGCAAATTTTTGCAACTGGACGAGTGTAGCGGCCGGTTGGTGTTTGTACGGTAACTACACGGGTAACACCATTGATTCCGGGATGAAGATCGACGATTCTGGCGGTCTGCCAAGCCATTGGAGGTGCATTTTCATCTTTAAGAACCACCAGTTGGTTTCGTTGGATACTAATTGGTTGATTGCACCATTTCGTTCGAGGCTGCAATGTTGATAAATACTCATAATGCCACCTCTTCCAGATGATTTGGAACAACTTTTGAGTTAGTTGCCATTGTCGTAAGCGGTTGAACGGAATTTCGGTGACGTTGGTGTCCGGAACAGCCTTCAGTGCGGACCCTACGAGGAAGTGGCCAGGCGTGAGAGGCTCGAAGTCGGATGCATCGTCACTGAGTGGAACGATGGGACGAGAATTGAGGCAGCATTCAATTTCTACCAGCAATGTCTCCATATCGTCTTGGGCAAGAGTGTGTGTGCCAAGTACACGAACGAAATGCTTTTGGGCGGAACGAATGGCAGCCTCCCACAGGCCACCAAAATGCGATGCTTTGGGTGGATTGAAGTGCCAACGAATACCCTTATAGGTGCATTCTCGAGCTAGTGCTTGCTGGTGTTCCTGGCTGCGGATCAGTTTCCGCAGTTCATTGTCGGCTCCTATGAAGTTGCGACCGTTGTCGCTGTATATGTCACTGCACAGACCTCGACGAGAAACAAAACGACGTAGCGCCTGAAGAAATTTGGCTGTGCTCAGATCGATGACTAATTCGATGTGTACAGCGCGGGTGGAAAAACACACGAAAACCGCTACATAGGCCTTTCGTGGTGCTGCTCGACGATGTGTTGGCTGCAGCGAGATGGGTCCCCAGTAGTCAACGCCGGCTACGGAGAATGGTCGTGTGGCGGTGACTCGTGACGCTGGTAGCTCGGCCATGAATTGTTCCAAGAGTTTTGGACGGGCTTTGACGCAAGCGATGCAGCTGTGTACGATGGATTTGGCTAGGTTTCTGGCCCCTGTGATCCAATACCGCAGACGAAGAACAGTGACGAGAAGTTGCGGAGCTGCATGTAGATGTTTTTCGTGGTACGATCGAACCAAAAGCGTGGAGAAAGCGTGAGACGCAGGAAGAATTATCTGATGCTTGCTGTCATACGGCTGCGGCGCTTGATTTATTCGACCTCCAATGCGAATTAGCTGCTCAGCGGACAGAAACGGGTGAAACCAACGTAAACGGGATTTCGACGAAACGGGCCTAGATTGTTCGAGATTTCTCCATTCGTCTGCGAAGGTTTGCTTTTGAATCAGTCGAATTAGGGTTGCTTCCGCTGCGTTCTTTTCGTCCGTAGAAATGTAATTCGTTTCCGTATTGTTAGCTGGAGCTCGACGACAATGTTGGATGAACCGACGACAGTATACAGTTACTCGAAGCATCCGATCGTAGTTGGAAAACTTGTCCACGTACAAGTCGATGAACGATGGTTCTGTTGAGGCTGGACAGCCGGTTGTTGCTCGCTTTCCTGCTTCGTGGAGTGCTTCGCTATTGAATTCGTTGTTGATTTGCTCGATCGGCCAAGAGTGTTGATCTAGTTGTAGCCACTTCGGTCCTTGCCACCAGAGTTGGTTTTCGATCAAGTTCTCTGCCGGAATGCCTCGGGATAGGTAGTCTGCTGGATTCTCTTGTCCGGAGACGTGATTCCAAGAACAGTTTTGCGTAGCTAACTGAATTTTGGAGACACGATTGGCTACGAAAGTATTCCACGCTGACGGCGTAGCTTTCAACCAGCAAATAACCGTCGTAGAGTCGACCCAGAAAAAGGTTTCCCCTGGAAGCTCGAGAGATGCGGTTACCTTTTGGTAGAGTTCGGTGGCGAGAAGTGCTCCACAAAGTTCTAGACGAGGAATGCTCTGCTGTTTTAAGGGTGCTACCTTGGATCTAGCGGTCAGCAGGGCTGCTTTCACTGCTCCAGAAGAGTCTGACGATCGAATGTAGCAGCACGCGCCGTATGCGTGCTGAGAAGCGTCCGAGAAGAAGTGGTACTGAACGCTTGACGGAGTCGAAGAAAGGATGTACCGCTCGATACGAAGGCTGTTGAGAGCGGTAGACATTCCAACGTTCCCTTAGTGGCATCGGAAGTTCTTGGTCCCAGTTCCAAACCTTGCCGTCATCGTCCTTCAACGTCCAGAGTGCTTGCATGAAGAGTTTGGCAGAGATTACAACAGGACCCAGTAGACCAAGTGGGTCGAAGAGACGAGCAATTTGCGACAACGCGATTCGCTTGGTGAGAGGAGAATCAGATGAATCTGCCGGAAGCTCGATGCGGTATTTCAGCTGATCCGATGCGGGTTCCCAATGAAGACCCAAGGACTTGATACATTGGTCACGATCCAGGTAAATGGAGGCTTTGAGCGCTCGATTTTCTGGTGCGAGGCCATCCAGAACAGTTTCTTCGTTGGATGCCCACTTACGAAGTTGGAATCCGCCTTTAGCAAGGAGTGCTTCCAGTTGCTGACGAAGTTCGATTGCTTCTTCGACGCTTTTTGCTCCCGTGAAAAGGTCGTCTACGTAGAAGTCCTTACGTAGAATCTCAACTGCTTCAGGAAAACTCTCTTGCTCGTCATCTGCCAGTTGCAGGAGAACTCGAGTAGCGAGAAAAGGTGCGCTTGCAGTGCCGTATGTGACTGTTAGGAGCTCGTAGGTACCTAATGGTAGGTCCGGCGATGGCGTCCAAACGATTCGTAGAAGCGGAGTGTCACGCTCGTCTACAAGAACTTGCCGATACATTTGCTTTGCGTCAGCGATGATCATGACTCGACGGATTCTGGAGCGCATGATAATTGAACGGATGTCTTGCTGAACGGTTGGGCCTACCATTAGTGCGTCGTTGAGCGATGGTCCCTCCGGAGTCTTGCATGACGCATCGAATACCACTCGCAGCTTCGTGGTAGTGCTCTCTTCTCGAACCACAGCGTGGTGAGGCATGTGATAACATGGAGATGGAGGCGCTTGGTAGTCGAACACTTGCTTCATGTGGCCCAAAGTCAGATACTCATCCATGAAATCACGATATTGCTTGGCAAGGTCTGCGTTACGAACAAGACGACCTTCTAGCATTCGAAAACGACGAACAGCAGTGCGACGGTTGTCGCCGAGTTGCTTGATGACGTCATCCTTCACTGGCAAGCGAACTATGTACCTTCCTTCAGAATTGCGCCTAATCGTGCGTCGAAAGTGTTCTTCGCAAGCGGTTTCTTCGACGGAGTACGCTGTCGAAGTGCTGTCTTCCTCGATTGTCCAGAACTTTTCCATTAGCTGATGGATATCTGAAACTGTAGCGACGTTAGCAACGACGAGAGCGGTAGACGGACTGATCGTAGACTTTCCAGCTACTACCCAACCAAAGACGGAGTTGACGAGCACTGGAAGATTGTCGCCGACAGGAATTCGTCCGGGAACCTTGAACAGATCAAAAAAGATTTCGGCTCCAATGATGATGTCGATCGGATTGGTGCTGTCAAACGACGGATCTGCAAGCTGAATGCTAGATGGCATGTCCCATGTCGAAGTATCGACGGATGTAGCTGGTAGATCGACGGTCACCTTCGGCAAAACGAGGAATTCGACGTTGGTGGAGTACTCACCAACTCGAGAACGGATAGTGGACGTAAACTTCAGCTTAGCTTGAGTGGATGCTTGACCGATTCCCGTGATTGGCAGGTAAATCTTCTTCCTTTGAGCCTTGATGCGTTGCGAAAAGCGTTCTGTGATAAAACAACATTCGCTGCCTGAGTCCAGGAGAGCGCGAGCGACGTGTTGGACTCCTTCATCGTCAATCAAGATGATGACCGCAGTTGCAAGGAGGATTGTCTTCCGCTTGTAGCCAGCGGAAGCACAACTGATCGACTCGACGACCGTAGCAGATGCAGACGTGGTCGGAGGATCGATAGCTGGAGCAGGTGTAACAGATTTCGGTTGCTGGGAGCTGATAGGCTTCGAATTCAACGACGAAGAAGAATGGTTCAAGCAGAGCAAGGTATGATGACGTCCACGACACTTGCGGCAATTAGTGGACGACGAACAATCCCTCGAGAGATGACCTTTTCGCAGGCAATTCCGGCAAAGTTGATGACGACGGACTTCCTTCTCCTTTTCTTCCACCGAAAGCTTCGAAAAACTCCCGCAAAGGTACAGAGGGTGATGGTCAGAACAGATGACACAATTCCGAACGTTGAACTGGCTGGCTCCGTGACTCGAGACGGAACGCTGAATTGGCTTCTTGTGTGTGATTGACGGTTGTGTTTCGATGGTCTTCGCTTTGATGGCTTGTAGCACCGTGATTCGTCGCTGGATGAATGACGTCAGCTCGTTAAAGGTGATCGCTTGTTTGGTTGAAGAGTACTCCTCCCAATCTCGCCTTGTCGTCGGATCGAGTCGAATGCTGAGCATACGAATGAGTAGGATGTCCCAGTATTCCGTACGTTCACCCAATTGCTGCAGAACCTTGACGTTTGCTTCGAATTTCTCCACTAGACTATGGAGTTCCGTTGCCGATTCCCTTTTCATTGAAGCGAAGTCGAAGAGTGCGTCCACATACGTTTGCTTCAGCCGAGCAGGGTTCTGGAAGTGTTCCAGCAGAAGGTTCCAAGCCACCGGGTAGTTGTTCGCGCTGATTGGGATCGTTTGGATGAGCTGCAATGCTGCATTCGACAACGAGGACCGCAGATAATAGAACTTTTGGATGTTCGAGAGACCAACCGACGAGTGGACCAGTGACACAAACAAATCGTGGAAATTTAGCCAATTCTCCAGTTTTCCATCGAAGACGGGGAGTTTAACGTCCGGCAAACGCACCTGCGATGTCGACGGAGGGAATTGAGCTTCTAAATGATTTGGAATCGGGTGAGTTGGAGTGATTGGAGTTTTATTATGAGCCAACAGGAAGCCCTTAACATAGTAGTAGGCGGACTCAAGCGACGTCCGCTCCTTCAGGTGGACCTCGATGGCAGCTTCATCGAGCGTCTCCAGCTCGCTCTGGACGGTATTGTAGTCCGTCCACAGTCTTATCAGACTTTCGAGACGGACAGGCACTTCATCGGCCTGCTTTTCCTCATCGTAGTCATCAACGAACGCCTTAATTAGATTAAGCGACGTCACCAAACTTTTCAGTCGCAGTTTCAGCGACTTAATGCGGCGCTCGGTCGACATTGAAGAATAGATCTGTGGACAATGGACCAGCGCAGCACACAAAAATTGAAAGTAAGGAAGTTGGAATGCCAATTACCTGGTAGAGGCAATTAATTTGCCTTGAATCAAATCAATTTAAATCAGCAGCAGTGATGGCGGAATCCAGTAGGACGACGTGGATCTCCGAACAGTTGAAATGGTGGATGGTGAGCTGGGTCTGAAAGCAGAAGACCGCGTAGCTCAAACGGGAAATGAATATAAAGTAGGAATACTAATTACCTTGTGAAAGGCAATTATGTGCCTTGTAATTTAATCGAAGCAGCAGGAACGATGGCGGAATCTCACAATCCAAAGCTATTCTTCAGCTGGCTGCGATGGCGGATCTCACAATCCAAAGCTATTCTTCAGCTGGCTGCGATGGCGGATCCGGCGTGGATTGTCCTGCAGCTGCAATGGCGATTCGTTCCACCACGGGAAGTTTCCAGAACGGTCGGAGTTTCGACGATCGATCCGGTTCGAAGGACCAAATGTTCGATAATCTCTGGAGAACAGCAATTCTGTGCTTAATTTTTCTTCGCTAGAGCACTACAGATCACAACGGGAACACGTATCTGAGGTAAGTTCTTTTTTTATTCTTTCTTCTAGTACAGGCACTTGAGACACTTTTGTCCTAGGAACTAGCACGCAGGTTCGTACAAAGTATCTTTATTGTTCACTACTATAACTATTTTACTACTTTATTATTCAAAAAACTACAAAATATTATTTCAATAAAATCACTGCCACTATTCGTTCTTTGTTTTGATTCACTTTCTGAGTTGTTGAAGGCTGATGACGTCGAGAAAAACTGATGATGATTTCATGATGACAGCTCGCCTTTTATAGAGGGTGCCTCCATTTTATGTAGGTAGTCCCGGATAGAGCGAGAACGCACTTTTCCGCC
Source organism: Ochlerotatus camptorhynchus (assembly GCF_037179485.1). NCBI lineage: Eukaryota > Metazoa > Arthropoda > Insecta > Diptera > Culicidae > Ochlerotatus > Ochlerotatus camptorhynchus. The sequence continues at coordinate 1,405,812 of NW_027040591.1, read as the reverse complement.
AGGCGCCATAATCGATGATCGAAGAATGGTTGATGCTGTCGGTCGATGCGGGTTGAAAAACAGGTGGCGCGCGGATGCACTTTTCGTGATGCACGAACACCCTAATTCCAGCTCTATCTAGATATTTGGTTTCTGGTATGAATGTGAAGAGCTGTGGAATCCAGATTACATGTGAATGTTGCCTCGAGCGGTGGCTATGAAGACTTCAAAAGAGATTCTGGACATTGTTCACAGTGACGTCAGCGGACCAATGATGAAGACTATGGGTGGTGTCAGATATTATCTTACCATGATCGATGACCATAGCAGATACCAGTGCTACAAAATCTCGACAATGCACGGTGATATTGACAATTCTGCTTTGGTCACTCATTTGAGCTAACAGTCACAGTCAAGGCAAACCATGTCAATTGTCAATGACAATGCTGTCAGTGACGAACTTGTGTAGATTTTGTAATTAACTAAATTTGTAATGAAATTAAATGACTTGAGCATCACAATAACATGGAGCCGTTAATGTGAACAAGCATCTACGTCCTGAACTGCTTAGATACCAATAATGTGACACAGAATATACGAAATTACACTTGTTGTTACCAGGAGAATCTTTGTCATTGATGAAAAAATGAATGAGATTTTGACGAAGATTTTTTGATGATCAAGTCTTTCAGTGACTATGTGACGAACAATTTTGTCAATATCACGCGAAAGTCTGTCAATGACAATGATAAATCTCAGCACTGGCAGATACACGATGGTATACTTCCTGAAAGAGAAATCTGAAGTTGAAGCTAAGATTCGTGAATACGTTCGATTTGTGGAAAACCAGTTTGGTGATTCGATTGGACAGAGGAGGTGAATATAAAAGCCAAAACATCCGAAAATTCTACGCAGAAAAAGGTATGCAAGCTGAAACGAAATGAAATGAGAAATGAATCCAAGAAAATTCCAGATGGGTCCGTGTAGGAAGCGCATGTTCCTGAACGTTTTGCTTAACTGGAAACTGTCGAGGCAGAAGAAGATGAACAAAACAAAGAACTTTATGACTCTATGTAGTTTTCCGAGGCTGAAGGCGAGGATGAAGATGATCAGCTGAATGCTACAGATAATACTATGACCCGGAATTAGTACGATGATCAACGCGATCGAACTTTGGCGTTCCTTCGGTACACCATTAGCCTCGTTGTAAACCTACCAGTGGAACCGAAGACTTACGCAGAAACCGTTTCCAGTTCCGAGCATGTCGAATGGAAGACAGCAATGCATGAAGAAATGGCGTCTCATCAAGAAAACGGTACATGGGAAATCACCGAGCTACCCCCGGACCGTAAGCCAATAGGATGTAAATGGGCCTATAAGCGGAAAGAAGTTAAGACCGGTCAAGTTGTACGACACAAGGCTTATGGAGCAAGTATTCTCCCAAAAATTTGGCTTGAACTATGATCTGTTTTTTCCTCCTGTGGTGAAGCAAGCATCTTTTCGAATCGTTTTAACTTTAGCGAGCAGGGAACAAATACTGGTGCGTCACGTGGACATAAAAAAGCCTATTTGCATGGCGGACTTCTGGAGGAGATCTATATGAAGCAACCTCCGGGCTTCACATTCAGCACTCCGAATAACATGTGCCGATTGAGACGCAGTCTTTATGAACAGGCAGCAAGAGTCTGGAATCGACGGACTGATGAAGTTTTCAAGAAACTGGGTTTCCAACGCACAACTGCTGATACCTGTCTGTATATTCGACGTAAATGACATCGTTGTTTTCTGCAAAAGAATCGGAACACCGAGATTTGGTGAAAGCATTACGAGCGGAATTCAAGATAACGGAATTGAAACGCCTGATTCAAAAGGCACTCAAACAATGACTCATTAAATGTATTTCCAATATAGCCATCACAAATTCAATGTTGTCTTCTCAGTGCTTATGATGCTAGTGGGGACGACTCTATCTACGATGCAAGAAAGATTGTGTTTTGCTGTGGCTAGCTGCGTACACGCTGAGTAGATAGAAAGAAGATTGATGACGTTTCTGAAGATTTCCTGCAAAAATATGAACCGCGATGCAAGTTTTTTTTTTTTTTTTTTTTTTTTTAACTCTTTATTTGTTCCAAATTCAAAATAAATTACATTTCATTTTTAACCTAGGTGCTCCAGTTACTACAGTAACTTACCAGCCTTAATTGTTATGATATATATCTAAGTGTTTTTACATTGTTCCTGTCTTGGCAATTCAGTATTTTAAACAGGTTTTTTAACCTGCATGTCAGTATAACAATTGATAGCTTAAAACTAAATAACTAAAACTAAATCTTATCTAAGTATAAAGGGAATTAATCGTTGCAATTGAGGATTGTAACGATTTTTGCCGGAAATTATTAATTATTTTGTTGGACATTTGTGCTAAAGTCTCAACATTCGAAATTCTATGTACTTCGGTAGTACTGTACCAGGGAGGCAACTTCAAAATCATCTTCAGAATTTTGTTCTGAATCCTTTGAAGTGCTTTTTTCCTGGTAGTGCAGCAACTAGACCATATTGGCACAGCGTAAAGCATGGCCGGTCTAAAAACTTGTTTAAATATTAGAAGTTTATTCGTCAGGCAAAGTTTGGATTTCCTGTTTATAAGAGGATACAAACATTTTATATATTTGTTACATTTGGCTTGAATGCCCTCAATGTGATCTTTAAAAGTTAATTTTTGGTCAAGTATTAATCCAAGATATTTCACTTGGTTTGACCAGGAAATTGGAACTCCGTTCATAGTGACTATGTGACTATTACTAGGTTTCAAAAACGAAGCCCTGGGCTTATGTGGAAATATTATAAGTTGAGTTTTGGAAGCGTTGGGAGAAATCTTCCATTTTTGTAAATAAGAAGAGAAAATATCTAAACTTTTCTGAAGTCTGCTGCAAATAACACGAAGACTTCTTCCTTTAGCGGAAATTCCTGTGTCATCAGCGAACAAAGATTTGTGGCAACCCTGAGGCAAATCAGGGAGGTCCGAAGTGAAAATGTTATACAATATAGGCCCAAGAATGCTACCCTGAGGAACTCCTGCCCTAACAGGTAGTCGATTAGATTTGGAATTTTGATAATTTACTTGAAGAGTTCTGTCAGTTAAATAATTTTGAACTAATTTCATAATATAAAGTGGAAAATTAAACTTTTTCAATTTAGCAATCAAACCTTCATGCCAAACACTGTCGAATGCTTTTTCTATGTCTAGAAGAGCAACTCCAGTTGAGTGGCCTTCAGATTTGTTTGAACGAATTAAATTGGTAACTCTTAAGAGTTGATGAGTAGTTGAATGCCCATGGCGAAATCCAAACTGCTCATCTGCAAAAATTGAGTTCGTATTGATGTGAAGCATCATTCTATTCAAAATTATCTTTTCAAAAAGTTTACTTATTGAAGAAAGCAAACTTATTGGGCGGTAGCTAGAAGCTTCAGCTGGATTTTTATCCGGCTTCAAAATTGGAACAACTTTTGCATTTTTCCATTTATCAGGAAAGTATGCCAAATGGAAACATCTGTTAAATAATTTTACCAAGAAAGACAAGGTACTCTCTGGGAGTTTTTTGATGAGGATATAGAAAATTCCATCATCACCTGGAGCTTTCATATTTTGAAATTTTTTAGTTATAGACCTTACTTCGTCCAAATCAGTCCCCCAGGAATCATCAAAAATATTTTCCCGAGAGAAAATATTCAGAAAATCCCGAGCAACCTGATTCTCAATAGGACTAGTAAGACCCAAACTGAAATTATGGGAACTCTCGAATTGCTTAGCAAGTTTCTGAGCTTTTTCCAAATTTGTGATCAAAATTTTACCACCTTCTTTAAGCGCTGGAATAGGCTTTTGAGGTTTTTTCAAAATTTTTGTGAGTTTCCAAAAGGGTTTGGAACTCGGGTCTAATTTAGAAATATTATTTTCAAAAGTTTTGTTCCTCAGGGCAGAGAATCGCTTTTTAATTTGTTTTTGCAAATCCCGCCAGATAACTTTCATGGCAGGATCGCGTGTTCTTTGATATTGTCTCCTACGGACATTTTTAAGACGGATCAAGAGCTGAAGATCATCGTCTATTATAATTGAATCGAATTTAACCTCGCATTTTGGTACTGAGGCAGCTCTTGCTTCAACTATAGAAGTAGTCAGAGATTCAAGAGCATAATTAATTTCATCTTTGGTTTGCAAAGGAATGTTTGGATCGAAGTTATATTCCATAAATGTTCGATATTGCTCCCAATCAGCTCTATGGTAATTGAAAGTAGAGCTGTTGGGATTACAAATTATTTCTTGGGATATTTCAAAAGTTACTGGAAGGTGATCAGAACCGAAGTCAGCATGGGTAACCAATTGGCTACAAAGTTGACATGAATCAGTTAAGACCAAATCAATAGTGGAGGGATTTCTTATAGAAGAAAAGCATGTTGGGCTGTTTGGATATTGAATAGTGTAATAACCTGCAGAACAATCATCAAACAGAATATTACCATTGGAATTGCTTTGAGCATTATTCCATGAGCGGTGTTTTGCATTAAAATCACCAATAATGAAGAATTTAGACCTATGACGGGTAAGTTTCTGGAGGTCACCCTTGAGAAAATTCTTTTGCTGGCCTACGCATTGGAATGGCAAATAGGCAGCTATAAACGTAAGTTGTCCAAATTTTGTTTCAACAGAAACTCCCAAAGTTTCAAAAACTTTGGTTTCAAATGAAGAAAGAATTTTATGTTTGATTCGTCTATGAATAATGATGGCAACGCCACCACAGGGTCCATCAAGACGATCATTTCTATAAATCAAGTAGTTTGCGTCCTTCTTAACCTTATGGGCAGGTTTAAGGAACGTTTCAGTTATAACGGCAATATGCACGTTATGAACTCTTAAAAAGTTAAATAGCTCGTCTTCATTATCTTTAAGAGATCGAGCATTCCAATTTACAATATTTAATGCTTTAAAATCCATTACTGAATTTTAAAGTCATGACAATATTATTTGCAAATTTTACTCCAGTTTGAATAGCATCAAACATGGAGTTAGATTTAAGCATATCAGAAATCATGTCAATTAATGAATTCTGTAAAAATTCCATTTTGGGGGCAGTAATGCTTCCTAAGTCAAAATTGTCAAAATTTCCGTTAGAACGTTGGTTAGTATTTTGATTTCTACCCGCTGCAATAGCAGCATAGGTAGCTCCATTAACTCGCTGAACATTGTTAGCAGCGAGGGGAGTAGGTACAGATGAAACATTTGAAGCAGGGGAGATATTTGTACCTACGGGTACGAATGTAGAATTTGTTCCTCGCTGACCGTTGTTAACAGCAGAGGAATTTGTACCTGGTCGGAAACGTGGAGCGTTTCCTACCTGACGGTTAGAACGAGATTGTAGGATCGCTTTGCGAGTCTTACATTCCCAAAAATTGGATTTGTGGTTTTCACCACAATTTGAACATTTAAATTTCTTAGGATCTTCCTTCACAGGACAGTCGTCCTTTGCGTGAGAGGAATCACCACAATTCATGCATTTAGCTGGCATGTAGCAATTTTTAGTTCCGTGACCCCATCCCTGGCACTTACGGCACTGGGTGAGGTTTTGGAAATTTCCTCCAGTCTTCCTGAAGTGTTCCCATTTCACTCGGACATGGAGCATAAGGCTAGCTTTTTCCAAGGCCTTAAGGTTGTTCAGTTCACTAGACTTGAAGTGAACTAAATAAAAATCATTAGAAATCCCGTTGCGCGAATCGCCAGGACGGGATTTCATTTTCATTTTGATTACTTGGAGTGGCACAACTCCAAGTAATTTTGCCAGTTCATCTTTGATCTGATCCAGGGATTCACCACTGGGCAGTCCTTTCATGACAACCTTGAACACACGTTCAGTTTTGGTGTCGTAAGTAAAAAATTTGTGCTTCTTCTCAGTAAGATACTTGAGAAGACATTTAAATCCGTCCAAGGTTTCAGCCAATACACGGCATTCACCCCGACGTCCAATTTGTAGTGAAAACTTAACTTTCACGAAATTCAAAAGTTCCATGCGAAGAGCATGGAAATCGGTAGTGGTTATCACAATAGGGGGAATCTTTTCCTTCTTGGCATTAAGCCGGGAAAGTTTACTAGAATTTTTCTTGGATGATGGATCATTCTCATCATCCGTGAGCAAATCAAATTGATTACTCAAATTAATTTCATCAGAAGGGGGGTCAAGAGTTTGCCCCTTTCTTTTGCGTTTAGGCGCCATGGCGGCAGTAAATTTTTATCCAATTCGACTTCCAAGCAGATTACTATAAGAATCTGAAGGATCGAAGAGGAATTTTCCAAATCGATATCCAAGAAGGATTACCTCGGGTAGGGTCCAAACAAGGATCGAAGAGGAATAAGAGTTGGAACAAGGTAGAAAATTTTTACAGGTTGAGCACTGAAAAGTGCTGTTTAAATTTGTTGTAGCTTTAGGTAGTAGTAACACTTCCTTCAGCAAAAAGCAAATAGATCCGCACGGCAAGAGAGCACGATGCGGACTGACCGCGATGCAAGTAGTTGTGACAAATGAAAGGCGATATTTCGAAGATTGATTCGCTAGTTTGAGATTTCTTGATGATCTAGAACCGAGAATTAGATGTGTCTCCCCCTTGTTATATACTCATTAAAAGTTACATCATTCTTGAACTAACACTAAAAACAGGTGTTCGGTCATAAAACTAAAAAGTAGTGCAAATGCAATAATTTCCGTTAAACATATTACTAACGAATTGATTCTAGGATCTCCATTACTTGATTTAAAAAAATGTAGTTGAAAAACATTTGTTGGTTGAAAAAAAAATATTTAGAATAAACTTCAAAAAAATTTCAAAGTTACCCCGTTTAACGGCCCTCCGTTTGATACTTTTTGCACTCAATTTTTTTATTTTAAGTTAACCGTTAAATCGAGAAGCCTGAATAATGACATAAATGAACATCACAACATTCGGTTTTCGATTTGCTCTCAGACTCTGCTCGGGTTGTCAGTATCCTCTCGGGGCGAGGATTCGCTGTTTGAGAAGAGGGTTTCAAGATTTCTTCGATCGAAAGAAAGTTTTGAAATTGGATTGTGTAGCCCGGGCAGACTGGTGCTTAACGAAGGCTGTCGATACGCTTGAATGGTAAGTTGCAAGTTGTGGTTTTTTGGATGATGGAAATATCGTCAAACTGGTAAACGTTGGATCCAGTCTATATATCTATCTATCTATACATTTAGCTCTCAAGTGGATGAGATAGCAAAAAAAATTGTAATAAAAAGTTTGCCAAAGTTGGTTGAAAACCGATTAAATCAATTCTGTTCAAAGTATGGTTTCATCTCCATACTGTTTCAAAGGGATTATCGCTGCTGTCAATTGAGTCACATTTTCTTTCTTAATTGACCAATGCACGGAATGAACTGCATGAACAAATTTGACGTTTGAGCGGTGCCGTGTTTACTAAGAATTAACACATGAATAATACTCGCGTAACATTTAAAAATGGCCTATCAACTTATGTACACAAAACTTGTTAGAAATTTTTCGCGCGAACTGAAGTACGCCCATGCAAACCAACAACACCATCGAGTAGGGTGAATTCTCCCCTTTCCGATAGTGGTTTGGTTTGCGTGGGTGTTATTCGGCTCGTGAGAAAAGGGCCCAACCAGTTGTTTATAAAAGTTGATAAGACCTTTTCTAAAGTTACGCTAGCATTACATCGTGCGTTCATTTTAAGTAAAGACGGCACCGCTCAAAAGTCAATTTTTTTCGTGAGTTCATTCCGTGCATAAAGGCTTGCACGGTTGACACAACCTCACAAAATTTGACATCCGCTGTGGGCATACATACATTTCAGTGTTTGTTAAAATTGGCTTCCAGAGTGCGGTAAAAATTTGAATCGGATTACGCTTCATGATAAAATTTCTTTAAATTTTAATCATTTCTTCACTCAGATGCTATGATTATCTGACCTCAAGCCGGTATCCAAGCTCTCGGAATACGCCAAGAATCTTCCTCGAAGATACCCAGACGTTTGCCAACGCTACCTGGACAAAATTAAAGTGATCGGATTCCAAGATCCGTATACGATAAAATTTCGAACCAGCAAACTTTCAACAACTGTGCGGATGGGTAGCGTAATTGACTACCTGATTAATTTCCGATCACCTTACACAGGTGAATACATGAAAAACAGCCGCAGTCTTGAAGGTATTAAAAAATTTGAAGAAGGATTCATCCACTCGGTATGCGGGTAGGTTGTTGGAAATTTCCACGTCGTAGTGGGGTTATGATTGTGAAAGCTGTTTCACTACAAACCATAATAACGTTAAATTTTTCAGGTATTCCATTCAATGCGACTCAACGATGCTATGTTAAGTCCTTGGGTCATCGTGGACAAAGACGGTAACTTGTTCCCACGTGAGCGCACTGCTTTACTATTTAGCAAATCATCACGCGTTATTAAACAATCGCAAGGTATCTTGGTAGTAGTTTAGCAGTAATGGTAAAATCGTTTAGTTTTAAACTCAAAATCAGATTGACGCTTAAGACTTTAAATACAGATGTAGAAGCATTAGCATATGCTAATAAATATGCATTCACATTTATTTCTTTTCTAGATAACCGTTACAGATGAACCCGCTTACTGGAAACAGCATCCTAAGAAAGTTCGCGAAGACTTGTTTAAATCAGTAAAAGAAACGGACTACGGAACATCAATCACTAGATTTTATGATATGCCCACTGAAAGAGGAAAATACTGAATCTGTAGTTTTGAACCGCATATGTGATGGTGTTAATATCACATGGAAACGTTGTGAGGAGAACGAAGTTCTTCATCATTTTTTCACCAACTCTTCTATTTTTCTACAAACCAACTTTGATGTACGCCATGAAAGAAGGACACTTGACGAACCACGACAAATTGGAAGGCAAATAGTTCTAAAACTATCGGATGATGTTGTAACGGACATAGAAATACGCACTCGTCACCAGAGGGAGTCGGATCTATGGCGCTGGTTAAGAATTGGGAGAATTACTGCCTCAGTTCTGAAGGAAGCAGTCAATACTTCCAACGTTGCACCTCCCCCTAAAAAAACGTTGATCAAAAAGATATGCCACCCGTACTTATCAATGATTGAGCCACCTGAAGTGAATGCAAGGCGCAAGCTGGAAACGTTACTGAAGGATCACCAAGGCCTTGTCATGTCGGATTCAGGAATGTTTATTTCGTCTACAAATCCTTTCCTGGCAGCCTCACCAGATGTAAATCCAAAATAAATAAAACCAAACTTTAAACGTTAATTCCGCTGTATTTCCCCATCAAAACACTTCGTAGAATGTATTCAAATGATTCCTTAAAGCCCAAGCGCAATGACAGCGGAAGCGGGACGGCAGCGGAAAAGCCCGATCTGAGTAAGCCTACTTGTCGGGTTGAAAACTAGTTAGAACCACATCGACTTCGGTTAGACATCTTGATGTCATTTGTGACAACTGTCAAACTTTCTGTTTCCGTTCCGCCCACATTGCGTTTGGGCAAAAACAACAAATCAAGAAGAATGGCAACTCTTCCATTTTCTCATATGAACGCTATGAGACAGGTACAATCGCGTTATCTGCCGCTCAAAGGTAAATGCTTCGAACGAATTTGATAGCAAAGATTATATCCTCAGAAGAAAGGTTTGTGTATTTGCTCATTTTTCTATGCGTTGCTTCCACCTTCACTCAAGCGTAGCGCTATTATATCTTTCGCTGGATTCTGGCAAAGTTGCCAGTCTTCTTGCTATGATGTCTTCGGTTTGGGCCTTTACACTGTCCACAAACATCATCTTCTGATCGAATGAAACCTCAGACCATTCAAAAAAAAAAAAACGAGATCGCTTTTTCGAATGATAGCTGCAACCGGATGGCGGTTGTTTTGAAATCAGATGATTTTCCTCTCGAATACTGGATGAAACTTGTTACGAGAAGGGAAAGGGCCTTCAGTTGAAATGCGTAATGCTCTCTGCAGAATGACTGTCATACTAAATGGAAATGCATATGGTATTGGTTCAGCCCCATAACGCAAATCATTCAAAACGATGATGTAAATAATTCTATCGAACGTCATTTGCTGATCTTAGCTGACAAACGAGGTGGAAGCATATGCATCGCTATCAGAGCTGTTACGAACAATGGTAAAGGATGAAAACCAATTTTTTGGCTAATTCGTGGTGGAGGAGGTTTTCTCCACCACGAAATTTTTTTGTATCCATGATGGAATGGCTTATTATGGCTGTTCAGTATGGAATTGTACATAATCAAATTATAAATCTAATTAAAAGCACTTGCATGTCACACTATTCTTAAATGTTTGTCCTCTGAGTGCAGTATGTTTATTGCTAATTTTCAAACGAAAATCATCCTGTATTTGGATGACAGTCATATGGATGTTCATCATCTGAAGACGAATTCAACCATAAGAAAATCATCCGAAATTCGAATGCTTATTGTTAAAGGGCTCGAGCAAAGCAATAATCATTCGAAGTATTGCGGATGTTTTGGTTCAGTGTAGTCTTTCAGCTTCTGATTGCATTTTTACGACTGAGCAATCCTGATATGCTACACTCAAAAAAAAAATATCACATGTCTAATGGATGAAAACCATGTGAATTTCACATAACTTTCATGTGATCACATAGCTAAAAATCCCACCACAAAATCACATTGATATTATGAGACCGATAAAATTCATATGAAAAATCATATAAAATTAACGTGATCGCATAAATATTATGTGGAATTCAGATGAATTCCACCTATTTTGTTTATGGATGAAAATCATTTGCATTTCCAATGGAAGCTATATGAAAATTATTTTCGGTATTGATGAATCTACGCAAAACTGCACCAGTGCATGCGACACTTAGATTTGAAATCCAAAACCACAAAAGTGATGATGTACTAAACAATATTCCATACGATTTGACAGGTAGCAAGACGTCATTTTCATTTTCTCATCATTTCCATCTGCTTGTCGACCTTAACGTAGATTCATCAATAGATTTTTCTTTACATGATATCAAGCTGAACATTGCATTAAATTCTAAGTAACATTGATCGATTCTCTTCGTCGATGTTAACTTTCGGTAATAACTTGAGCACATAACTGTTTCTTGTTGTTTTTGTCGTATTTGATGCTAGATAAAAGCTTTTTTATCGATCTGTGTTCTGAAAATACCTGGGAATGTCTGTACATGGCAGTGGGGATGCAAAGAGAAAGTCGACAAAGAAAATCTGGCAATGTTACTTAGGACCTAATGCAATGTTCAGCTTGAAATATACGCAGTACACTCAAAAATATTACAAAACGAATATAGATTAGATTTTATGCATTTTATGGTTTTTCAAAATTTATACATTGGTTCGATTAAAATTTTCGTCAAAATTATACTAAGTCCGAATAACGGAGTGGAATTCGATCAGTGTTTACTAAAATGACAGGAAAAAGAACATCTGGATTCTCTTCGGAGCTTCGTGATGGTGAAGAGCTTCGTCCCGGCTGATTTCTACTGCGCCTGGGCAGCTAGACTGCGTGAGCACGAGTTCATCCTCATGAACATCGAAATTGTAAGTATTTTGTAAATAATATTGATAAAAAATAAAATAATTAAAAAACCTTCCTTAGACAATTTTAATTTTTATTTGAAAACAATAATATTTGCCATAAATAAAATAAAGAAGCGAAATATAAATTCTCTCGAATAAACCGTATCTATGCATTGTAGGTATATTTCGATTTTATACTATGGCACGCATAAACCATTTTTATACTAAGTTTGCATTCTCTTCCTTTATACCGACCTTTGCGTGAGTGACCAAAGCAGAATTGTCAATATCACCGTGTACTGTCGAGATTTTGCAGCACTGGTACGGAGAGTTGCGATTTAGCGTAACTTTTATACTATTTAGATTTCAATATTTTTTGAGTGTACAAAATGCGGCTGATTTCTAGTTGCCTAAAATAGAACCGCTGGTTAACACGCAGTTCAAACACTCAACTGAGCAGTTTGGAGCGATGTATTAACGTTTTCCATAAGTTTTGAACAATTCTGTCGATTGGAATGGATAGAGCAGCAAGCAGCAGATAAATGTAAACAAACAAACACGCCGCATGTATGCTTGACGCTGATAAAATGCGATTAGAAGTGCGGAAACTGCTTAGATTGACGAGAATACGTAAATTCCCATACCACTAGAATTTTTTTTTTTGTAAATTCATTTGTTTATCAAGGCTCAAATGTGGAAGCTTTACGGAGCCGAAATTCATTTTACTTTTTACAATGTTTCTTTACAATAGAGTTAGTACAAGAGGTGTCCGAATACTCGTGGCTTACTCGAGGTTAGGGCTACTATCTATTAACAGACGGTAGGAAAGGGATCAAAGAAATGTACGCAATGATGCACTTGATATATTTATCTCCATCGCCGTTGAATGGCTATTTTCGACTATTGACCATGGGAGATGCAGTGCGGTGACGGGAAAGTGCTCTTGATCTCTCTCGAGATGACTGATGATTGTTTACAACTGCAACGAAACATAAAAAGAAGGGCTTGGAAAGGGACAACGATGAGAGAACAGAAACTAAAATTGATACCCGAACAGACAAACCACTACAACACTTTCAAACGTTAGTAATTTTAAACCTCAAAGTTGATGATCGACGAAAGCAATGGCCATTTAGAAGTTCGTTGCTTCAAAAGAGTGTTCAACATCGGAATCATCAATCCAATAATGTTCCTCATGGAGTCAAACACATTCAATAATTCCACATCCACAATTCCAGAAAACGTGAACATGGATGTATGTTGTCCTAGCTATGGAATTGGAACATCTGGAGATTTCGAAGAATCTGGAAGCCGCCAAAAGTCCCTGTTGGGGAACCGAATTACCTCCGCCTGCGATGTCGACCAAAGATGTCTGGATGTTCTTAAGCTGGACCATCAACAGCTTGAAGGCTGGTGGCTTCTTGTCGCGGGTCGGCATTGTTGATATGCGTCACTCAAACCGGTAAATAGAAGAATTGGGTGGTGTAGAGATCCGATAGTCCAAGGCTTCGGCTGGCTGTTGAAGCCTACCTGAGAGAACAGAACGATATACTGCGACCTGCTACACCTAATCCAATAAATTGTAGCGTCGTTGATTACAGTGACGTCACACGGACTGTTGCAGCTTAGTTCGTAATCGTTCGATTGATGAGGAAAGAGGAGGAAAGAACCAACTGTAGTATCCAAAACCTGGCTTCGGCGGACATATACTGTTGTAGCTGAGAACAAACAGCAACTGCTAACTCGATTCCAAACAGCTCGATGTGTCCGATTTCCAAAGTGAAAGTCCACACGTTCAACTTATCAGCAAAACAGTTTAGATTGGGAACCAAAGAAGAGGAAGGAATGCATGTAGTATCCAAAGTAATGCTTCGGCAGAACATATACTGTTCAAACTAACCCGTGGAACCAGTAACGGCACCAATCCAATCCAAAAACGACCAGAAAAAACGTCCAAAAGCGTCCAAAATTCACAGCAGAATGAGTCAATTGTTCTGATAACGAACAGTTTTTGCTCAGGGATTGCGTTGTAAATGATTTGAAGAGGATTCGAAATTCATTTAAAAAGCGTATATTATCTGAGGTCCCGTTTCGGAGACATATACATTCTTGTCACTCACCACAGAGAAAATGAATCGATGCCTCCTCTTCTTGCCACGCTCCAAATCGTTTCCTCGAAGATGGCCGTGATGCTCCTCAATCAAATGGAATTAGGATGGCGTCTGTCTTCGTGATTCTACCAGTTCCAGCTCCAGGAATGTCGGTCGGGATGACAAACCAACAAGCAGCGTCTTTCCGTCTCGGTAGATATTATAGGGTGGATGCAAAAAAATACGTCGAAATACGTCATTTTAAACTGCATTTGGATTAGGTCAACCCGAAGCATAGCTGACTACTTTTATAATAGTTGATCTTAAAAAAGATTTTTTTTATCGATTTACACACATTCTTGTTTGACCAAATTTTGATCGTTACACCCTTTATTGCCTTTCGGTACACCTCGATACACGAGAAAGACGAAAATGACACAGTCTTAGAAAACTCTCAACCAGTGGTGGCACGAGTCCTGGAGTTTAACATTTTTTCCTAAACATTTGATACTTTTTGCGATAACCATTGTGACGACACACAAAAACAAACTGGCAAGCGGCAAAAATGTCATGACATTTCTAAACTGTTTTCTGTCAGCGACAGAACATTTTCGCACAAAGAAGCAGACAAGACCGGCGGCGCGCGCGACATAAATTTATGTCGTGTAGAATTTTGCTGATTTCTGGCTAATTACTGCATTTATTTGATGTTTATTGCATGGAATTAAAAGATAAGAATGAAGACTGACCACTCATAAGCATTGATGTTAAAATTATGCGTAAATAAGGGAGTTGGTAATTTACTGTCACACGCAAGCCTGCAGCTAAAATTTCATTACAATAAACTGTTTGGAAAAATCAGGCTGCGAGATTTTATTTATTCTCTATCTCCGCTGTTCGCTTGGAATGTAGTTATAAACGGCCGCCCGTGTGCTGGCTGTTTTGTTTCGCTCTGGACGATGGTTTTTCAAAAATGTACTGTTGCCACCTCTGCTCTCAACTATAAACTGTGGGAGTGCATCAAAGAATACTAAGTTGAAAGCAGGCCTCAGTTCATGTAAGAAGAAGCTATGGTTATCAAAAAAGAAAGCACCTTTCGACATGTATATCTGGAATCGAACCCAGTGATTATGATGGTAGTCTTCCCCTTTTTCCCTCAACTGGCAGCAATGAAAATGCAATCACGGAAATATTCAATTACATCTGGGAGTATAGGATAGTAAAAAGGATACAAAATGCATTTACTACAGTATTCCAAATCTACATTTCTCACTGGCAGATGAAGGTGTGTTGTCAACAGCAGAGTAATATTTCCATATTTAATAGTTCCACTGTAATCCCTCCTCTCCTATGAAGGAATTCATAGGAGAGGAGGGATTACAGTGGAACCCTTTTAAGTAAAACCCTCAAGGAGGAAAAGGGCCACCTCTGCTGCTTTCTGCCGGATGCACGTGAGATGATTGAGGAGAACTATTTGTACATGCCTCACACATTCAGGAAGCTCAGGATCAACCGAGTTTCTGAGTTTTGATTCACATACATAAAAGATGAAGCATTCCGGGCATTTCGTTGGGGTCGTAGATCTGTCAGAATTCTTGACTTTATTCAGATGCGACGACACCGACGGTCGGTGCTAGTGGTGGAATGATTTAAACAATCTAATCACTGGGGATTTGAGCGCTCCTGCTCCAGGGAATGGGAAATGCGATTGAGGAAGTCTTTTGTTATATGCTGCTCTGAGAACGGAACCCGCCTTGGTCGGTGAGGGGAAAACCGTAGAAGCAAGCTGCAATCAGCAGCAGAGGAAACGGAAAATCTACAGAAGACAAATTGTAGCTTTTGAACAACTGCTTTCCATGAATAGAAACTGAACGATCATAGGGTGGGAAGGAAATTTACATTTTTGATTTCTGTCCCTTGTCACTCACAAGGCGAAAGGTGATTTAGGGGGAATTCGTTTTACAGTTCCTCGAATAATTAGGAAAATGTTGGGAATTTCTCCGTAACAAAATTAAAATTTGATTACTTTGATTTCGAGATGAATATCTCTTTTCAAATGATATGCTAAAAATTCATGCCACATAATCTAGGTGGGACCAGCTGCACGTCTGCATTGTAGATTTGTTTGAATTCGGAATGACATGCAGCATTAGAATTCCACTTTTTCTCAACTCCCAACCTCCAGAAATAAAAGATAAAAAAGCATTGTTGTCATACAAGTGGTACCAGCTGTATCTACTTCGCTGAAAGCTTTTGGTTGTTCCGGAAAGCGCACTTCCACTCCACTTCTTGAGTCGTTTTGGTTTCGAGTCCGGAGATCCGTTCCCATCACCGTGTGTCTGTGTGTTCATGTGCGAAGGATGCATACATAAGAGCGAGATAGAGGAAGAGCTTCTACTCCACCGGTTCTTGTTGAAATTAAATTATTCCAAACACGAGAACAGCATTTCCATTTGGAGCCGTATAAAAACGACAAACTGCTGGTGCGGCTGCTGCTGCTGCTGCAAGTGTGTTTCATTTAAATGAAGGATCTCGACCAAATGCGGCTGCGAAGGCAGACTTTCTAATCTGTCCCAACTCCCAACTGATGTGGCGTTGCTGTTGTGTACGGCTCCCCACGTCGAGTGCCAGTCAGTCTTTTGCATTTGCCTTACTCAATCACGATATGGTCTGTAGCAAGCAGCACGAAATCCATTCAAGTTGATCCTTCATGAGGGTGTGTAGCCTAGCCAACGGAATCTGGACCCATTTTTCCATTGCTATCGTTTTCCTGGGAAAACCTCCGCCCGAAAACCATTCATCTTTGTCGAAGAAAATTTCACTTTTCCTTTGAATCAGTCACACATGAACGAACCCACATAAGCCTAAGCCATTTCACGAACGATTCCCCTGAACAATGAGTCCGTCCAATTTCTGGCGGCCTGGTCCGTTCGTTTGAATTCCATTGAAAATGGTCAATCGAAGACAAACACATATGACGTCGCACAGAGGGGTATTTCTTCAATCTATGATGGCCAAAATTGGAATAAAATTGCCTCAAAATGCACGAGGAGGTCTTTGTTTTCAAATTCTCAGTTCTTCTGGATGCCATCAGAAGCTTCTTGCAACTACCTTCGGAATTATTTGACCAATATAATTTGTTTTAAGTTTTTCGGATTGTTCCGAGTGGGCTCTGAAGTTTTTTGGATTATTTCGAGTAGGCTCTTCCAATTATCCTGGAAAACGTTTCTGCGGAAGCTAGTTCTAGTTTTCTTAGGATATTTATTAGGACTTCCACAGGAAGACTCTGTGTATTGTTCTCAAAGTTATGTGCAAAGTTATCCTGAATCGGATACAGGAGCAAATCAACGCGACTCTCCGATGGCAGCAGGCAGATCTTGTGTGGACCATACTGTCACGCTCCGCATCATCCTGGAGCAGGTCTATGAATTCCAAGAGTCCCTTCGACCGTCTCAATCACGAGAATCTGTGGGGCGCCCTGAGACGCAAGGGAGTCCCGGTTAAAATCATCAACCTCATCGAAGCGCAGTATGAGGCTTTCACGTGCAGAGTTTTGCATAACGGAGCCTTGTCCGACCCTATCCGGGTAGTCGCTGGTGTGAGACAAGGATGTATACTATCACCGCTACTATTTCTCATCGTAATCGACGAGATCATGGTAGGTGCAATTGACCGTGTACCGAACCGTGGGCTGCTTTGGCAGCCTATCACCATGGAGCATCTCAACGACTTCGATTTGGCTGATGATGTTGCTCTACTAGCACAACGGCGCTCTGATATGCAGAGTAAGCTCAATGACCTAGCCGAACGCTCCTCTGCAGCGGGTCTCATCATCAACGTCAACAAGACCAAATCGTTGGATATCAACACGAGCAACACTTCCAACTTTACGGTAGGGGAGCAAGCAGTGGAGAAGGTCGAAAGTTTCCAATATCTTGGCAGCCAAATAGCGTCGGACAGCGGGACCAAGAGCGACATAGGTGCACGAATCAAGAAGGCTAGGGCTGCCTTTGCGAGTTTACGAAACGTATGGAGATCCAACCAGATAAGTCAACGCACCAAAATCTGAATTTTCAACTCGAACGTGAAATCTGTCTTGTTATACGACAGCAAGACGTGGTGTGTATCAGCGGAGAACATTCAAAAGCTGCAGGTCTTCATCAACCGATGCCTGCAGTATATAATTCGTGCCTCACAACTGGATCTCGAATGCCGAGCTCCATCGTCAATGTCATCAGAAGCCGATAGCAACAGAAATTCGAGAGCAAAAGTGGAGGTGGGTCGGCCACACACTTCGACGGGGAACGAAATCTGCAAGCAAGCGCTGGATTGGAATCCGGCAGGACATCGCAGCAGAGGCAGACCCAGGGGCTCATGGCTGCGGAGCCTCAATAAGGAAATTAAGCAAGTCGATAGGAATCTGACCTGGGCCCAGGTCAAGGCAAAAGCGAGCAGCCGTACACTGCCGTACTCTAGCAGAACTATCAACCTATCATCTTCAGAATTTTCTCTAGTTAATAAATGATCACACTTATACTTCATGTTGCTATTACAGGGTGTCCTAGAAAGTAAAAGCACAGTTTATTATTGGAGTAAAACAACGTTATGTTAATGAACTCCAATTTCTATTTCACATGCAATATGTTCTCTATAGTATTGGGTGAACATAATCCGTAGTTCCTTTAATCGTATGCCAAGGAGCAAACTTTTGATCTGACGCTGCTCATGAGCTTCAGCGCAGATTCCTAGGCGATAATTTTGGCTACTTACCTGACCGATGTTTCCAGCCTCGGCCACGGCTACACGAAATAGCGATGCAGCTCCCACGGTTGCGGCTGCTTCTATTGCTGCTGCTGTTTCTGCTGCTGCTGGTGGTCCGTCACCTCCAAAATTCGTCACAAGAATCTAACCAATGAGATTCCGTTTACATTACGGACTATCAGACTATCACTCGATTCTACTCATTATTTATTCAACGCTAACTCTATCTACTAAATTCTTCCTCTCTTCTGCTCTCCTTAATTGAGGAAGGGGGGCATTATATCCATTTGGGGGAATTTCATCTACCCTCTCGGAGGACTTTCATCTACCCTCTCAGGGAAATTTCATCCATTAGCACATAATTGTCTTCGAACTTGCCACACTGACATTTGTTTCAAATTTATCATTATCTGTCATCATTATTCATCAAAATGACTACCTATTTCAATATAACCATTGAAATCAGTGTCATCAATTTCAACCGCGTACATGAATATTACTGTTCTATTCAAGTTTGCAATGAGCTAAAGCAACCATCCATTAGGTCATGGTAAATTTCTTCAGTTTACTTTTCCATCCATCATGTCGTATCAATTCTTATGTACCATCAATCAGGTCATAGTAATTCTTATTTACCATCCACTATACTATGTATTTTGCCTTGTAGTTTTCTCACTTCGTAAAATAATACATATTTTGCCTCGGAGACCTTTCACTCCGGAGATTTCCAAGAGTCCTTATTATTATTATTTTTTTTTTTTGAGCATAGTTAACCATCTTTCATGTCATGGTAAATTTCTTCAGTTTATATTTCCATCCATCATGTCGTATCAATTCTTATTTACCATCTATCAGGTCATGGTAATTCTTATTTACCATCCAACAGGTCATGGTATTTCTTATTTACCATCCATCAGGTCACGGTAATTCTTAAATACCATTCATCAGGTCATGGTATTTCTTATTTACCATCCATCAAGTCATGGTATTTCTTATTTACCATCCATCAGGTCATGGTATTTCTTGTTTACCATCCATCAGGTCATGGTATTTCTTATTTACCATCCATCAGGTCATGGTAATTCTTATGTACCATCCATCAGGTCATGGTAATTCTTATGTACCATCCATCAGGTCATGGTAATTCTCATTTACCATCCATCAGGTCATGGTATTTCTTATTTACCATCCATCAGGTCACGGTATTTCTTATTTACCATCCATCAGGTCATGGTATTTCTTGTTTACCATCCATCAGGTCATGGTATTTCTTATTAACCATCCATCAGGTCATGGTAATTCTTATGTACCATCCATCAGGTCATGGTAATTCTTATTTACCATCCATCAGGTCATGGTAATTCTTATTTACCATCCATCAGGTCATGGTATTTCTTATTTACCATCAATCAGGTCACGGTATTTCTTATTAACCATCCATCAGGTCATGGTAATTCTTATTTACCATCCATCAGGTCATGGTAATTATGCTGCGAAAAATTCCTGTTTTTTCTATATTCACCTTTACACTATATGCTGCTACCGGCTGCGCCATTGTCATGACCTGACCGTGGTTTCTAGCCTCGGCCACGATTTAGAGATGCAGCTCCTACGGGTGCGGCTGCTGTATCTGCTGCTGTTAATCCGTCACCTCCAAAATTCGGCACAAGAATCTAGCCAATGAGACTCCGTTTACATACGGACTATCAGACTCATTATTTATTCAACGCTAACTCTATCTACTACAGCTGTCTATGCCTGCCTGTGTTTTCGTAGATATCCCCTGGAAAGAGCTGGAGGATTCACCTCTTTTGGCACGTATTGCACTTTGTTTGCTTTGTACCAAGCTGCCGTGTCTTTCTAGCAGTGCATTGACACCAAATCGGACAAAAATAGCACTGGGCCATCAAGTTGACGAGTCCGCAGACGCCTATTCACGGACTGTATAGTATTGGTCTCCCAGAGGCGTCTTACAGTCAAATTTGACGTACAGCAGACTATCATATAGCTTCCGAGTCCTAGGTTTGACGGATGCGGCTTGTTTCTAACTTCGTTTCGGCTTATTCTGCCGAAAAAAAAATAATTTAGTTGTTTTCGAATTGACGAGCACAATTTGCGTGAATCACGCTTTACTATCACGTTATCTAGAAAACTCTATCTATTTTCCGCAACGCGGCGCAACATGTTCCAAGCTTAATCATAGAGGAAAAGGAGGAGCTGTCAAATTAGCACCAGAGAACCACTATGTTTCACTCGAGTTGTTCGCAGATGACAGGCGTTGCAGTCCTGTGACGTTTTCAGCCCGTTTCTTGCCTTGGCACGTTGGACGTTACTCTACAAATCTCAAACAGAGGCACGTTTCTTATTGACGAAAGCTTGATGATCTTCTGGTCCACCGGTCTCGGTTTACGGTCAGAATTTGATGCGTCCTCGAAGGTAACTTCTTCACCGAACTTCCGGATGGCGGTTTGAACTGCTCCGATACTTACTTCCTCCATTTTCGCCAACTTCCTTACTGATAGGTTGGGAATAGTGCACCATTTGTGCACGATCTGTTTCCGCTTTTCCGGGAAGATGCCTCACATTTTGATGATTTTGTAAAAAAAAAAAAATGCACTTTGCGCACACAAACTTGTTGAGCAATAAATAAATAACAACATACATCGATGAACAACACTGATAAACTTCATCGGGGAAGGAGTGGCGCCAAGTTGAAAGTGTGCTTATACTTTCTGGTAGACTCAATAGTACAGCACTCCCAACCAACTCTGAAAATTTCATCAGCAAATGAAAAATATTTTTCTCACATCCAGGGTTGCTTCCATTCACCAAATTTAAAAAGATATTTTTCGGAACTAGATGTTATAATGATATGTTGTACTTGTGAGTAACAAGAAGAGGGTGTAAAGTATGTGTTTGATTTATAAAACCTGTCAATTTCACTTTCAGAGCGTCACAATCAGCGATTTTATGATTCGTGAGCGTTCACTCAGAGTGAGCGCTCACGAGTCGTAAAATCGCTGATTGTGACGCACTGAAAGCAATATTGACAGATTTTATGTGTCAGACATATACTTCATGACCTCTTCTTGTAACTTACAAGTACTAATTATCATTATACTATTTCATGATTTCATAATTCCGAAAAACATTTTTTTATAGCAAGTGAGTGGAAGTAACCCTGCTCACATCAGACACCTACACACAGCTTGATTGTATTCATAAATGCTCATCCAGCGAACAAAAGGTAATGAGTTCAATCTCAGGGCCCGCCCACTTGGAAAATTGCAACTTTGATAAATTGCCAATAACGGTTACCAAACGCATCGTTTCGACTAAAAACCGTCAAGCCATCCCGTAACAATAAGGAGGTGCCGTAGGAGGGCAGTTCCAATAACTTCAGGAAGCTCAGAGATCTTTAAGGAAGTTCGATAAACATCAAGAAAATTTCGAAAAGATTGGGTCAGTTGCATTATTTTTAGGAAGATAGTCGAAACCTTCAAAATGTTTCGAAACGTTCAGCGATGCCTAAAGAAGTCAGTTTTTTTTTACGTAGGATTACGTCTTTCAGTAACATATTGGGGGTGCAATTTCAAAAAAACCAAAATAAACCGCATTACGAAAAGTGGTCAGGTTTGGACCACATATAACTCTGTCAATAGCGGATGGATTTTAAATCTAAACATATCAATTGATTAGAAATTTTGCTAGAAAAATTCTAAATTGAACATTTTATTTATTTTCAATAGGTCACTACTGAAAATTACACAAATGTCCAACTGTGCTTTCCCTAACACAGATTGCAAACAGAGCTTTCCCAAACACAGATTTCAAAATCGAATTCCATCCGGTCTCCCTGAACAGCGCTTATTCAATCAACATGTGTGGTGGTGTCCGGTCGGTCGTCAGCAGCAGCAGTGCAACGAAAGGCTGCCCGCAAGCAGCAAGCTACAGCCCACATGAGCTTCTATTCATCGAAGAAGGAGGAAAAAGTCTTACCGCTACTGATCGGGATTCATCTTCGTGACTCGCAAACAACATACAGTTCGCCAGCGTCATCCATGTTGAACACCCTAATAGCTCTGCATAACTCAACCATCACGAAAAAACGGTCCTTTTCAGGACCACCATAAGTTTAATAAAGAGTATTTTTTGGACATTTGTCAAGGTCATCAATCGGATGTTCCCAGTTCCCATATGTTTAAATCGATCATACCATGTATATTTAAGAAGCAATTTCAAAACCCAAAATCGGTCGCGGCATGAATGTGGTCTGATTTTGATTTAGAGATGATGGATTTAAATTCTTAATACGCAAATCGATAGGAAATTTTTCTACGAATCTGCTAAAATTAAGGATTAATCATTATTCAAAACGTCACTATTGAAAATTGCACGAATGTGCAACTGTTGCTGTGATCGATAAAATTGTCACCTATTGCCTGCGAAAAGCGCTTTCCCTAATACAGATTTTAAAATTGAATTCCATCCGGTCTCACTGAACGCTGCTCATTCAATCACCGCGTGTGGTAAGTTGTGGTGTTCTCCAGTACACAACAAAAGACTCCCCGCAAGCAACTAGCTATCAAGGCTGCCCTCAACCGCTGATCGGATTCAGTTGCTCGTTGTGAGCCGCTGTGGGCTATACCGACCAACCGTTCGTGAAACTTCTTCAAAGTTCTTTATACATAAATAAAGATTTATGTCGGCAATTCTTTACTTTAAATTTTCTATGATTTCGATGTACACATTTATAAATCTTTATTGATCGATACTTACATTTAAGATTATTTCTTCATCGGTCATATGATAGTAATCTATAAAGGTGCCATACTAAATTTCTATAATTTCGATATGTCATATGGACTTTAGTATTCTTTACAAATATTCATCAATAAATATTTAAATACTGATTTCATCGTAACTTTGAACTTTGACAAAGAACAACAAAGATTGCCATCGATGCACATTTATAATCTCATTATTATCGATTTGCATCGCTGGTTAAAGAGAGTTCGAGACACACTAGGTGACAGATGGCAATGTTTATATTATTTATCGACGTATTCGGAATTTCATCGGAAGAAGCAATCTGCGCGTAAATGAATGAGAAGACCGATGGCCGTGACACAGCAAATGTTTACCATTGTAGTTCTTCAAGTGTACGTCTATATATTTAATAACCCGTGATAGCATGCGTGGTGGGATTCTCGGCATTTGGAACCCAATGAGAAAAATTGATACCTTTTTGACCTCTATTACACCTACATGGCTGACTGGTTGATGGTTATGACAAATAAATATTGAATTCATGTATGAAAAGATTTACAGAAATTCCAACACACCACATACTAGAGAGTATTTGCCTGTCGTTGAAAAGCTCATCAACAGCAGCCGTGGACCCGAGGATTAGCAACCAACAACGAAATCAGTACACCCCAGATGGCATGGGATCGAAACTAGACAATATGCAGATAAAAAATCACAAATAAAATCACCAGTTGTGTATCGATATTTTGATTTTACAACAAAATCGATATTTTGATCTGGCAACACAATCGATATTTTAATATTGGTAACGATTGGTAGCAATATTTTGAGAAAGATCTTTATAAACGATTCACGATTAGACTTTTAGCATCTTTACAATTATTCATGAAATGGTGACGATCGCTATCGATTTTTCTTATGAATGGCTTTGAAGATCGATGTATAGAAAATTAAAGAAAATTAACGAAATGGTTGGTCGGGATCTATGTCAAGCGCGTCACCCTCGTTCCAAACAACATACAGCTCAGCATTACACAACCATCACGACAAAACGGCCCTTTCCAGGATCACCATAAATTATTGTTGCTTAAGAGTTAATTTTCATTGAACGTTCGCTCGCCTTGCTGCCAGCCACATTACCCCTGAAGCTTTTAGATAATGTACCCACCAACCAAACGTTTGTGGTCAAATGCGTGAAAAAATGAAGTGCTACATAAAAATTCTCGCAATAACCGAATACCACATGACCATGTCAATTAACCAAAAGGTTTTCTCCAGGACACTAGAAAAAGCGAAAAATTCAAGAATTTACAAGATTGATCGCGAATATCTCTTGAAATTTGCATCAAAAAGCATAAACGTACACACTACCAAAAAGTAATGTAAATTTCCGTGCCCTGAGACCGACACATGCAAGCGGCCCAAATGACATAAGAATCAGTTGAAAGAAACGAGAAAATAAATTCAATCAATCGTACTTTTCGTCGAGTTGCGTATGTTTCGGTTTGAGAACACTTAATTTTACATGACATGTTTGTTTACGTTCCATAATTTACGTCAAAGATGAATTACGTCTCATGTAAAATTAGTTATTTTTAAGTGTGTAGGTACCGTCCGGTAGGCTCAGATTCTGTGATTGATGTTTTTTTCCCTAATACACTCAACACTTCGTCCTTAAACGGCAATTAAATCCGAAAAATATTTTTCAGTGTACAAATTTTCGATAGAAAAAAGTCCTTCACAAATAAACCCTCCCTCGCAAAACATGGCCCCGTCTCTGTTTAACCTAAAATCATCATAATTCTATAATAAAAGAGTGTTTTTGACAAGTACTTTAATATTTTTGGCCAGCTTGAATAAAAAAATACCCCACTGTGCGCCGTCGTTGTCGTCGTCCTACGTAAAGCCTATGTTGGTGCCGGTGCCGACGACAACACATCATTGTGTGAAGTGGAACGATTCCGATGGCTGCTTGCTGAAACGGAATTGGAAATGATTTTGACACTCACGAAAGGACACCAGCAGAGTCTGGCCTGCATGGCTTCTGGAAAGGAAAGTGTGAAAATTGGAATGAACAGAGAGTTTAGTTTTCCGGAACATCCATTAGGACGCACACCGTCGTATGTCCTGGTAACATTTTCCACTCACGAAACACAAACGAGACATGCTTTGTGACGCAAAGTGAGGAAAATTGGAGCTTTCTCGGGGGTTCGATGGATTCGTATTCAATGCGAATGATACGAGAAGTTCTAGATGAACAATTCAATTGGTTCTATCTGCACAGATCAAGAGAATCGAACTTTCCCACCCATCAATATTCCAGCTGCAAAAACATTGCATTTGACGTTTGGGGAGCTAGAAAATAGCACCTTCAATCAAAAATGTTAGATAATCAACCAATGCAGGTGAGATCTGTTGAAATGTTCGTTTAGAATTTTAATTTGATAAGTAAATCAATTTACCGCCCAGAAATCTTTAAGGACACGATTGACCGAATCCTGCTTTCCATTAAATTTTCTTTACCACCTTGCACCACCATTAGCGTCTGGCGATCTTCTTAATGTACAATGCAACACATAGGAATACCTAATTTTACACGTGACGGAATCCATCTTTGACATAAAGGATGAGACGTAAACAAACATGTCATGTAAAATTAAGTACTCGGAGACTGAAAAGTTCGGTACTCGACGAAAAGTACGTTTGATTGAGCTGAATTGCGCGTCTTTTATGATTCAATTTTATGTCAAAATTGACGCTCGTAGGGGAAATGGCTCTAAAATTGGCCTATGGATCTAAGATTAAAGCCCATCGTTAAAAATCTACTATTTATAAATTTTATCTACGCACTTAGAAATTACTATTTTTACCCGAGACGTAAACCAGCTTTGACGTAAATCATGGAACGTAAACAAACATGGCATATAAAATTAAGTGTCCTGAAACTGAAACATATGCAACTCGACGAAAAGTGCGTTTGATTGAATTGATCTTCTCGTCCTTTTCAACTGATTCTTAAAAGAATTAGAAATTATCGCCGACTTCGGTAATTTTTTCCGAAATCTGAACAGCTGAACTGTTCGGTAAAATTTATGCAATTTAATTCAATTGCTTTTCAGTTACTTTGAAACTAAATCTACACTAAAATGACAAGATTTGATCGTTTAAACAAGGTTGAACATGTTTGAAATTATTTTTTTAATTCAATGGACTTTAAAATGCAGGACAAAGTTTTACCGAACGGTCAGCTGTTCTGATTTGAGAAGTGGCCAATGTTTCCAGATGTATTTTTTGTAATTTTGAATTAACCAGAAACTGCAAGACGTGAACCAAACAAACATCCAAGGTAGCAAGTAAGTAGTCAGAAATATGTTGGCCGCATCCGGACATGTTCTGGGTACCCCCGGGGTAGTGGTTAGATTATTCTTGAACCAACACCCTTAGCGACACATCAAATTACATGAGAATTAAAAAAAATGTTAATTTTTGTCCATATTAAGTGCTGAAGACCACGTTGGCCAGGTTCGGACATGTTCCGGATACCCCCAGAGAAGTGAAACTTGGACCTACATCCACATGTGACACATCAAACTACATTGCAAAACAAAGAACATTGGATGTTGAAAGTTGCTTCAGTTTGATGAAATTGTAGGCTTCGTCCATCACGTCATCTTGCCTCCCTTGTGCTAAATTTTTAACACATTTTTTGTGAGGCCATTTTCTAACAGCTGCTTCAACAATATATATCAAACCATTGAGATCCCTCATAGTGATTTCTAATGGTTTGGAGGTATCCAACGGTGGCAATTTCAATGAAGCAGTTAAGATGTTGTGTTTGTTTCTGTTGGAATTTCCAATCATAAAATCTCCCAAGTCCTTAGGGGCTTTTCATAAACTACGTAGACAGTTTTTTTTGGGTTTCTTGACCCCCCCCCCTGCGTAGACAGGGGTCCATACAAAAAATTTAAATTTAGTATGGTCCGTGGATAATTACCAACCCCCCCAATTGTCTACGTAGTTTATGAACAGCCCCTTATTCGTGATAAGCGGTCGTGCGTCATCAGCTTCACAGTTTTCACCATTAAATGCCTTAAGGTTAGCTTCAATGGCTGCATATTTGAAAGCTGTTCCAAATTGTAGGGAATCAGGGGCGTCATTGCTTCCACATCGTCGTCTAACTTCGGCAAACAAATTTTCCAGAAAATCTTGACACAGATATGGTTTGTGCACAAATGGTCAGCGTTATACTCGTTTTGGAGATCTGCCCACAACTGTCTGTAAGCATTTATATTACTGATAAAACCACGAATGTAGTTAGGATGACGTTGTGTTATGGTCAGATCTTTTGATTCACTTGCTGCCTATTAAATTAAAAATATGGTTGAGTTACAATTCCAATTTCACAGCGATTAAATAATAAATACCTGCGAAAACTCCAAGCACTCAGTACCGTTCGAATCTCCACCAAAAATTTCCAGGGACATGAATGTTGCTTTAACGCTGCTTTCAAAGGTTAAAGACATAAATAGCATGAGTTTGATTTTAACACTATTGATTAATTCGTTTGTTTTACCTTCGCAGGGCAGATTCGCCTTTTGCCATTAAATAAATCAAAAAACTTATCGTGCATTTCTATAAAAGAGGCCGTCTGCACTGCACGCTCTGGAAGTTCCCCTGTTTCGACGCAGTATCTTATTCCAGATCCTACAGACTGGCTCAGTGTCCTTGTTGCTAATGAGACGTTCATGGGTGAGAACGGAGGAACTCTCACGTGTTTTTCAGATAGTTTTGGAACAAGTCGAGGATTTGATAGTTAATTAATGTTGTTGAGCTGCTCAATGTCGTCGAAACTGGCAACAAGCTGGTTAAATGCAGCATTGTGCTTCTTCAACATGTTTCTTGCACTTTTCGGTAAATGGGGTGGATCCCACAGAATATACACAGGTTTCCCATCTACTAAGAAGTAGGGATTCTCAGTAGTGGCACCAGCTTCTTTTGCCATTTTGGTGCTCGTAGCATACTGATCCATTGTTAAGGTGATACTCTAAGGAAGCCTTAGCGTAAAACTTTAAAGGCACAAATGTCAGCTTCCACAAAACATACAAATTTGAAATTGCTACTCTCTGTTTGTAGTAGCACAGAAAACAAGGAGTAGCAATTTCAAATTTGTATGTTTTGTGGAAGCTGACATTTGTGCCTTTAAAGTTTCACGCTAAGGCTTCCTTAGAGTATCACCTTAATAACAGTGGATTAAATCCAATATCTCTGACAGCACGAATGGTACTTTTCACCAGTTTCAATCTTCGCTTCCGAGAGTATAGAGATTGCTGACGTTTATCGTACGCACACTACGTCACGTATACGTATACGCAAAATGTTTTCATCGGGAAAAAAAACTTCATGGCAGAAAATTTTCCCGATGAAAACAAATCACTGACACAATCATACTTTAGCAATCTCTATTGTGTGTTAGAAAGTAACCCAATGCCATATTATGTATGCATGTGACAGAAATTCAAAAGCAAAGACCATGTAAAGGGTGATACGGTCAAAATTTGGTCAAGGGAAAACGCGTGTAAATCGGTGAAATCGTTTATTTAAAAAATCAAATTAAATTTCTTTTTCAAGTTCAATTAGTATAAAATTCAGGAAAAATATTCAGTTAGGCTTCCGCTTTTCCAAATCCGAATTGCCAGGCCTTACGCTTGACCCCTGCCATCAGATTTTGTACAGCCACCTTGTCCACCTTCTTCGCCGCAGAAAGCCAGTTTGCCTTGAACTGCTGCTCACCCTTAGCAGTTTTTTTGGTCTTCTTTAGGTTCCGCTTGACAATAGCCCAGTATTTCTCAATTGGGCGGAGCTCTGGCGTGTTGGGAGGGTTCTTGTCCTTGGGAACCACCTGCACGTTGTTGGCGGCGTACCACTCCATGGCCTTTTTACCGTAATGGCAAGATGCCAAATCCGGCCAAAACAGTACGGAACAACCGTGTTTCTTCAGGAAAGGCAGCAGACGTTTATTCAAACACTCTTTCACGTAAATTTCTTGGTTGACAGTCCCGGAAGCTATGAAAATGCTGCTTTTCAAGCCACAGGTACAGATGGCTTGCCAAACCAGATATTTCTTTGCGAACTTTGACAGTTTCATGTGCTTGAAAACATCTATTACCTTTCCCCTTCCTTTTGCCGTATAAAACTCCTGTCCCGGAAGCTGCTTGTAGTCGGCTTTGACGTAGGTTTCGTCGTTCATTACCACGCAGTCAAACTTCGTCAGCATCGTCGTGTACAGCCTCCGGGATCGCGCTTTGGCCGTCGTATTTTGTTTATCATCGCGATTTGGAGTCACTACCTTCTTGTAAGTCGATAGTCCGGCTCGTTTTTTTGGATCGATGCACGGTTGTAGACGATACACCCAGCTTATTTGCGGCATCTCGGAGAGAGAGGTTAGGGTTTCGCTTGAAACTACCGGCAACTCTCTTTGTCGTCTCAGCGGCTTCCGGTTTTCGATTTCCCCCCGATCCAGACTTCCTGACTGTCGACAAACGTTCCCCAAACACTTTAATTACATTTGTAACGGTTGATTTGGCAACTTTTAGCGATTTTGCCAACTTTGCGTGCGAGTAGCTCGGATTTTCGCGATGCGCGAGCAAAATTTTGATACGCTGCTCTTCTTGCTTGGACGGCATTTTGACAACTCAAGAGTGAATTCCAAAATCAAAATAGGAGCAACATTCTACACACACATACCTTCAAAATGAGGGATGTTCAGGTTTTTTAAATGCAAAATTGAAAGAAATACGTCAAGTTGATATTGACCAAATTTTGACCTCACCCTTTACCTGCTTAAAAGGTTTGTAAACGCCTCGCACCATTACATTCTTTTTTGACCCGTCGTCCGGAAAGCCGTGGAATACATCAAAAGCAAATTTTCATTACGTCGAATGTAACAAAGGTAAACAAAGTCGAGCTATCAGTGTCAATCGATGCTCCTGCTATTACACTATATACTGTCCGAATATAGGATCACATCTCATTTTTAAATTTATTTACCAGTCGAATTGCTTTTTGACGTAATCACCTTCCGATCAAAATAGTTTTCGATGTTACTTAAGTCACCCGATTTCTATGGAGATGCCGTTTGCCTTAAGTAACAGCACTGAGAAACCCGTGAAAAGTGTACTTTCGTCGTTTCGCTTTCTCATTATTAAAGTGAATAAATCGAACTGTTTGTTGCTAAGATGATTTCGGTGGTCCTAAAATGATGAATGGGATGCACGTAAGGAGACGTAATTGATAATTCTCCCGAATATCCTGGTAAATACACTTTGACTTAAGTAACAATAGGGGCCACCAAACGACGTATAATAACTTTTGACTCAAAAACCAGTATTTCTTAGCATGTAAGCTAGCGATTTGCTTTTGTATGGTTAAAACCCGGCTAAATATGTTAAACATTGCTATCACAATGAGATTATATGTGTTAAATTGGAAATAGGAATGGTCATCAAAACAAAACTTTATTTTTCTCGGATCGGTGCGAATGTTACTTACGACATAATGAAAATTTGCTCTTGACATCTGCTTTCGCTGAGTAAGTCAGATTGGATTTAATTTTCATGCCATCTATACACCCTAAGAAAAAATCATGTAAATTTAGGTGCTGTGAGACTGACATATACGAGCGTCAATTTTGACATAAAATAGAGTCATACCAGACGCGTAATTCAACTCAATCAAACGTACTTTTCGTCGAGTAACGAACTTTTCAGTCTCGGAGCATTTAATTTTACATGAAATCTTTATTTACGTCTGATCCTTTATGTCAAAGATGGATTCCGTCACGTGTAAAGTTAGTTATTTCTAAGTGTGTAGCCAGTACCACTACTTGGTCTAGGTCACTGAACTTCCGAGTTAATGTTTTAATCCTTTTGAGGATAGCACTGTTCAAACCTGGTTCATATCGGACGTCATTGGTCCACCGTTTAATTGTCTGTTTCGCTGGCACCATTGACCTTCGAACCATCCGGTACACACGTGGGCCACAAAGGTAAAGCGTTATACGGCAAACTTCTTCATTTCCTGGTTATATCGTCTGGCCTTTGCTGCTCTCGTGGAGTTTCGCAGGCTGTTATATAGGACTGGATTCTTGGCCAGATCATCAAGTAGTTTTTTTTTTATCTTTTGCATGTAATTTTCGGATTAACTCAAGCTCATCATTTTGATCCTTGAGTTTATGAGCATCCTGTTTCCTGGACCAACATCTTCTTCTGCTGGTCCTTTCACTGTTCCTTAGTTTGTTTTGAAGTGTATTCACTGTGTCTCGAAATATCAATTGTTTATTCAAAATAATCCGGTGATGTGCATCCAAAAGCTTCTTTGCGTTCTGATCGATTGGAAGGATCAATCCCGTATCAGTGATTATGTTGCAACCACTTCCTTCGGGTGAATTGAAACCTGTAACCATCGGTACTGCAACATCATTAGCAGTAATGCTGATATTTTGATCGTCGAAGACGTTATCTTTGTTCTCAATAGTTTCTATCTCATCTAGGTACTCAACATCATGGAAAACTTCATGGTTTTGATACAGACATTCGTTACAATTATTATCTGTCTTGTTAAGGTCTACACTAGGGGTTATACCACAAACGAAGTGACAGACGACTTACTGGCGAAGAAATCAATTAAAGTAATGTGGTTCGCTGCAATAGAATTTTCTTAGAAGCTTGTGCCATCATCCACCAGATGGGTTAGAATTTTTGTTTTGATTTGAACAAAGTTGATTTTGTGTACAATGATTCTTTGACAGTGTGCAAAGAGTGCGTATCATTTTGTCATCTTTTTATGCATTTCAGTTTTGAGTAGAGTGAAAGAGATAGAAACAAAACATTCTAATACATTTGGTGAAAATGCTAGTACAATCCAGTAGTAGTGTTGCCATGTGGTAAAATTCAGTAGTAGTGGTGTTGTCATGTGGTACACTGAAAAATTGCAATAGCAGGTTAGTCACCAAAGTTTTCGAGCCGCTCCGTCTGTCACTTCGTTTGTGGTTATACTGGGCGATTTTGTTGCTAACTGCTTAGCCTCATGCTCAATCCACATGAATTCAACGGATGGAACAGCTCCTACCTTGAGGCTGGAAAAACGCTTTCTTTAAGATTAAACACTAAGGTAATAATCTATTGATAATTTACCCTTTATCACTCCTGTTTCAGTCTTTCAACGCTTCAAAAGTTAAATGATCCGAACATAATCTTTTCTTCCTTATGGTTTCTGGTCCGCCAGAATTAAACTCATCAACTAGCTCCACGGATTGGCAATATTTTATCCATTTTCGACAACTGAAAAGTTTACAAACAACAGTTAATTTCCGATGTTTTTACGTCATTATAACAAAAATTAGCTTCACATTTTCTTCCCATGTTTTGGTTTGGTTATTTTCTTTTTTTTTTAAGGTTAGGCAACAGCTCCCCCAAAGTTTTGGCTCTATTTGTCTGGCTTTCAGCCGTTAGTCACAACGGACGACGTTCGAAAAATCGTCGCGCGATGCCTGAATGTGACTAACTCTTGCGATGTTGTTCGTCTAGTGCCGAGAGGAATGGATATCAAAAATATGTCGTTCATATCCTTCAAGATTGGACTAGATCCTTCCTTAAAGCAGCAATCTCTGCTTGCCACGACTTGGCCATCTGGTTTGCTGTTCAGGGAGTTCATCGACGAGCCAAAAAACCGGAAGAAGTCGAATGCGGACGAGGAAAGCGATTTAGACGCAGATCCCGAGTCACCAACGGTATAGAATTCGGACGTTTTTCCGTGGACGGTGGGAACCCTCGGGTTCCCATCACAGGCGAGTATTGTCATTCTGCTTCTCGTATACCAGCACTCAATCGTTTTGCGTTGCAGCGTTTCCCCACCTCTCGTGACTCCAGTCTCCCACTGACTCCAGACACCGAAGCTGCTGACTCAACAAACACCGAACCGGGACGCATCATGGAAAGCACTGTGGAAGCCCTCGATCTCTCCAGCCCGGTCCTGCCTATCGCTCATCATAGTCGTCCCGGACCCGTGGTTGGATGTAGAGAGAGGGTCTTCCAGCCTGCTTCTTCAGGCAAGTACCATGCGAATGTGGAATTTCCTCTTCCTGGAGTGTCTTCCAATTCCAGCGGCCCTAGTTGCAACGTTCCATCTCCCACCTTGGCTCTCTCTCCTGTCATCGAGTCTGCTCTAGTTGGCAATGAAGAAGCAGTTAATGGTATGCGGTTCTACTACCAAAACGTGCGAGGACTACGAACCAAGGTGGATTCCTTCTTTCTTGTCGCAAGCGAGTGCGATTATGACGTCATAGTGCTGACCGAGACCTGGCTCGACGACCGTATATACAGTGCGCAACTATTCGGGGACATCTTTGCCAAAACAGCTCAATGGTATATCGAACAGAAATGCTCGCTTCCTAGACCTTGTTCTGTCGAACGAAGCTGCAACTCCAGCATGTGTTGTTTCGGAGGCTGTTGAACCTCTGACCACACTAGATCCTGACCACCCTGCTCTGGATGTAATGATGCAACTTCCGCCGCAGGTCGTTTTTGAGGCGCGCACCGACGATTCTCGTACCTTCGATTTTAGACGAGCTGATTATGCTGAACTTAGCGCTGCTATCTCCAGGGTCGACTGGCGACCAATAGAATTAGCTGACTGTGTTGACGATGCCGTCAATTACTTCAGGCAAACTATTTGCGATATCATGGCTGAATTTGTTCCTCTTTCACGACCTGCGCCGAAGCCCGCATGGTCTAATGGTCACCTGCGTCGATTGAAACGGTACAGGGCCAAAGCGTTACGAAGATACTGCCGAAATCGTTCATACATCACGAAGCAAGAGTTCAACCGTAGCAGTAATAATTATAGGAAATACAACCGATACTTGTACCGCCGATATGTGCTCCGTACACAGGCATCCCTTCGCAGGAACCCAAAGCGTTTCTGGTCGTTTGTTAACTCAAAAAAGAACGAAGTCGGTTTGCCTTTATCAGTTCATCTCGGTGAACAATCCGCCAGCTCTGAAACAGAAAAGTGTCGTCTCTTCGCTCAACATTTCATGAGTTCTTTTAATGATATGTCGGCATCACCTAACCAAGTTGGAATAGCAACCCGCGATACTCCAAGAGATGCGTTTGATTTTCGTTCATTCCAAATCGATGAGCATACTGTTGAATTGGCTATTCAAAGGTTGAAACTCTCGTATGCTGTTGGTCCGGATGGGATTCCCTCGTCCGTCCTAAAGCTGTGCTCTGAATCGCTAGTCACTCCCTTGGCAAAGTTGTTCAACTTGTCTTTGCAGGAGTGCAAATTTCCTGAGGCATGGAAATTTTCGTACATGTTCCCAGTGCACAAAAAAGGTGACAAAAGGAATGTCCAGAACTACAGAGGGATCACATCGTTATGCTGCTGTTCCAAAGTGTTCGAGATTATCATTTACGAGGCACTTTTCAGTTCCTGCAAAAACTACATTTCCACGGCTCAGCATGGATTCTATCCAAAGCGGTCAGTTACGACAAACTTGACTGAATTCGTGTCACTTTGCGTTCGGACCATGGATTCTGGTGGACAAGTCGACGCCGTTTACACTAATCTGAAGGCTGCATTTGATCGAGTTGACCACTGCATATTACTGGGCAAACTTGAAAAACTTGGCGTTTCTGACTCCATGATTTCATGGTTCACGTCTTATCTCACAGACCGCTCGCTCTGCGTTAAGATTGGCGCCTCGCAATCTGAAGTATTCACGAACATCTCCGGTGTTCCACAAGGAAGTAATCTGGGACCGCTTTTGTTTTCGTTGTTTATCAATGAGCTTTCTCGTCTACTGCCACCTGGATGCCGACTATTCTACGCCGACGACGTTAAAATGTACATGATCATCAATAGCATCGCTGATTGTGAGGATTTGCAACAGATTGTGGATCATATGCAAAGCTGGTGCTCCCGTAACTACTTGACGCTTAGCATCAATAAGTGCAATGTGATATCCTTCTACCGTAAGAAGAAACCGATCAGATTTGATTATTCCATCTCCGGCCAGATTTTGGAGAGAGTTAGTCAAGTCAGAGACTTAGGAGTTACTCTTGACTGTGCATTGACGTTCAAGCCCCATTACAATGACGTCCTGAACAAAGCCAACAGACAGCTTGGTTTTATATTCAAAATCTCCGAAGACTTTCGTGACCCGCTGTGCCTGCGGGCATTGTATTGTTCATTGGTCCGCTCTATTTTGGAGTTCAGTGCTGTCGTTTGGTGCCCTTATCAGGCCTGCTGGATTGCAAGGTTTGAGAGTGTACAAAGGAAGTTTGTTCGTTACGCGCTACGTCATCTACCCTGGCGTGATGCATCTAACTTGCCTTCATACGGGGACCGCTGCCGCCTGCTTGGGATTGATACCCTGAAAACAAGACGACGTAATGCTCAAGCTGTCTTTGCCGCTAAGATTATTATCGGTGAAATTGACTCCCCACAACTACTTCGGCAGCTCTACTTCTACGCACCTGAGAGAGTAATGAGACAACGTAACTTCGTTCATCTTGCGACTCGTAACCGACAGTATGGGATGAATGAGCCTATCCGCGCCGTGGCTAATGCGTTTAATGATGCTTATGCTTGCTTCGATTTTAATGTACCGTTAACTGTTTTTATCAGAAGAATGTCCTGAATGTATAGATTGACTAAGCATCCTTTTGAACTTAGATTATTCATTAAGACAACCAAAAGTCAGATGAATTAAGATTATAATAAATAAATAAATAAATAAATAAACATACGCAACAAACATGGCGGACATATTAAATTTTGACAAATGTGATCACCCTGATTTGAATGTGTCGTTAAACTAATTCGGGCAAAGCTGGAACACGGCTGGCATGTCGGTTCGTCGGTTATTTTAACACCGACAAACCGACGTGACAGATCATAGAAGCTACTTTAAAAATCTTGCCCAAGATGCCATATTTAAAATACGTTAAACACTAACGCCATCTACTCATCCGATCGCGACATATCATGAGCAAGGACACGAACACAAGTTAAATTTATATTGACTTGGTTTGCGTCTCACCTCGTTTGACATACAGTCCCTCCAGTATTATGGGCCACTTCCATGTGATTAACATGCAGAACTGACTGACCCATAATAGTGACTAGCTGGCCCATAATAGTGACTGTATCTGATCGCCCGTTGGACAGATCAAATCGGTCATTTGACAAATCGAATTGCGGACAAAAGAAATGCTCCAGTGTCATGTCGGTTCGTCGGTGATTTTAGTAGATTGCGCGTTTGCCGCTGTACCGCTATGCCGCCGTCATTGTGTTCAGGCCTTGAGACAACCAGCGATGGGGTGACTGTTCATTAACTACGCAGACAGTTTAGAGGGAGAGGAGGGGGGGGGTGGTCACTATTATCGCGAGTTTTGAACCATAACCGAAACATTGAAATACTTGAAAAATTTAAGATAAGGTATAATAGTCAAAAATGCATGACATATATCAATTTTCACTACACACTTAGAAATAACTAAATTTACACGTGACGGAATCCGTCATTGACATAAAAGATGAGACGTAAACAAACATATCATGTAATATTAAGTGCTCCGAGAAAAGTTGGTTGCTCGACGAAAATTACGTTTGATGGAGCTATATTTCGCTTCTGTTATTACTCAAATTTATGTCAAAATTGAAGCTCGTATATGTCACTCTCAGAGCACCTAAATTTACATGATTTTTTCTAAGTGTGTAGTTCTACGTCATACTGCGGTCGTGTCTAGGACACAACCCTTTATTTTTTTTAAATGAAGGACCCTAGTCTAGACCCATGTTGTTCAAAATTCTTTCAGGTTTTAAGTTAATCATTAAAATAGAGCAAATTTTAGAAATGCTCAATCAAACTAAATAAATCAACCTCGTTTCCTGTTGTAATTGTGCATTCCCTAAACACTCGGGTTGCCAAGCTAGTCGTCCTCCACAAGCAATCACAACCGAAAAAATAGACCATCATACTTGCTTCCATTAAAATTACAAATTCCACTCACATCAGCAGTAGTCTTCCAATTGTACATGTACACCACACCGATCGGAGTTTTTTGGAAGAAAGCAAACTGTATCATATTCGACAACCTACATCCTCCCGGAGGATAGCAGATGCGGCGGGGGCGGCGGGGGCAGCGGATGGTGTTAATGCTGTCTCGGTTCCGTTCGAACGTTTGTTATCATCGAACCATTGCACACGATCATAATAATCATGTATATCGAATGGTTGGTACAGGAGATATAAACGTGCCTGGGTGGAGGAGGACGAGGAGGAGTGGGAAGCGGGAGAGGGAGGGGCATTGTTGATGGGAAATCTCCGTTCTACCCCACCGAATCCCAATGCGAATTGAGATGCCCTGAAGCGAACGAAACGGAAAAACCGCACATGCATGCCAACCGAGGGGCCGGGATTGTTCTGTATATAAAGGCAATACAGTGTTCGACTGGGGTGGTTGCGGCGGATGCGATCGATTCGTGTTCGCTTCGGCATGGAAAATGAAGATAGGCAACCCTGGGGCAAATATGGATTTAACGAGCTTCTAGGTGGCAACTAAGCAGTAAGATGTAAGAGAGAAACGATAAGGGTGCCGGAAATGCCATTACGACGAGAAAGAAGCTCCAACAGCATCCATACAAATTGAATTTTTATTTTCTTCGATTGTCTTTGCGTGCTTGTGCGGAACGGAAGGTACAGTCGGTGATTGTAGGCTGAGATGGATGCGTAGGTTTGCGTAATGTAACACAGCAATCTCCCGAAGAGCGCGGTTTCGGTCTTCAGCGATTCCATATTTGCGCGGGGAAGTGCGTAAATGGAGTGCACGTATCATATGGGATTTGGCTTAATTGGTTCCAACATGGTACGGGAACTGACCTAATGCTCGAGGAGGAATGTATGACAAAACGTCGAAGGACAAAAGGTCGAAGAACAAAATGTCGAAGGACAAAAAGACAAAAAGGTCGAATGATAAAAGATCGATGGTACTTACCTTACCTTGCCTTACCAATCAGGCTAAGGCCTTGTTGTCCTCTGCTGTCCGAAGAAGTCGTCTCCACTCTAGTCGATCCATGGCCACACTTCGCCAGCCGCAGTTCGCCTTCTACTTGGTCGATCTACCTTGCCCGCTGCGCGCCTCTTCTTCTTGTTCCTGTTGGGCCGCTTTCTAGAACCATTTTCACTGGGTCGTCGTACGGCATTCTTACGACGTGCCCAGCCCACCGTAGTCGCCAATTTTTTGCAATGTGGACGATGGATGGTTCTCCCAGCAGCTGGTGCAATTCGTGGTTCATTCGCCTCCTCCACGTTCCGTGATCCATCTGCACTCCACCGTAGATGGTACGCAACACCTTCCGTTCGGAAACACCGTTGGTCATCCACGCGCATAGTTCAAGTCTCGTGGCCGTAGAGGACCACCGGTCTAATCAGCGTCTTGTAGACAGTCAACTTCGTGCGGCGGCGACCGGAGCGTCCTCCGGAGTAAAAAGTAGGCACGATTCCCTGCCATAATGCGTCTTTGAATTTCTCTGCTGGTATCATTTTCGGCGGTCACCAGTAGTGAGCCCAAATACACGAACTCATCGACCACCTCGATTTCGTCACCGTCAATCTGAACTCGGGATGGGAGACTAACATTGTCTTCCCTAGAAACTCTTCCTTTCATGTCTTTTGTATTTGATGCGTTGATGGCAAGTCCAATCCACCTAGCTTCAGCCTTCAGTCTGATGTACGTTTCCGCCATCATCTCAAAGTTCCGTGCCATGATGTCAATGTCATCGGCGAAGCCAAGAAGCTGGATGGACTTCCTGAAGATCGTGCCACTCGTGTCTTTTCCCAGCTCTTCTGATCACACCTTCTAACGCGATGTTGAATAGCAGACACGAAAGTCCATCACCTTGCCGTAACCCCCTTCGAGATTCAAAGGGACTCGAGTGTTACCGATACTCGAATAACGCACATCATTCGATCCATCGTCGCTTTGACCAATCGGGTTAGTTTATTCGGAAATCCGTACTCGCGCATAATCTGCCATAGCTGATCTCGATCGATTGTGTCGTATGTGGATTTGAAATCGACGAATAAATGATGTGTGGACACGTTGTATTCGCGGCATTTCTGCAGAACCTGCCGAATCGCGAAAATTTGTTCCGTAGTAGCGCGGGCATCCATGAATCCCACCTGGTTTGCCCCTCTCTTGCAAATGGTGACAGGCGGCGGCATAGAATTTGGGAGAGTACCTCAGCTCAGCAGTGTGATCGCGCGGTAGTTGCAGCAATCCAACTTGTCGCCCTTTTTGTAGATTGGGCATACGACACCTTCCATCCACTCCTCCGGTAATATCCCTTCCTCCCAAATCTCGGCAATTATCCAGTGCAGCGCTCTAGCCAGTGCTTCACCACCGTATTTTAATAGCTCACTTGGTAGTTGATCTACACCAGTTGCTTTGTTGTTCTTCAGTCGACCGATCTCGTCCTCAACTTCTTGAAGATCAGGGGTTGGTAGCCTGTCGTCTTCTGCGCGTGCTCCAAGGTCTGTTGCCGTGTCACCTTCGTTTTCTGCTGCATCACCGTTGAGGTGCTCGTCATAGTACTGCTTCCACCTCTCAATCACCTCACACTCGTTCGTGAGAAGGCTACCGTCCAAGCCCTTGCACATATCGGCTTGCGGCACGTAGCCTTTGCGCGAACTATTTAGCTTCTCGTAGAACTTCCGTGTGTCGCGTACGCGGTACAGATTTTCCATCACCTCGCGATCTCGGTCTTCCTGCTGACGCTTCTTCCTTCGGAAAACCGAGTTTTGTCTGTTCCGCGCTTGTCTGTATCGCTCCACATTCAATCTCGTGCGGTGTTGCAGCATTCTCGCCCGTGCTGCATTCTTCTCCCCTACTAACAGTTGGCAATCACCAACAGTACCTAGTACCGCTGCAGTAGTACTACCTATGGCGGAACGGATGTCCCTCCAGCCATCTTCAAGAGAAGCTGCGCCAAGCTGCTCTTCCGTGGGTAGTGCAACTTCCAGCTGCTGAGCGTAGTCCTTGGCAACTCCGGCGTCCCGGCTCCATGTTGGGTCGCGGCGTTCGACTTCGACGGGTGTTATGCACCGTCGAGAGTTTTGAGCGCATGCATACTGCAACAAGGTAGTGGTCCGAATCTTTGTTCACACTGCGGTACGTGTGGACGTTGATAATGTCGGAGAAGCATTTCCCGTCGATTAGAACGTGATCGATTTGGTTTTCTGTGTGTTGGTCAGGTGATCTTGTGACGTCGTGCGTTTATTTTGTTTCAATTTTTAGTTTAGTTTAGAATAACGATGGCTAGTATTTGAACCTTGAAATTAATTAAGAATTTCAATGCAAGAGTGATGTTTCCAATACAATGTAGTAAAAAGCTTCGTGATACGTACATTTGTCGGGATTTTTATGGCAAGATAAAAGTGAGCTTGTATATATGAAGCTTTTATAGCAACCTAGCAGATGTAGCTTTTGTTTATAGATTGGAAAATACGAGAAAGAGATAGGATTCAAATGAACACCTGCTTTAGGATTAATTAAATAATTGTATCGTAAACCACATTTCAAATCTCCTTCTTCCCTTTTCCCATCCAAAAAAATGTAAATTTCCACTAACCTCGAGACAACCGCGAGTACTCAGTCCAGTTCCTTTAACTTTAAATATAAGACAGTAATAATGTATAACGCAAAGGATAACTCGGCTCTGTAAAGTTTATTCGATTGAGCCTGTACAAATAAAGTAATTATAAAAAAAATGAACACCTGAGTAGAATGGCTAAGCCGAACATTGATTTTTCGCGCCCTATCCGATCTTTATATCTTTAAGAAATTCCGTGGTTTCTTGGGGAAAAAAAAACTCTAGTCTCTGCCATTTCGCTAACTAATCGGCTGGAAAGCAGTGGTGTTTGACGCGGTTTTCAAGTTCGTCAGTCAAGTGTGAACTCAGTGAAATTCGATCAAAAAGATAAAGGTGATTAATTTAAAAAGAAGTGTTCGAGCCAGTTAATTCGAAAAAAAAATCGATAGGGTAGGTGTACCAGTTATGGCCATACGTTCCTATTATGGTGTGTTCCAGTTATGGCCTATGGAATTCCCATAGGCCATAATTGGAACACACCATAATAGGAACCTATAGCCATAACTGGTACATCTACCCTAGCTCTTTTTGTGCATTTAGATATTTCTTGCCTGTAGCAAGTAGTTCGCGTTTCAAACCGATGTGTAGATAGTGTGTCTAAATACAAAAAGTTAATTGTTAATTTTGAAAATTTAAATATTAGATGAGTAATTTTGTGATTTCGCGTTGGACAGCTCGTTCAACGGGCTTTTTTGTACGGGCTGGAATTTTCGGCGAGTTCGGCTTGCATCGTCGCCGAACCGTCTGGTTTGTCGTGGCGTCAGCTTGGCCGCCATTTCCGTCCATTGGATTCGGACAAGACCCGGGTGCATTGCGAAGGCCCGTCTCTTGTAGGTAGATAAACGGAGTGTCGTGAAGTCGCTAGTTTGCTAAGCGAAACTTTCCCCAATGGTTGCCAAAATCTGTTGGTAGAGTCCCCGTTACGTTACAACCCCGGGGACCGTGTCATTCGAGAGCTCGGACCGCAGAAGTACGAAGCCAATTGCGTACCTCGGTTCGGATTTTAACCAAAGAGGAGAAGATTACATTTCATCTCGGGCGGTCATAGCGGAAACATAGTACGCGAAGCCGTGCGACGGTACGTTGGTCTCTCTCTTCCGCGGTGCGAATCTCCCGGGAAATGCTCGACTCCGTCGATGCTCAGCTCTCTAGAAAGCAAATCGGAAGTCTTCCGTCCAACCACCACTACCTCCGCACTTCTAATTTCGGCCATACCGCACACGAGTCACTTTTCGTCGCTGCACGCCATTTCCGCAGCTTGATCGGCGCCATTCCGAGACCGCCGCCATCATCACAGGTCGTCGGAAGGTCGGCAGTCGTCATCGCCATGACCTTGGTAAGGTCACCAGCCGCCATTACCACTCTATCCGTCGCCATCACTGATTCGTCCGTCGCCATCATCGCATCGCATCGCATCAAAAAAACCTGCGCAGGTATGTCCGTACTTTCTTTTTCGTGGCCATGAATAGTTTGCTTTTTGAACCGAGTATAGTCCAACCCGAATGAATGTTAAGGAATGATGTGAATATAGATTGAAATTTGAAGTTTTTTCGTTTAGTTACTTATTTTTCTGACACGGTTTTTTTTGCTGACTCGCTCGCCATTGAGTTCTTGGGCTCGGCTTGGATTCGCATCAGACACATTCGGTTTAGCTTGGTTCGTTAGGTTTAATGAAAATTGGGACTATTATTTGTGGACTTCTTTGAGATAAATGGATCGGATAAAGGTGTTCTTTCGATAAAGATTAGTTTCCGTTAAAGTTTTGAATTTCATTAAGGAAGGGTTTTTTATCATACCGTTCGAGTGGTCCTCTGAGGATCAGTCTCTAAGTCGGGCAAAGAAAACACGACCGGTGGTCTCTCGTAAAGGGAGTGGCGCTTAAGCCACCGAGTTTCACTTGAATCTCGAGCATTCTTCGCGAACGGTTACAATCTCCAGGTGGCTTTGTAGGTATCCTTGCGGGGGAAAAAGGTACTTCGAACTATCATACCCCGAGAGGCCGAGCGAGAGGCTGCAAAATTCACGCATCGTTGGCCGTTGTCGTTCGATACGGCATGCAGGCTGTTTGCCTCCCGTCCTACCTGAGCGTTCATGTCGCCGATGATGATTTTGACTCCAGCTGCGAATAGAACGCTTCTTTCTCGTCGTCGGGTCACCCTTCGTGTGGGCAGTGTACGTTGATGATGCTGTAGTTGAAGAAACGGCCCCTAATGCTCAACTTGGCTGCCAACCAATCACGCGTTGGCGAATCTTACCCAGCACTACAAAACCGGTTCCCAGTGTCATTCCCACTAAAGAACTTATCAAAATCCAACCCCTTAAATAC
Source organism: Ochlerotatus camptorhynchus (assembly GCF_037179485.1). Taxonomy (NCBI): domain Eukaryota; kingdom Metazoa; phylum Arthropoda; class Insecta; order Diptera; family Culicidae; genus Ochlerotatus; species Ochlerotatus camptorhynchus. Next base: position 1,362,567 of record NW_027040591.1, on the reverse strand, counting down.
TCATCCCCTAAGTAATGGGAAGCAGTTCATTGCAGTTGTGTTGTTCGGCATTCGCCCAAACGCCATTCGGCCAAACGGCATTTGGTCAAATGACCCGGAACCGTTATTTTAGTTAGGAAAGTAGGCCATTATGATATTCAAAACAGTATTGAAAATTTACACTTTCCAGCACTGAATTCCAAAAAAGCATATTTTAGCGCTATGTTTGCTTTGATTCGCTATGAAAGTTTGACAGATAAAATGAGGGGCTCGTGGATTTTCCTATGTTTCTAGGGGTGCATCGATTAGCTTGGGACCGAATATAGTACCAGAGCTGTGTGTGTGTGTGTGTGTGTGTGTGTGTGTGTGTGTGTGTGTGTGTGTGTGTGTATTCAATCTAACCCCCACTGGCCGGCAGTGTTATTATTATTATTATTATTATTATTATTATTATTATTATTATTATTATTATTATTATTATTATTATTATTATTCGATATAATTCATCTGACACTTTTTTGTCTTAATGAATAACATAATGTAGGGTTCATACAAATATACATAAATAAAATTACACAAATTTAGTCAAGTATTACGAAAATGGTCAGTAAACCGTCGTTGCAGCGTGGACACCGGTACGTTGAAGTCGAATAAATGAAAAACTTCATCAAAGGTAGCTGACATAAATCTAACCGGATCATGCTGTCCATATAGGGTATTGCGGGGTTCAAACTGTAGGAAATTTCGTCGTCGTAGTAAACGTTCGGGGGCGTAGATATTCATTCTTGCTAGTAAGGATGGTGAATCAATGTCATTCCTGAGGATTTTAACGACGAACATCGCTTGAGCAACTTGACGTCTATTTTTCAGCGTTTCTATTCCGAGTAGTTGACAACGATCCTGGTATGGTGTCAGATGCTGAGGATGACGCCATGGAAGGTTCCTGAAAGTATAACGTACAAACTTCCTCTGTACAGATTCGGTTCGTGTAATCCAACTATCGTGATAAGGACACCAAACGATTGCTCCAAATTCCAGAATTGACCGTACTAGAGCACAGTACAATGACCTCAAACAGAAAACATCACGAAATTCACTAGCAATTTTCACAATGAATCCAAGCTGCCTGTTTGCTCTAGAGATGATGTCATCATAGTGGAACCGGAAAGTGAGTTCTTGATCGAGACTAACTCCCAAGTCTCGAATACGTTGTACCCGCGCTAGAGGTTGCCCGGATAACGAATATGGATATACGATTGGCTTGAACTTTCTGCTGAACGTGATTACCTGACATTTCTCGATGCTGAGAGTCATACAGTTCCTTGTGCACCAGTTTTCGAAGGAATTCAAGATATTCTGCAGTTGGAGACAGTCTTCAAAGCTGTTTACAATGACGTAGGCTTTAGCATCATCAGCATAGAAAAGTCGCACTCCCGGTGGCAGAATCAATGACACATCGTTGATAAACAAGGAGAACAACAGTGGTCCCAGGTTGCTCCCTTGTGGTACGGCAGATTGATTAACGAACATCTCCGATTGACTTGAACCAATTTTTACACAAAAGGATCTGTTGGTTAGGTACGACCTGAACCAATCCACTGAAGCAGACGTTACACCAATCTTGTCCAGCTTCTTCAGAAGGATGTTATGATCAACCCGATCGAAAGCAGCCTTCAGGTCCATGTAGACAGCGTCCACCTGCTTCCCAGAATCGACTGCTTGAATGCACAGAGAGGTAAATTCAGCAAGGTTTGTAGCAACCGACCTTTTTGGATAGAATCCATGCTGATCAACCGAAATGTAATGTTTAGAGCGGGCAAAAAGAACGTCGTTCACGATGATTTCAAATAGGGGAAATGCAGGTAATGTCGGCCTAAGTGTCCCTAATTTGGGCCCATACATAAATTCAACAATCGACTAAATTTTCAATAGCAACCAAAAATATCCATTAGTAACGTTCCAATAACGCGTTCATCTAGATAAAATTGATAAACAGCAGATTTTTAGCGATGGGCCCAATATTAGATCCATAGGCCAACATTAGAGACATTTCCCCTACCTTTGAACATGCACACAAAGAGGTTATGCCACGGTAATTGCTGACATCTCGTTTATCCCCCTTTTTGAAAACTGGAAACAAGAATGATGATTTCCAATTCGAGGGAAACACTCCTTGTTGAAACGAAAGGTTGAAGAGTTTCATCAAAGGTTGACATAGCGCAGAAGTACATCTTTTCAGCATCGCTGAAGGAATTCCGTCAGGTCCAACAGATAGCGAGAATTTCAGTTTACTTATTGCCCTCGCAACCTCATTTTCATCGATGTAGAAATTGTCGAAGTCCAAGACGTCCTGTGGAGTATCTCGAACTGCCTCTTCAACTTGAGCAGGTTGCGCAGCGAAATTATTGAAGGACACTTTGAATTGGGATGCAAAGAGTTCACATTTTTCAGCAGTTGAGTCAGCAGAGAGATTTCCTAGATACATTGACGAAGGAAGACCCTCTTCGTTACGTTTAGATTTGACAAACGACCAAAATTGCTTCGGGTTGGTACGTAGGTTGCGCTGCATCCGAATTATGTACCGAGCGTACAAGAAACGGTTGTGGTTCCTGTATGCTCGGCTTGCACGATTGAACTGTAGTTTTAAGTGCAACGAACGACTGCTGCAATATTTTCGACGGGCCGAAGAACGGTGGCGTTTAAGCATTCGCAAGCGATTGGTTGACCAGGGTGGTTTCTGTGCAGCTCCAGTAAGAGGTACATGTTCAGCGATAATACTGCTTACAGCGTTCGTGAAAAAATCCACAGCATCATCCAAGTTCTGGAATGAATTAAGGTAACTCCAATCGATAGCAAGTAGATCTTGATTCATCGCAGCAAAATCAGCCTTTCGGAAATTGAAACTGGTGTTATCATGCACCGCTTCGTATGAAAATGGGACCGTATGGGATAATGCAACCTCTATGGCTGGATGATGAATATCAATAGAAGTCAGTGGTTCGATGGCTTCTGAAACCGTACAATTAGGCAAAGCGATGTCATTTGCAAGTATTAGATCGAGGATGCGGCCTTTTGAATTTGCAATCTGGTTGAGCTGCGATAATCCATGCAAGTTGAATCCGTCCACCAATGCGCAGCTGGCGGTTGAAAGACGGGAACGATCCATGTCCACAGAAGAGTAACCGTTTTCATTTGATATCCAAAATACGTCTGAATGATTGTAAGCGCCAAACTGAAGAGCCATGTCGTTAGCTCCTAGACCAGCGGCGACCGCACCAATTGAGTCTATGTGCAGTTGAATATCGTTGAGATCGTTTTTCCGATCGGGTGGAATATAAATAACTCCGACGCTGATGATGCAACCATTCATATCAATTCTCACCCAAATTTGCTCTAGTGATTTGCAAATGGTTTATGAATCTAAACAGCTACTAAGATGTGTAGCAACAGCTATGAGAACTCCACCTCCTCGATTTTTTTTACTGTTGAGTGGTTGGCGGTCAGTTCTAAAGACAGAAAAATTATTCCCGAATAGCTGCGATGAAAAGATGCACTCGTCAAGCCACGTTTCCGTCAAAACAATGACATCGTATTCTTTTTCGCCAACAGCCAGGTAGAAGTCGTCAATTTTTGTCCTTAGTCCACGCACGTTCTGGTAGTAGATTCGCAAGTTTTGGTGGAGATCATCAGAGTGACGAGTTGCTGAGCTGGAACATGCAGGCACATCAGGCAATGGAACAGTTCTATTAAACGCATACTTGCCAGTGTCAGGAGGTTGGAAGACCCCGTCACCACTCTCAACCACAGGGCCAGAACGACTGAGGCGACTGGAACCAGCAAGCACGACTGGGTCAAGAGGGCTAAGGGCTTCCGTAACGCAATAGGCAGTGCGTTCTGGTATCGGTGATAGGCCATTAGAGATGTCATCGATGCATGGAGTAGAACATTCACTAGGTTCGCCGTGTCTGCATCCAATATCGTCAGGCGAAGGCAGTGTTCTTGCAATCCTTCTGAAGTGGAAGGTTGGAAGACCCCGTCACCAAGCTCAACTGCAGGGCCAGAGAACGTCTACGATGGCAGCAACCAGCAAGCGCGACTGAGTCGAGTGGATCAGGGGCTTCCATTAGGCAACAGGCCGTGCATTCTGGTTTGGAGAGTTTATTCGTGTGATGATAAGCTTTGATGAAATCGGAGAGGCGAAATGCTGTGCTGGAACACGAAAAGTCATCAGGCAAAGGAATGATTCTATCGAACACATACTTGCCTGAAAAAGGAGGTTGGAAGCCCCCATCACCATTTTCGACCGCAGGTCCAGAACGGCTTAGATGACAGGAACCAGCAAGCGCGACTGGGTCGATAGGCTTAGGGGCTTCCATAAGGTGACAGGCAGTGCGTTCTGGATTGACAGGAACATTGAGTACGACGACGTCCGATGTGAGCAGCTTGTAAGTATTGGTACAGGTGTGTGCAGCGATAACACGTTGCTTGTCAATCAAGTGTTTCCTGATGATCGCGAGCTCGAGTAGTTTTTTTCAAGGGATTCGGATTTCGACTCCTTCTGGCCAGTACCATGTATCCTCAACGACGGTTTGAGCGTTCCTTGGTACAGTGGCTTTGAAGGACACAAATGTTAGGTCACGCTGATCCTTACCCCTGGGAATTAGCTTTACTACTTTCACCATGGAGGGGTCGACGTTGGTAATATCACAGATGTGATCCCGAATAGCTACTTCGGTTTGATCTGGTGCGAAAGGTGTCACGTAGTATGCAACTTGGTGTTCGTCAATTTCAGCTGAGGCTCTTTTCGAGCAACCTCGAGTGAATTATGGAAGAACTCTCTCTACAATGTCGCATTTATGGCCATTTTAGACAGCTTTAGTCCGGGAGTTAGAAGGTGATAGCTCTATTGCAGATCCAGCAACCCATTTCAGAATGTCTGGAGAGTAACGCCCATTCCGAGGTTACAATAAGCCCCGCATGTATGCATCACCGTTATCAAATGGATATTGGTATTACATACACGCTTCCAGGTTCGAAAATATAATTGTTCAAACCTGGCATGTATTTAGTTTAATTTTGATTTATATTTTTTTTTAATAATTGGAAAGCTCTCACCATATTCTGCTTTTCCACCATCGTTGATTACTTCTTTTGAAATCCCTTGGACTTTTTCTCTAACGCTTCGTATTTCATTCCGTGCTTCACCGGCAATTTCCTTCCGTAGATCGTCCTTGGTTGGTTCTAATATGATTCCACCTTTTTTGGTCGGTTTCATTGAATTGAAATGAATTGCCATGGTGATCTGGGACGAGGCTCACGTCCAAAGTCGCTGTTGCACCGAGCGCTCCGTGTGCGAAAAGAGAATGAAAAAAATACGAAAGGGATCATTTTCAAGAAGTGACAGTTTCATCAGATTCCCCAACTAACCATAGTCAAGCAAAGTAAGAATATACAAGCTATATTGCGACTATATGGTTACTTGGGTACTCATATGGCCGTCAGAATGGTTCATCGGTTGCGAAGTGAAATGTTTCTGAAAGTGATGCGTTATATTTCTCAATGTTTTGATTTTATTCTAACGTTACCTCCAGGTTATTTCACAGACAATCAGACACAACCCATTGAACATTTATAATTGTAAACCCTACCGCCATCTGTCGTATATACTTCCATGTACAATACACTCAACAGATGGTTGTAGTATGTAAACGTCAAACGCTAGGGAATTGATTATGTGCACCACAAGTGGCGGTACTACCAACTAAGAAACATTTAAATTGACCGTTAAAAACGATTTCTATGAGGGTTTTAAGAGTGTTATGTCTGCTTGTCTGTGATCATACCTTCAATATCGCAACTTCGGGTAATCTGCGAAAGTATTTGCATTTTTCTCAGGCACTTTTGATCTAACTGCAATTACTCTCTCATACTCGAAATGTGCCACGACGAAATTGGCACAACGACGCCCTATACGCTCTCTGACCGAAGCGTAGGGGACCGAATATAGTACCAGAGCTGAGCCAAAAGTTGAGCTCGTTTTTTCGGGACCTTCTGGTCTTAGAGTTACCTTTATGGTAAAGCCGCTGGTCCCGGCCCGAGATGGAAAATGACAGGTGGGCAGGAACTCACGGTCTCCCAGTGTTGGTGAGTTCTTTGCCGTTAATATTGAGGAAAAGTTCACTATTTTGCCATACAGAAATTCAAAACAAAAAAATTTATCTGCGGATTTGGACAGTTTTTGACCTGTTTCATACGACTGGAAGGTGTATGCTGGTCACAAATGCCGTGCCAAACTGATTTCCTACGCAATTAATCAATCTTTGATGTGAATTTCGCTAATAAACACGAGGAGCATTTCTTATAGCAAACTTGCCATAACAAAATGGGCATGGTTCATTTTAGTAAACAAACTAACACTTCTTCCGACTGTGTCACCTCTCTTACTCGCCTAGGTCCCGGCCCATGTGTGTTGAATGTGTCCGATATCCTACGCAGGTGTTGAAGCTGCCTTTCTACATATTCGATTGCCGTCAATGGATGGCAATCGATGTTCGGCGGTGATTGGCACTAGAATGCGGAACGTTAAATAAAGGAAAGAAGGAATTCCCTTTTCACGATCGCGAATCACCAAATTTCTTACATCGAGCGAAACCTGTTTCGACTTTTCAAATGACGTATACAAAAAACAATGGTAAGATGCACAAACCAAGGGGGGGAGGTGGCTGTCAAATACGAACAATCGTCGCCTACCTCGCATAACTGGTTCCAAAAGTAAACAAGCCATAAGAAATCTACAGCGTTTGTTTACGTTTGGAACCAGTTTCATACAAGATGATCAGTAGGCTGATTTGACAGCACATCCCCGCCCCCCCAGGCACAAACTCCTCGTGAGAACTGTCAAAGGTGATGCATTGATGCCAGATTTCCACAGATGCTCTCATTGTCATTGTCATGAAATGTGATATTTGACGTGTATGATTTAATTTGTGCAAGAATCAAAATCAACTGAAGTAGATTTTGTTTTCTTCATTTTCTTCTTAATAACTGGATACACCAAGGAAAACACTTGAACTTTTCCGAATATACCATTGCAATTATTTGAAAAATAACAAAAATATCATCTAAACTGCATTTTTAGTGTCAGTGTATTATTTATTTGGTCCTGTACCGTATATGCGTCAAAAACATTTTTCAATTTTGTCCCAATGTCACCCATCTGACGGTACTCTTGATTTGTTTCAAGGTAATCATCGCTGTTTTAATATTGCAATGATAAGTCATTTCAATACGCGACCAAATAAAGGGTGAAAAATAAAACCTCTCATATGCCATGGCAACAATCATACTCTTACTGCAGCATGCTACTCTTACAATCGAACAGTAATGCAATGGTATCGCTTTTCCCAACTCAGCTTCCTGTAGCAACTCAATCCTCCCAACCACGTCGATTCCCCCGTGAGTAGTTTTCCCTTTAAAACCATAACCCATGGCATCATCAGCCAACTGTTCAGATTCCACATAATAAATTCGACAACTACAACTTCAATGCATCCACGCCACGCGTTCTTTACTCGCCCTAGTCACAAACACTACACAGACCGCAAGCAAAACTCGACAAACAGCACACACTCACAACTCAACCCATAGCGAACGAAAGGACGACCAAAAAGGATGGCCCCTAAAAATCTCGGCTCCCTCTCGTCGATACTCTTCTAGTTAGGTACATGCAGGATGCGATGCTGCTAGTTTTTATTCAATTCAGTTGCCGTTGTTATCGTTCTTTATAAATATTAGATGCGGCTCTCGGTGGTCCCGGGGATTCACCGTTACCTCAGTGATTAAGTCTCTCCCGACGACAACGACATCAGGGACACGTGTATTACAGCGCAACAGCGGAGGTGTGTGAGCGTGCGATTGTGCTGCTCAACATTGCAAATTTATGCTGAGGTATTTGATCAAGGATTAATTAATTAAAACAAATAGCAAACTAATTAATTGCAGCATTCTCCTCCAGAGCCCCAACCCACTAGGAGCAAACAACCATTCGCGGTGATTCGGAAAAGCGCGAACGAAAACCAAACAAAACTTCAGACAAAGGTAAACAACCCTCATTACTGTTTGAGAGTCTACATGTGTGTGTGTATGCTTTTGTTTGTGTGAACTCTCCCAGGAGCTTTCGTCGTGTTTAAATACCCTCGAACAAACGAATGAACAAATAACAAAAAAAAATAATACAAGCAGATCCTGGTAAGAGACTGACAACAACGCCATCATCGGGAATCGGAGTGAAATTACGAGACCAACGACAATTACCGGGGTTCGAGCGCAAACCGCAGAATCACCGTCGTCGTCGATAGAGGTTGTTGTTTTTTAACGCGAATCGGGAAACTTTTCTGCTTAACCCGCTACGGTTAAGAGCAGAACAAAGTAATTCGTCGTCGTCGTCGGGGGAAATTTGAGGCTGTCATTCCTGGAAAAGTACAAACATTGGTACGTCGGTGGTTGTTTGAAAAGTTTTCGAGTGCTTTGCGGCCGGAGAGACCTTCCCCAGAATTGTTGAGTGATTTCAGTTCCCTTTCTACTCTCGACACAGGTAGGAGTGCCACCCCCCAGACCCGAACCACCCCCCAAGAGACACCGTCATCGATCGTGAGGAGCACCGGTGTGGGGAGATGACGCTGGAAAATTGATTTCTATGGAAATTCTCTCTTCATCACACTTGATCTGTTGTGCGTTGTTGAAGTCGTAGAGGGACAACGAGTTGACGAGTGGGATTTAATCAAACGCCAACGCTGAAAGGTACGTACCGCTCTCTCTCTCTCTTTTATTTGGACACATGTGCGCTTGTTCGTATTGAGCTCAACTCGATGTGCAGAAAGGACGAACCTTACAATTTTATTTTTGAAACCATCTGATTGTTTCCCATGCAGATGGTATGGTTCTCTCTTTCACTATCCCTCTCGCAGGAGGTAGAGCATAATCGATGTGATGCTGTGTGATAGAATGGTCCATACTGGAATGATGCTTTTTAGGCGCCTCTATCGGTCAGTTTTTGGAACTGCAACGAAAAGTGCTTCCACCTGGATGGAAACAGACTGAGCTTTTAGAAGCTTTCAAATATTCTTACAGGAATTATAGGGACAATGACTTGATTGGTGGTAGAAAATTAAGAAAATGTTTATGTAGCAGGGAGATGCTGTTAAAAGGCGAACACGAAATTATTGCGACACCGAAAATGTCATGCCAATTTTCTTATAATGTTTAGAATCAAACCAAAATTTTAGGGTAGTTTTATACATTCAAAAATCAATAGAAAAGTTAATCGATGAAGCCTTGAGTGTAAAATTGAACGCATTTTCGCTTGATGCCCTCCATCAAAGTCTTTACAGTGTCATCCGGTACCAGTTTCTCAGTTTTTTTTCCCATTTTCTTAACATGTCCTTCTCGTCTTTGACTGTCTTCTTGCTCTTCCGAAGTTCCCGCTTCATTATTGCCCAGTACTGCTCCACCGGGCGCAGCTCCGGACAGTTTGGCGGATTCATGTCCTTTGGAACAAAATGGACAGAATTGGCCTCATACCACTCCAGGACACTTTTAGAATAGTGGCATGATGCCAAATCTGGCCAAAATAGCGGAGCTTCGTCGTGCTGCTGCAAGAACGGCAAAAGGCGCTTCTCGAGGCACTCAGATTGGTAGATCTCGCCATTTACTGTGCCCTTTGTCACGAAAGGCTCACTCCTCAGTCCGCAAGAGCAGATGGCCTGCCAAATGAGATATTTGGAGGCGAACTTCGACATTTTCTTCTTCTTAAATTTGTCGTCCACATCGAACTTGCTCTTGCCGGTGAAAAACTCCAACCCCGGGATTTGCTTAAAATCGGCTTTTATATACGTTTCGTCGTCCATCACACAGCAGCCATATTTTGTCAGCATCTTCTCGTAGAGCTTCCGTGCCCGTGTTTTAGCCGTCGATTGTTGCCGCTCATCGCGGTTTGGGAAGTTCTGTACCTTGTATGTATGTAGTCCAGCTCTCTTCTTTGCATTCTGGACGTAGCTCTGCGACATGCCGATCTTTTGGCTTGAGACGTTGGGATTTGTTTTAATCATCCGCTTCACCTTTCCCTCCGTCTTTTTGTTCTCCGGTCCCGGTTTTCTTCCAACTCTTTTGCCGTGGTCCAACGTCAACCGCTCCTGGAACCGCTTCAACACTCTGGAGACGGTTGAATGGTGAATGTTCAACATTTTTCCCAACTGCCGGTGCGACAGGTCAGGAAATTCCAGGGGTTTGGAAAGAATTTGTTCTCTCAACTCGCGTTGGTTCACCTCCATTTTCGTTGAATCGAAAAACACGACTTCGGGTTTGACAGCATGTACACAATACACATCAATGAGAAAGTGTGCAAAATTTGGTTGATTTTTACCCAATGGTAAAAAAGTTATGCCCTGTTGAATGTGTCGCAATAATTTCGTGTTCGCCCTTTAGTAATTGATGCACTCATTTAGAAAAGCTCATTTCCAATCTTAATGGGCTTATTACATTATTTATATTTATCAAAATGTCAACCATGAATGTCGATCAGAATTCTATTGATATTAACCTAAGTGTTTTGCTTAGTATGATCCCCACGATTCTGCTGATTAAGTAAAGTTAAGTTTTCTTTATTAGGGAGGTTTTCAGCCTGAGGCTGGTTCGACTCCGATTCTGCTGATTATACATAGGGCTTAGATATAATTTTGGGCCTACTAAGCACAACCCGCCCTTTGCCTTTATTTTTCGAGTGGATTTTTTTTCACAAAATGAAGGTTTTTACTGCAGATGACTTTTAAATCAATTTACCTTTCCATACGTACCGCAAGATTTGATAAAGAGTAACAAATTGTTGAGATATTGTTAAAAAATCTAACACTACTTCTTGACCCCAATGTCGGCCTACACACTTGATCTAGCTCGGTAAAATCTCCAACAGCCGATTACCTCGGCATTTACTCTGCAAAATATCTATTTGGTGTCTGATATCTCAGCAAAATCTTATTTGTTAGCTGAGTCTCGGCAATTGTTTTACTGAATCTTAGCAAAATAAATTGCTATTGTACTCGGAAATCCTTTGAATTCCTTTGAAACTGTCCTCGGTGTTCCCTAGGAATTCTCCTCCATGTTCTTTTGAAACTGTCATCAGAAGTCTATTATCTTGCAATTACTTTAAATGTCTTGGAAATGCCCTCGGAACTCGAATTTCTTGAGAATTTCCTCAGAATTCTTCTGATCCCATCCTTAAAAGACGTTTTTCTTGGAATTCACAAAATGTCCATAGAAATATTCTTGCCAGAATTCTCTAGGGACTCTCCTCAGAATTCAATTGAAAATGTCCATAAAATGTCTTTAATTGTCTTCGGAAATCTCTTGATATTTTCTTCACCAATTTCATCACAATCCCCGTGGATTTGTCCATAGATTCGTTTGGAAATTATGTTCAGAAATATCCTTTGAATGCACCTAGACCTTTTCACATAATTACCTTCGGAGTGTCCTAAAAAAAATCCATAAACTCATGCTTCATTAGGAACTCTCCCCTGAAATTGCCTAGAATTTTTAAAGAATTCCTTTTATAATCTCGTCTTAATTCCGGTGTAATTGTCTATAAAATTCTACAAGATGAAATTAAGTGATCCCTGACGTCAACTTCATTTGAGAGCGTTCAATGAGCCGGGTTGATAGAATCTCTATCTATTTAAGGTTCATTTATGGATTCTATGATTATTAAAGTACACCTAAACGAGGGAGTATTGATGGTCCAAAAGTGAGGATAACAACAACAAACCGATTTTTTTTTTTGCTGCTGTGAGAATAACAAACTTTGCACTTGAAAATGGGATAACGCAAGTGTGCGTGTTATAAACATCAGAAAGGTCAAAATTTAATGATGGATATTTTCCTTTGGAGTAAACAAACCATAGTAACGGGTAAAAAGATTTGAAAAAGATCAGCCCTGAACAAGGCAGACCAAAACCAACCGCTAATGATCAACTTCGCTGTATCCACATTCCACAAAGCACCAGTTGTGATAGGTTGATATGAAAAAAAAATGCCGAGATTGTCGAAATAGATAAACGTACCCCATTCTAGTCGAAATTCTAGTACTACACTATGTTTGTTTTGATTCACTATGAAAGTTTGACAAATCAAATGAGGGGCTCGTGGATTTTCCTATGTTTCGAGGGGTGCATCGATTAGCTTGGGACCGAAGATAGTACCAGAGCTGAGCCAAAAAGTTGAGCACTTTTCTTCGGGACCTTCTGGTCTTAGAGCTACCAACAATCAATACGAAACTAACGATTTTAAATTGGCTCACCACTTTAGTAGCCTATTGGTCCCAAGCAAACGATTAACGTACCCTATTCTAGTTGAAATTCTATTACTACACTATGTTTGTTTTGATTCGCTATGAAAGTTTGACAGATAACATCAGGGGTGTGTGGATTCATGCAGAACATGCAGGGGTGAGTGAAATAGCTTGGGACTGCTTGGGACCGTTGTTCTGGTACTGAGTGAGCCAAAAATAATAATGTTTTTCTTCGGGACCCAGTGGTCTTAGAGTTACCTCTATGGAGCTACCTCTATGGTTTTACTACCTACTGACTAGTAGGTCCCGAAGAAATGTGCTCAACTTTTTGGCTCAGCTCTGGTACTCTCTTCAGTCCCAAGCTAATCGATGCACCCCTCGAAACATAGGAAAATCCGAGGGGGGCGACACATCTAAATCTCAAATTTAGATGCTCTTGCATCGCGCATCATCTTTTTGCAGGAAATCTTCAAAATCGTGAAAAATCTTCTTTCTATCTACTCAGCGTACGCGCAGTTACCAACAGCAAGCCACAATCTTTTCTGCATCGTAGATAGAGTCGTCCCCCTCGGGAAAATCCACGAGCCCCTCATTTTATCTGTCAAACTTTCATAGCGAATTAAAACAAACATAGTGTAGTACTAGAATTTCGACTAGAATGGGGTACGTTAATCGATTTGCTTGGGACCAATAGGCTAGTCAAGTAGTGAGCCAATTTTAAATCGTTAGTTTCCATCCGGTGGTTTTACCATAGAGGTAACTCTAAGACCACTGGGTCCCGAAGAAAATCATTATTATTTTTGGCTCACTCAGTACCAGAACAACGGTCCCAAGCAGTCCCAAGCTATTTCACTCACCCCTGCATGTTCTGCATGAATCCACACACCCCTGATGTTATCTGTCAAACTTTCATAGCGAATCAAAACAAGCATAGTGTAGTAATAGAATTTCAACTAGAATAGGGTACGTTAATCGTTTGCTTGGGACCAATAGGCTACTAAAGTGGTGAGCCAATTTAAAATCGTTAGTTTCGTATTGATTGTTGGTTTTACTGCCTACTGGCTAGTAGGTCCCGAAGAAATGTGCTCAACTTTTTGGCTCAGCTCTGGTACTCTCTTCGGTCCCAAGCTAATCAATGCACCCCTCGAAACATAGGAAAATCCGAGGGGGGCGACACATCTAAATCTCAAATTTAGATGCTCTTGCATCGCGCATCATCTTTTTGCAGGAAATCTTCAAAATCGTGAAAATCTTCTTTCTATCTACTCAGCGTACGCGCAGCTACCAACAGCAAACCACAATCTTTTCTGCATCGTAGATAGAGTCGTCCCCCTCGGGAAAATCCACGAGCCCCTCATTTTATCTGTCAAACTTTCATAGCGAATCAAAACAAACATAGTGTAGTAATAGAATTTCAACTAGAATAGGCTACGTTAATCGTTTGCTTGGGACCAATAGGCTACTAAAGTGGTGAGCCAATTTAAAATCGTTAGTTTCGTATTGATTGTTGGTTTTACTGTGGAGATAACGTAAGAATGAAAGAGAATCGGCCATATAGTCCATTATATACTAGCGACAAGGGGTAATCAACTCTACACACTGTTAATCCTTTAAATTTGTCGAACCTCTTAACAGAATCCCTTTATGAAGAGCTTTGAGTGGGTTGGTTTATTTCCTTTAAATTCCGTTATAATTGCTTATCTTTTGACAGATACGCGTATTTCGTCTACTACTTGCAGACTTCATCAGTGCCAAGTACTCAATAAGTACTGATGTTGAGTACTTGGCACTGATGAAGTCTGCAAGTAGTAGACGAAATACGCGCATCTGTAAAAAGATAAGCAATTATAACGGAATTTAAAGGAAATAAACCAACCCACTCAAAGCTCTTCATCTGCACACTGTGCCGAAACACAGCATGGCACTCTGTTTGGCACGATGGGGTACACTTTGACAAGAAGGACATAAACAATATAATATGTATAAAACGGCATCACTGTTGAGTGTTGACGTTCAGCAAAGAAAAGAAGTAGATGTCGTGTAGAAAACCAGTTCTTCCTACTTTCACGAACAGTAGCGACACCTGGCGGTAGCGGGCAAGCTTTTTACCCGGAAAACATGTATAGTGTTTGTTAGTTTGAGACAAACCCACTCGTATAATTTATGCTGAAAGTTTTAAACAGAGTTGCCAGAACTTATTTCCGCATATCGATATTATCACAACAACAAATCGGCAATACCAATAAGCGAAATATTCAGTAATATCACAAACGAAGTGACAGACGGAGCGGCTCGAAAACTTTGGTGACTAACCTGCTATTTCAATTTTTCAGTGTACCACATGGCAACACCACTACTACTGGATTGTACCACATGGTAACACTACTACTGGATTGTACTAGCATTTTCACCAACTGCATTAGAATGTTTTGGTTCTATCTCTTTCACTCTACTCAAAACTGAAATGCATAAAAAAATGACAAAATGATACGCACTCTTTGCACACTGTCAAAGAATCATTGTACACAAAATCAACTTTGTTCAAATCAAAACAAAAAAACTAACCCATCTGGTGGATGATGGCACAAGCTTCCAAGAAAATTCTATTACAGTGAACCACATTATTTAAATGGATTTCTTCGCCAGTAAGTCGTCTGTCACTTCGTTTGTGCTATTGGGCAGTGGTGGACAATTTAGATTTGCAATATGGAAAAACTCGACAAATTGCTAAATTACTCGTCAAATCTTTATTTTTGCGGTGAAAAAAGAGTCTGTTCATAGAGGAACGAAAGGATGCTTGACGTAGGACCAGGACTAGTAGGTACAATTGTTTTTGCGATAATGTTATCTCTTTAAATATTTAAAATGTTGGCCCACTGTGTGAAATGTAGCGTTTGTAGTTTTATGTAGTAGCTTACAAAAGGATTGTTGGATCGAGAACAACACAATTAGGGAAATTACTTCTTTTCAGAGATGTTTTATACATAGACTTCTCTGACGTTTGTGAATTGTACAAGTATTAGTGCAGAACTTTGGGTCAATAGAGTTCTCCAGATGCACAAAAGTGTGCGTGAGACCGCGCGCTACCTTTTTAAGTAGTTGTGATATCGCGATACCTTTTTGTTTCTTCTTCTTCTTCATTTTTATATATGGATGTTGGATTTTAGTGTTCGTGAGATTGCGCTTGGAGATCTCTATTCAAAGGTTTTCTTGCACTAATACTTATAATTTACCCAAAGTACTGCACTAATACTTGTGCATTTCACAAACGTCAGAGAAGTCTATTGGCATATATCAGGCATAACATTTGATAACGGCACAAAAGCATTTGTAAACAAACATTCTAAGGCCTTTTACACGCGAACCAAAGTACGCCCACGCAAACCAATACCACTTTCAGAAAGGTGATAGTTGCCCCTATTCGATGATGTTGTTGGTTTGCGTGGGCGTACTTTGGCTCGCGTGTAAAGGGCCTTAGAAAGTTTGTTTACAAATGTTTTTGTGCCGTTATCAAATATTATGCCTGATATTATATCACAAGTGACAGCTGGCCCAAAATACTTATCGAAATTAAAGTTTAATATGGACCAACAGGTCTGTGCCATAAAAAGGGAGAAATTAAAGTTGTAGGCGAGGTTTCAGGTAACCGCATAGTTGCATTTGAGACTATAGAGATTAGTGACGTTAAACGCACGCACACTAGCGGAAGCAACGCCGTGTAAAGTTATTTATTATTTTCCTCTGGCTAACCTAAAAAATGTATGAAAGTAGACCTGTCAAAATGAGTTTGACATCGATTTGTTATGTATTTTCCTCGGATATTCACTAACACGCTCTCACATATCGCACCAATACAACCGGACGTGAAAATCTCAATAAGCCTTGAAGAAGAACAAATAAAGATTGACCAAATAATCAGACCGGCATTAAAAATGCCTTGTACACCTGAACTAGTTCGCCACAGACATCAGTATTCTATTAACTCGAGCAGTCAACTTAAAGCAAGCCACTAGAAGACTAATTGAAAACTAGCACTATATGGTGGTAGAATTCGCCAAATAATTCAAAATAGATTTGGAATTATGGTGTAACAATAGAAAGTATAGAAATTGTAACCATAGAAAATTAATAATGAAAGGTTGCACCCCTTGTGCAACTTGATTGTACTGAACTGGTACAACTCAGTTGTAAACAAACAAACAGATACACTCATATTTGAAAAAAAAAACATTAAAATGTGTTCCCCTTTGAAAAACTCGCTCGATCATTTGTCCGGAGTTCCACTCCTGTGCGTTCAGCCAATCGTTGCTAAGGTTGACTACTCGATTGAAGACTTTGTTTACTCAAAAGTGACTAGTGAGAGAATTTTTTGTCATACATAAAACTGGTAGAACAACGATTCAATAAAAAAAAATTATTGACGGCAAACCGGTTTCGAGGATCATTCGAAAATATCTTATCTGTAATCTGTAAGTAATCTGTAAATCTGTAATCTAGTAAAACTCAGTCATCCGATCCCCAGCAAAAACTCCAGCGGATCGAGTTTATCCAGAACAGCTTATATTCGGACTTCACTTCAATCAAGTTTAATCAAGTGGCCGGTTGAGAGGGTCTTGTCAATACGGCAGTCAAGACGGCAGAAACGGGTTACCTCCAGCCTGTAAGATCTGGTCATCCCAATATGTTAGTACAGTTCGGAATGCGGTCGGCGAAGTCGTTGAGTCTTCATATGGTGCAGAGTAGTTAGATCCCGCGACCATGACAATCAAAATCAGACATTGGAGACATTGAACATCAGTTTATGCACGTTCGCAGTACGTATCATTGTTGGGACCCAAATCAAAATTAAGCCGGCTGCGGAGAAAATTTTGAAGAAGTTTGATATCGTATCATCAAGAAATTGAGAAGGAAATTGTTTGTACATCTGACAAGTTTCGACTACGCTGAGGCAAGTTAATGCTATGAAAATTATAAGCTGGTGAAACTGGGGCTCACCGACCGAAAAATGCCCGGCGGTTGCCATTGATGGGAAAATTGAAAATCCAGACAATGAACCTCGATATACCCTCACTTTCTGGCCCACATGCTTTCACCAAAGGTCACCTACTGGGGGGGGGGGGGGGGGAACGTTTTGACTAAAGGGTGTTACGATTAAAATTTGGTTGACTTAAACTTGACGCATTTTTTTAATCGAACATTTAAAAAAATCTGAACACCCCTCATTTTGTATGTTCTTTTTACTTAATTGATCATTTTGTCAAGCTTCTGCATTCATGTTCCATCAGATGTCACAGCTGTTGTTTGCGGTGACATCTATCAGAAACTACACACAATCTGTTTTTCTATAATTGTTCACAGAGGACACTGCAGTGCAAAACATGTCTGGTACCTCTATATATGCATTTAGATTATTATTATTCGAAGTCCCTCCTTTTTTACACATTCTGTGGGGCATAAAGTATCTTTTGCGCAGAATATGTAAAAAAGGAGGGACTTCAAATGTTAAACTAAATGCATATATAGAGGTACCAGACATGTTTTGTAGTGTCAGGTACTCTATTTTGTAATCTGTGAAAGAGAAATCACAAATCGAGTGTCAACAAAATACATGGCATGTTGAGAGATTGAGCTCGTGAGAGAGAATTTCTCTCTCAAATTTGAATTTTTTTTTTCGGCTCTCTGGGGACTGGTAGTAAAGCGGGTAAAATTGTATGGGGAAAAATCATTTTTAATTAATTGTAGCTTGATTAACTATTATTTCCGGGAAAAAACTGAACGACAAAGTCCCTAATAAATTTCTTTAGGTTGTCGTTTACTTTTTTTCACCTGAATATGCACCGAAAGCGAATTATTCCCACTTCTCTCAATTTCTATATGGGGATTTTTATTACTTCCTACTAGTGGAACAGCGCCATCTCTGTGGAAAATGGTCGAACACAATGATTAATTTGGAGTTGAGCCTCTCACTTGAACTCGTTATTTTTGTCAAAAAAGGAACGAGAGATTCGAACCAACGATATAGTCGAGGATATAGTTCAGCCCAATAAGTTACTTTGGAGTAAATTGCAGATTCTCAAATTTACGTGAAATAAACTTTATTTTGGGTAGAATATACTTAAGAGTAAGTTTTTTTGATGGTGTTAAATGGAAACAACTAGATGCGATTTACTCAAATTTTGGTTAGTGGGCTGTACCCTAGAATTGAGGGAAAAGTACTAGTGATACTAGTGGTAGTTTTCCATCTTCGTGTGCGTACAGAATGATGCCTCTATTTTGATTTTGACATTTGCTCGTCAGTTATGAAAATGGCGTCCAAGCAAGAGGAGCGATGCCTCAAAATTTTGCACGTGCATCGCAAAAATCCGATCTAAGACTCGCGCGAAACCTACATCAAGGCAGACTTCAAACAGCATCCTGGGCAGGAGTTTCATACGTCAAACATTTTCAAGCAAATGAAACTGTCGAAGTTCGCTAAGAAATATCTGGTTTGGTATGGGTTGATGCATATATTATGTCATGCTCTTAGGGGGGAGAGGGGGTCTAAGATTTTGTGACAAGCAATGCATTAGGTATAGGAAAAACGTCACGATAGGGAGGAGGGGGTAATTTTTTGCTCGATTTAGCGTGACATAATTAATGCATGGGCCCTAAGCAATCTGTACCTGTGGCTTGAAAAGCAACACTTCATTGCAACCGGGACCGTCAACCAGGAAATTTACGTGAACGAGTGTCTGGAAAAGCATCTGCTGTTTTGGCCGGATTTGGCATCCTGCCATCCTGCCATTATGCAAAAAAGGCCGTGGAGTGGTATGCCTAATAAAAAAAATACCATAAATACCAATAACCCAAATGATTTATTCCACAAATGGTTTGAATTATACCCAAAACATGTCGTTAAGCAAAATAACCATAAAAATTTTGTTAGGGAACTCTCCCAGTTTGCAAAAAAAGAGCTCTGCCAGATCGATAAATATTTGGCCATCGTTAAGCGGAACCTGAAGAAGACCCAATAAACTGTTGGAAGCGAGTTTAAGTTTAAGGCAATCTGTAACACCCTTTAGTCAAGTTGTATTTCGGACATGTTACATGACATGACATCAGGAACAATACCAAACGGAAAATCTCAAGTTGCAGAAGGATGCTATTGGCGTTGACGGCGACTCTGTAGCTGGTAAAATCCGCAAGGAAACGTCAGACTGTGCGTGAAACATCGAAGACTTGGTACTACCATAGAGGTAACTCCAAGACCAGAAGGTCACGAAGAAAAATGGTCAACTTTTTGGCTCAGCTCGGGGTACTCTCTTCGGTCCCAAGCTAATCGATGCACCCCTCGAAACATATAAAAATCCACGAACCCCTCATTTTATCTGTCAAACTTCATAGCGAATCCATATGGATATAGGTAAAGAGGCTGAATTTATAAAGAGACGACATGTCAAAATTGGAACAATCGATTGTCTGTCAAAGTCATAGGAAAAGGCATTCCAATCCAGCAGAAGACCTGTCAAATGTATAAGATATCGCCTCTTTATAAATTCAGGCTCTTTAGATATAGGATATGACATATATATGGATTCATATATCCATATCAATCCCTATTCTCAAAACACGGTCAACGAAATGCTTGTTATCCAATCTAACGGAGGTAGTTCACTTCTTTCAGCTATGGATCCACACAACCCATTCAGTTTCCACCTGGGGCCACCGGCCGGCTCAGTTCACACTCATCACCCGGAGCCCACACCAAGTCCTCCCCAGAGCGTTCCCGGTAGACGAACACCGCTGGGAACGGTTGGCCTTGGCGGATTCTACGCTCAACCACATGCCTCAGTATCCGCTTCACTGACTGATGAAAACCGTCCATCGGGTAGCGCCGACAGGTAACTGGCTCTCCGTATGTATTTTTTCCGGAAACCGTAATGTTAATCAAACCAAAGCCATTTCAGTCCACCACCTCATCATCAGCCCGGGCCGCCGGGGGCTGGTGGCAAGCAAAAGAATCGCCAGGGCAAATCGGTCCGGCTGAACATCAATGCCCGCGAGCGACGCCGGATGCACGATTTGAACGACGCTCTCGACGAGCTGCGCAGTGTGATTCCTTATGCGCACTCGCCGTCAGTGCGGAAACTGTCCAAGATAGCAACCCTACTGCTGGCCAAAAATTACATTTTGATGCAGGCCAACGCTCTGGATGAGCTTCGAAGGTAAACTTTTGCTGAAATGAGTTTCAAACCTCTGATTAAAAATTAATCCTTTACAGATTGCTTGCCTACATTCAAAGTGCCGCCGGAGCCGGTGCTCCTACGGTAGATCTGAGAACAATGCCTTCGGCATTGAAGCTTCAACAGTTGCTACAGACGCCACAGCAAGAATTGCAACAACAGGCACAGCAACAACTTCAACAACTGCAGCAGCAGCATCAACAGCAACAGCAACAAGCAGCACAGCAATCGCACGCGCAGCAAGGGGCACAACCGCCAGCCAATCCTAATCCTTGAATTTAAATACGTCCCCTTCTACCTATACCTACGCCAACAGTTAAATTTTTCCAAACATTACAAAACAAAGTTTGCCTACGATTGCAACAGTTTACAATGCTAGTCATACAGCAAGATAGCAACAGTAGAATTATTTAGTGAATAAAAGAAGTAATTTATAGAATTTCACAGTAGCAATAAGTTTCGATACTAGTCGATTCGGGCACCGATGCCAAAGCAGGTCAGCAAAGTGACGGAAATATTTCTAATTTTGAATATTCAATAAAGTGTAGCTGAGATTGAATTGACGGTGATGTTTTTATTACTCAGTAGATATAAGACGTCTAGGGAAGAAACTAAAAAACCTCGATCTGAATTAATCATTTTGTCAAGCTTCTGCATTCATGTTCCATCAGATGTCACAGCTGTTGTTTGCGGTGACATCTATCGGAAACTAGACCTCCTTTTTTACACATTCTGCACACAAAATAGCTCACCCCTCACAGAATTTTCCGCCGAATGTTGTGTATGGGGCGGGGCATAAAGTATCTTTTGCGCAGAATATGTAAAAAAGGAGGGACTTCAAATGTTAAAGCAAATGCATATATAGAGGTACCAGACATGTTTTGTAGTGTCAGGTACTCTATTTTGTAATCTGTGAAAGCGAAATCACAAATCGAGTGTCAACAAAATACATGGCATGTTGAGAGATTGAGCTCGTGAGAGAGAATTTCTCTCTCAAATTTGAATTTTTTTTTTGCTCTCTGGGGACTGGTAGTAAAACAGGTAAAATTGTATGGGGAAAAATTATTTTTATTTAATTGTAGCTTGTTAAACAATAATTTCCGGGAAAAAACTGAACGACAAATTCCCTGACTAGTTTCTTTAGGTTGTCGTTCACTTTTTTTGTTTCTGAATATGCACCGAAAGCGAATTATTCCCACTTCTCTCAATTTCTATATGGTGATTTTTATCACTTACTACCAGCGGAACAGCGCCATCTCTGTGGAAAATGGTCGAACAAAATGATTAATTGGTAGGTGCATCATTTTGAAGTATTTACAATGGATGTGGCCACCAGCGTTGCCAGATATACCGATTTATCGGTATTTATACCGATTTTCAAACTTGATACCTATATACAGATAAGGTTTCTCAGAAAACCGATTTTTGAGTTTTAGTACCGATTTATACCGATTTTTTTATTAATAATCAAAATGATAACTGCCTGCCTGCACTGAATTGTCAGAGGAAACTTTTATGATAGACTTTTATCTTCTTGAAAATTAAAATTTTGGAGCCTGCGCTAAACAAATGTCATCTTCAAAAATGTATTATGCTTGATAATCTTTCGACTAATGCTTCCATTTCCTCGCGTTTTTTGGTAACCAAGGAGCCGAGAAACAGCTGATGGTTCATTCCAATAATTTCTGTAAATCGGGAAATACTGTTATTCAGTGGAAAAATAGGCCCATAAAAACGTTAATTTTTGAACTTCCTGAAATTTCTTTAATCTTCCCTTTGAAGTTTCCTCCAACTTTCCCTAGGAATTTCCGTCCACCTTACCCTGCCATGTATGTTATTGTCGGATTCCTTCCCTTGGAAGCTTCTTCTGGCTTCGCTCGAAAAGTTCTTCCGTTTCCTCCCGTCAGTTTTTTCAACTACCCCGGAACTTCAGAAATGCTTCCAGAGTATTATTGCGGTTCCATTAGTTTCAGGAAAACTTTAGGAACTTTTCAGAAGTTCTAAAACTTTAGAATAGTTCGGACAATTTCGTTAACTTCTGTTTAAATTCGAGAACTTGGGAATCTCAGGAAAGCCCAGAGAACTTCAATGAACTTAAGGAAACTGAAATAAAGAAATTTAATGGTTTTCAGGATAGTTCCATTTGTTTCAGGAGAATGGAGATAACTTTAGGGAAGCTCTGAGAACATATAAATTCAAGGAGATTTCTGAACCTTTAAATGAGTTCCGAGAAACTCAGGGAATTTCCGAAAACTTCAGTTAAGTTCCAAGAGGTTCGTGAAAATGTTAGACACGTACGGGAAGTTATATGAACATTAGAAAATTGTGAGAACATTTTAAGGGAAGCTCAGTGTTTTTATCGGCAGTTTCGAGAACTTTAAAAAAATTAAGAAATCGGAAAGATCAGAGAACTTTAATGCTGATATTCATTAATTTAAAAAAAAAATGATTGAAAGCACTAAAGAAGATCCACGGACTTTTAAAGAAGATAAGTGATTTTCCGGTAGTTTCATAATAATCAAGGAAGTTCCGAGTACTTCGAAGATGATCAGAGAACTTCAAAACAGCCCCATTAACTTTAGGAAAATTTCAAGAACTTTCAAGGAGTTCCGGGGAATTATGGGATCTTCCGAAGTGCAATTCAGGAATGTTTAGAAAACCTCAGGAACATTGTGGGATTTTTAGGGCTGTTTTATCAATCTCAGGAAAATTGCTGGAACGTGCTAACATCCCCCAGAAATCTATTTCTTCCAGATATTTTCCCATCTTCTCCTTGAAGTATCTTTCAACTGTACCGTACGCCCTCTGGCGTCCGACTTTTTCCAAAAGTTTCTTCCAATCTACCTTAGGAAGTTTCTTCCAGTGTCTCCTGGAAGTTTCTTCCGTCTTCTCCAGGAAGTTCAATTAAAGTTCTACCGGATGTATCTATCGAGTTCTCCCAGAAGTTTCTTTCGTATTCCTCTGGAAGTTTCTCCATAAGTCACTCTCCGTCGAGGGGGGCGACACATCTAAATCTCAAATTTAGATGCTCAATAAATCTCACTCTAGCGAATAAATCTTCGAAAAATCTTCTTTCATTTCTCGCATCTACTTGCATCGCGCATCATCTTTTTGCAGGAAATCTTCAAAATCGTGATAAATCTTCTTTCTGTCTACTCAGCGTACGCGCAGCTAGCCACAGCAAAACACAATATTTCCTGCATCGTAGATAGAGTCGTCCCCCTCGCTCTCCGTAGTATTTTTTTCCGACTTATTGGAATGTTTTTCCGAGCTTCTCCTGACTTCCCTTGGAAATGGCACCTCCGGGATTGGATTGCGATTTCCAAACTTGGTTGGCTTCTGGATTTTTTACGAAAGTTACTAAAATATATTTGCCAGAAGGTTCTCAATATTTGTCTTAGAAGATCCCCATCGGATGTTTTTTTCGAAATCTTTTAGAAATATTTCCCAGAAATTTCTTCCAGCTAACATGGAAAGTACATCTTTCAAGTTTAGTCTAAAAGTTTGAAAAAAAAATAAAATTAATTAAAATAGTGAATACCGATAAATACCGATTTTTAAATCATTTGATACCAAGGGAATCTGGCAACGCTGGTGGCCACCCTTCAGAACATTTTGAGATACTTGGTTTTTGACATCGTTTGTTTATCTTTCCCAGAAATAAATTATGTTTCTCTACAACTTTGCCTCAGACGTCATTACGATCATGAATACCGTTTCCGTGCTACCTTTTTCGACAAATTTCAAAGACGTCATTGCGAAAACTTTACAAGATCCAAAATGGACGAGTATGAGTTTTTACGCAAACTTTCATACAAATCGGAGAAGTTTGATACAACAATTCATTTTTTCACCTGGAACTGCTCAAAATTCTTTAAATTCTTTGGAATTTACCATAATTCCTTGAAACTTGTTGATATTTTTGCAATTTCCTGAAATTAATGGAAGCACTCTGAAGTTCTTCGATCTTGCTCGAAGTACTCAGACCTATATTAAAGAAAACGAAACTGTCTAAAAATCTCTTAACATCTCTGAAGCAGGCTTGCTTCCACTCACTTGCAATAAAAAATGATTTTCGGAATTTTGAAATCATTAGATATTATAATGATATTTTGTACACGTTAGTTGCAAGAAGAGGTTGAACTGCAAGTGTTTGCCACATATTACGGGTCAAATTTGCTTGCTGATAGTCACAATCAGCAATTTTACGACTCGTGAGCGCTCACTCTGAATAATAAACGAAGAAAAAAAAACCTGAATGAACGCTCACGAATCATAAAATAGCTGATTGTGACACTCTGAATGCGAAATTAACAGGTTTTATGCGGCAAACATTTGCCTTTCAAATTCTTCCTGTATTTAACAATTACAAATTTTCATTATAACATCTAATGATTTCAAAATTCCGAAAATCCTTTTTTATAGCAAGTGAATGGAAGCAACCCTGCTCTGAAGTTCTTTTGACTTCTCTTAATATATAGGATCTTCTCAAAGCTTTTTCTCGATATTTCTATCTGAAATTAATGTGACTACCTTAAAGTTCTCTGATCTTTGCTGAAGTTCCCGAAATTTTCTGAAGTTATCGAAACTGCCACGAAGTAAATAATTGGACTTCATGGACCCTACCACAATTTTCCTAAATCTAGGAACCTTGCTAAAGTTTTTGAAAAAAATCCTGGTAGCTCAACACTTATTTGAAAGTTCCGTAATTTCATTGATGTTAATTGAACTGCCCTGAGGTTCTCTGATCTTCCCTGATGATCTCGGAGCAAATTTTCTGAAGTGGTTCTCTGTAGCTCTGAAATTAATGGAAATGATCGGAAAATCTTAAAACTCAAGCTCCCTCAAGTTCCCGGAACATCTTAAAAGTCATTGATATTTCAATAATTTTATCACCAATCGATCAGAAATATTTCTACGCATTGGTAGCAATTGTTCCGATTGTTGATTTTAAACAAGAAAAACTATTGAAAAGTGGTAAATGACAAGCATTGTCCAAAAGCATCAAAATAACTAACAAATCCACCAATTACGTACATGCATATGCTGCTTCCCCAACACAGTCATCAGAGAGTCTTTAGTTGACGAAAAAATCGAACTGGAAGCAGGGTTGCTTCCACTCACTTGCTATAAAAAAATGATTTTCTGAATTTTGTAGTCATTACATGTTATAATTTATTATATTTTGTCCTTGTTAGATACAGGAAGAGGTTGAAAGGCAAGTGTTTGACACATACTACCTGTCAATTTCGATTCCAGAGTGTTACAATCGGCGATTTTATGATTCGTGAGCGTTCACTCAGAGTGAGCGCTCGCGAGTCGTAAAATCGCTGATTGTGACTATCTGAAAGCAAATTTGACAGGTTTTATGTGTCAAATACTTGCCTTTCAGCCTCTTCTTGTATCTGACAATGTCAAATTATCATTATAATACCTAATGATTTCAAAATTCAGGAAATATTTTTTTATAGCAAGTGAGTGGAAGCAAGCCTGACTGGAATTCGCCTCCGATCTTCGGGTGTATGCAAATAGGGAGGATGCAATTGCGTAACATTTTGCGCACTCATCGCCATATTCAAAACCACAAGATTTTTCCAGCTATTCGATTAAATATTTATCGAATCTTCATATTTCTACTCGTTTGATTTAGCGCAGTAGAGAAAACAAATAAAAGAACTAATTCAAGAGCAAATGTTCATTACGTCGAATGTAACAAAGGTAAACAAAGTCGAGCTATCAGTGTCAATCGATTCTCCTGCTATTACACTATATACTGTCCGAATATAGGATCAAATCCCATTTTTAAATTTATTTACCAGTCGAATTGCTTTTTGACGTAATCACCTTCCGATCAAAATAGTTTTCGATGTTACTTAAGTCACCCAATTTCTATGGAGATGCCGTTTGACTTAAGTAACAGCGCTGAGAAACCCGTGAAAAGTGTACGTTCGTCGTTTCGCTTTCTCTTTATTAAAGTGAATAAATCGAACTGTTTGTTGCTAAGATGATTTCGGTGGTCCTAAAATGATGAATGGGCTGCACGTAAGGAGACGTAATTGATAATTCTCCCGAATATCCTGGTAAATACACTTTGACTTAAGTAACAATAGGGGCCACCAAACGACGTATAATAACTTTTGACTCAAAAACCAGTATTTTTTAGCATGAAAACTAGCGATTTGCATTTGTATGATTAAAACCCTGCTAAATATGTTAAACATTGCTATCACTATGAGATTATATGTGTTTACTTGGAAATAGGAATAACTTTTCGGTCATCAAAACAAAACTTTATTTTTCTCGGATTGGTGCGAATGTTACTTACGACATAATGAAAATTTGCTCTTGAATTTATCTGAACAGGCAGAGAGAAGAACCATGGCGTAAAACAGGATCATATATTCGCCGAAAAAAGTGTTAAGCGTCTTTTTTTTATTTATACATTAAATTTATTTTTATTCAGTTGTTTTGATTTACCCGAGGATTTACCATAGTTTTACCACAGACAAACAGACATGACATATTGAATATTTCTCACTGCAAAACATCGTCGCTAAAACATTACCGCCATCTGTTGAGTACCCTGTGGTGGGTAGTACACTGAACAGATGGTGGTAGTGGGTGAACGTCAAACGCAAGGGAATTGACTATGCGCGCCACAGGTTGCGGTACTACCAACTACGATACTTTTAAATTTACCGTTAAATGCTTGTTCGATGAACAACTTGCGAGAGTTCTGTCTGTTTGTCTGTGGTTTTACAATGTAAGTGATCAACATTTGTTATTCATTTTTTACTAAAATTACTGAAAGCCATTGGCTAATTTTTGCTAATTGGAATTTATCGTTTTACAGTGTGAACATTTGTTCTATTTTAAATTTTTAAATTTTAAATTTCCTATCTAACTACATTAAATCCTAACTAAACCTAAATTATGGGTAAAGATATCTAAGTTTTTCGTACTCTGAATGAATTTAGAGTCCTACCCAAGTAACAATTTCCAGTTGAAGAAACGCTTTCGTTTTGATTTTGTTCAGCTGCATGTTGAATAATAATTGCACAATGTGTTCACCACAACTTTTATAAAACCCTTGTTTACACTCGTTTGGAGAACCTATACAACTGCAACACAAAGGTGTTGTCTAACGTATTCAGTAAAACGTTTGCCCAAAATCAATTTCTTGTTGAAGAAACGCTTCCATTGTGATTTTATTCAACTGCATGCTGAATAATAACTGTACAATTTGTTTATTACAACTGCTGTAAAACTCTTGTTTACACTGGTTTGGAGAACCTGTTCAACTACAGCATTATATGTATACGCGGTATAGGAGTAGAAGCAACTTTTATACAACGTTTATAGATACATATTTAAACTCAAGCTTTATTATTTTGGTGAAAGCTCCTATACAACGATTGTAGACACTTCTTGACAGCTGCTTTGAAATTTAGTAGAGAGTGAACCTGAGAGGCGTTTGTTGCACTCTTTTATGACTCCTAAATAATCATTGTACAGCAAGCGGTGAAAAGCGTTTACAGCACTTTTTAATGACTCCTTAATAACCGTTGTGTAAGTACTCACAATATTCACAGATTAAAATTAATTTAACAATTGTCGTGGTACGCCAAAATGATTGCTTGTACAGTTTTTATTAATTTAATTTATTTGTAATTATGCCATAATTCACATTCTGTGATCATGGAGGAAGTAGTAACTAGCATCGGTTTAATCTTTGATTGATATTCTTTCAATTAATCTCTCTAATAATTAGTTGACAGAATTTATCTAGAAATGTTATCGTTGATTATATGATATATGTCTTAAATTAATGTTTGCATTTATTAATAAACACCTATATATATAATTTACCTCTACTTCACCGAGGGTTTCTCGAAGCCAGATTCTAACTCATGATCCCGGATTGCCAGCCGCTTCTGTTTCCATCTGCTCTATTCTTGAATACATATTTTGATCATATGAGAGAAGTATATGCAGCTCATCTTGAGTGACTTCTCTTGCAGTCGAATAATCATTGCCTTATGGTCATATAAACGTGCCTATCACTTGTGCTATTTTTAGCAACAAAATTGTGGTTGGTGGTTGGTCGAACGTAAACAATCATTTAAGAGTGCTCCAAGCAGCTTTTGAAGCTTTTAACCAAATGACAATACAACTACATTCTTGTTCAACTCTGGAAGCTATTATTCAACGTTTGATCAACTCAGGTGTTGTATAAGAGCTCCCAATGGTTTGTTTTGATGCGTTTATTCCACATCCTGTATGGCTCCTGTCAAACAGTTTAACCGAACGTAAACAATCATTTAAGAGTGCTCCAAGCAGCTTTTGAAGTTTCTAACCAAAAAGGCAATACAACTACATTCTTGTTCAACTCTGGAAGCTATTATTCAACGTTTGATCAACTCAGGTGTTTTATAAGAGCTCCCAATGGTTTGTTTTGATGCGTTTATTCCACGTTCTATATGGCTCCTGTCAAACAGTTTAACCGAACGTAAACAATCATTTAAGAGTGCTCCAAGCAGCTTTTGAAGCTTCTAACCAAAAAGGCAATACAACTACATTCTTGTTCAACTCTGGAAGCTATTATTCAACGTTTGATCAACTCAGGTGTCGTATAAGAGCTCCCAATGGTTTGTTTTGATGCGTTTATTCCACATCCTGTATGGCTCCTGTCAAACAGTTTAACCGAACGTAAACAATCATTTAAGAGTGCTCCAAGCAGCTTTTGAAGTTTCTAACCAAAAAGGCAATACAACTACATTCTTGTTCAACTCTGGAAGCTATTATTCAACGTTTGATCAACTCAGGTGTTTTATAAGAGCTCTCAATTGTTTGTTGGGTAGTTTGGTGCCAACTGGCGAGCGTAGTCATTCTCTGGTCGATTTGATCTAGATTTGCCAGCCGACGAGCTGACGTCCGTGTGCGCGGAGGCAGATTCAGAATCATCTTCAGGAACTTGTTCTGCAGGACTTGGAGCTTCTTCCGATGTGTTTTAGCACAACCCTTCCATACCGGAGACCCATACTCCAGCATAGGCGCAACAATCTGCCTGTAGACAGCCAGCTTGTTGACGGTGGATGCTTTCGAGCGACGGTTGATGATCGGATAGAGCCGTTTCAGCATTATGGTGCCTTTTTTGACTCGGTCTTCCACGAGCGACCGGAAGAGGAGCTTACTGTCGAGAATCAGGCCAAGGTAGCGTACCATGGGTGACCACTCAGTTTCAGCGTTCAGAACCTTTATCTTTGATGACGGTTTGAGCCGGTCGGTGTTGCTATGTGGAAACACAATGGTTTGCGTTTTGGCCGCGTTCACACATATCTTCCAGTCGGTGAGATATATGGTGTAGGCATCCAATCCGTTTTGGAGCTTCGATACGAGAGTGCGCATTACTCGTCCCTTGTAGCTGATTGCCAAATCATCAGCAAACAGCGACAGTGTCGGTATGTCCGATGTTTACAGATTGTACAATATGGGTCCTAGGATGCTTCCTTGAGGCACACCAGCGGGTACATCATACGGTTCCGAGAGAGCACTGCCTACGCATACTTGATACGTCCTGCCGTCGAGGTAGTCCGAGATGATCTTCACCAGGTAGGTGGGGAAACGAAATTGCAGAAGCTTGTGCACCAAGCCATCGTGCCACACGTTATCGAATGCCTTTTCGATGTCCAGTATCGCCATGACCGTTGTCTTCAAGACCGACTTCGCGTGATTGATGAAGTTTGAGACCCGCTTGAG
This sequence comes from Ochlerotatus camptorhynchus, assembly GCF_037179485.1. Taxonomy (NCBI): domain Eukaryota; kingdom Metazoa; phylum Arthropoda; class Insecta; order Diptera; family Culicidae; genus Ochlerotatus; species Ochlerotatus camptorhynchus. Next base: position 1,332,267 of record NW_027040591.1, on the reverse strand, counting down.
TTGGTCCACCGTCGACCCAACAAACAATTTTAGCTGCAGATTAGCTTATACAGCCAAAATTTGCCTTATGCAGCTAATTTTTGCCTGTATAAGCTAAGCTGCAGCTAAAATTGTTTGTTGGGGAGTGACCTCGTCGGAATCCAAATTGCTCGTCCAGTAGGATGTCGTTCGCCTCGGTGTGCTCGAGGAGTCTGGCGTAAATGAGTTTTTCGAACAACTTGCTAAGTGAGGAAAGCAAACTGATCGGACGGTAGCTTGACGGGTTGGTGGGATCCTTTCCCGGCTTCGGTATCGGTACCACCTTGGACCGTTTCCAGGTAGCTGGGAAGCTCCAGACAGCGATTGAAGACGTTCACCAGAAGAGTATGCGCTTTCGGTCCCAAATTCTTCAGGACAATGTTGAAGAGTTCGTCGAAACCCGGTGCCTTCATGTTCTTCGTCGACTTGATGGTGTTCACCAGCTCATCAAGTGTGATTTTCCGGTCCGCCGGAAGCTCGCTAGGCTCAGTAGCTAGTTGGTAGACGCTCTCAAGCACCGGACCCTCCATCGGGCTGACAATATCTCGACCCAGATTATGCGAAGCCATAAAATGTTGAGAAATGGGGTTCGCCTTTTCGAGGGCTGTTATGTGAACCTCATTATCAACTCTAAGAGGTGGCATGGGCTTTGGTTTGTTTTTAAGCACTTTTGTTAAACGCCAGAAGGGCCTAGAGTAATTTGGTAAACTACTAAGGTCTTTTGCAAACTGCCTGTTCCTAAGTTTTTCCACCCTAATGGCAATAATTTTGTTTAATTTGTTATATAAAACTTCTTTGGAACTGCCTCCTAACACAATTCCTAAGAGATATTATACGCTTGGTCTCATCATCAAGATTGGTAAACTTACATGTCACCGGGGTTGTCGGGATGAACCGTTGTTCCTGTTCCGCTTCGCCTATGTCATCGGAGAGCGCTTGCAGCACGCCGTCGATTTCTTCCGTCGTCGTTAACGCAGGATTTTCGACCACTCGATCCTCCATAAACCGCTGGAGTTGAAGCCAGTTCGCTCGATGATAGTTTCGCCTACGATGCTGCTGACATTTGTTGATGGTTTGATTTATCTCGAAAACCACCGGTAGGTGGTCGGATGACAGATCGGTAATGGCACGGGGCTCAGAGCAACCATCCGCCATGTTGGTGAGAACGATGTCGAGGGTGGATCCGACACCGGCTGGTGAGTAGAATGTAGGCGAGTCCGGTTGGAGGACCACGTAGTGTCCCGCCTGCAGGTCCGTGGCCAGCACTGCTCCGTTTTTGTTACTTCTTGCATTGCCCCACAGCGAGTGGCGTGCGTTGAGATCACCGGCGAGGATAAACTTACCCTTCCGACGAGTCAACTTCTGGATGTAATTCTTGAGACGATCGATTGTTCCATCCGACTCCTTACATTGGGCAGGACAGTAGATGGCAATGAGTGTGATGAGACCATTCGAAGATGCCAGCTCGACTCCAATGGCTTCCACGAACGATAGACGAAAGTCAGGCAGCATCCTGTACTCCAGTGCTCTCCTGATGGCAATGGCAACGCCACCACCCCTCTGTGCTCGAACTCGGTCCAGTCTAGCAATTGTGTGATTTGGCAGGCTAAAGTTGACCTCCGGCTTGAGATACGTCTCGGTTAGAAACGCGACATCGATGTTATGTTGGCGCAGGAAATCTACGATTTCCGGCTGTTTTCTCGCCACTGACTGGGCGTTCCAATTAAGGGCGTTGATGGTGAACGTGAAAGTTCGTCATGAAGTGCATCATTTGCACCATCATTTTTTTGCATTTCACTGACAACCGTTACCTGCGTCAGACCATCGGTTGGAGGAAGCAACGGTACAGCACCAGGCTGGGTTCCTCAGAATCCTGGAGGAATGCTGCTTGGTTCGGCTTGCGTCGAATTCCTATACTGCCTTCTGGGCAGCGGAAGGGGAGGAAGGTTTGGTGCGCGTCCTTCGGTTGGAGGAAGCGGTGGAAAATCATTTTCCAGATCGATTCCGGGTAGTTGCTTCTTTTTCTGCTGTCTCGGCTGGCTTGCTTTCTTCCGCAGTGCGATGAATTCAGCCCGCTTGGGACACGATCGACTAGCCGGTGTGTGGGCATTCCCGCAGTTGACACAGGTTGGGTGCTTGTCCTTCATGTCCACGATGCATTGGGCAGTGACATGTTGTTGGCCGCTTTTGGAGCAACGCGACTTCATATGGCAGTTGCGCGCGCCATGTCCGAAATTCAAGCAGCTGGTACACTGCGTCACTTCACGGTGGACCGGCTTGTACCGCTCCCACTCGACAACGACACTGAGCAGCGTTCGGATGCTTTGAAGCTGCCTCATGTTTGTGGATCCGCCAACCAAATGCACCAGGTACAGTTGGTCGCGATACTTGATCGCCTCGTTGTGGCGTTTGATCACGAAAACCTGCGTTTCAGCTCTTCTTCCACAACCGAAACATCCAGCTCGTGCAGCCCGCGTAGAATAACCTTGAAGGGCTTCGTCGACGGCACGTCGTTGGTGAAATATTCCACCTTTCAGAGTTGCAGTGTCTCCGCCACGGATTTATAATGTTCCGCCGAGGGGACGGTGATTTTCACGCCATCAGCGCAGAGACGGAATTCGGCCCGTAGCCCTTTACGGACTAGCACATTCAGATTGTCAAGCAGCTCGCGTGGCTGTCCCTTGACATAGAAAGGAGGCAACTTCTCCTTTTTCTCAACGCTTTCACGCCTTTCGCCATCATCCTCCTGGAGCAGCGAGAACTGGTTGAGGGTTAGTACCCGCTTCGTATGTCTGGCATCGACATTGTTATCCGCCGGCCGCTTGCCGCCTTGCTTCTGGCTACCGCTTGGGCCCGGCTTACCCATGCTTGGGTTGAACGAAAAAACGTTCGACCACGCGCGAGAAAAAACTTGCGAAAACACGGGAGAAAAGAATACTTGCGTTCGACCACACTGAGTGCTGATCGTATGATTGTATGCGCCTGATAAGCATCTTTTTGAAAAAGATTAAGATTTACCAACTTGTTGAGAGAAGGAGTTTAACGAGAAAAACTAAAAAGGGGAGGAGCTTTAGCTGGGACACTGATATTCTGCGGACTTCCAACCTGTCGCTGACACCAGTTTAACTCCTGTCCAGCAGCAGACGGGCCGAGACTCTTGCGAGTGCCCAATCATTGAACCGAAGAATATGGGATTGTCCGGTCCGACTTCCAAAGGCTTTGAGCCTTTACTACCATCGGCCCTTTTCAGGGCCACGAAGATTTTCCAAAGAGTTCAATTTCTGAACATGTCCCAACTAAAATGTATATCAAAAGGTTCTTTTCAGGGCAATCATAATCATACTAAAGAGTATAAACAGACAGAACCCCACTCAAATTCCTATTTCTACACAAAACACAAGCTCCTGCTGCAGTTAACAAATAACATTTATTATATGAGACCACGCACACCAAACTTCTTAAATTATGTTCGGTACTTTTTTTTGCTGAACTTAGTCTGTAAAATACAATTTTTACCGATTGTTCTGTAAAATACGGTGTTTTACCGGTTTTCAGCATTTAAAAGTGACGAATTTCTGTAATTTACAGAAAATTACCGTAAAATGTAAATAAAATTACGGATTGAACCCGTAAATGGCTGCAATTCCGTAATACTGTAAAAAACTATTACGTATGTACAGTAAAAATAATGTTTTACAAAACAAACTGTACGTTAAATACGATATTTTTGAAAAAGTACCGAACGATTTGTAAATTACGTGCTGTCAAACTTATTTTTTGTCCACCTTTTTAAAGTTGGTTATGACTCGTTTCTCCGGTGTTATAAAGTGCGCAATTGGAAAGTGTTTGAAAAATGAGTAAATACTCCAACAAATGTAAACTCTCGATGGAGGAACAGAAGATCTTTTTCATTAGTAAGTAAAATTAAAACTATTATTACTATTATTATTATTTTTATCATTAATTTCGATTATATTTTTTAGATGGTTCTCGAGATGAATGAAGATCCCATCATGTGTTTTTCCTACGGTCAGCTCGGGCACCACCTCCATCACCATCCATGCGCTATCAGCATTTGTGTTCCCTGCAGAAGTGAAGAGATGCATCGGGAAAATGCATCCACCGAATTCAGAGAATGAAGGAATATGAACTCTGGGTTCCAAATCACAATGCTGTTAACAGCTTTCCGAAACAGACGGAAAATGCATGCATATTAAAAACATTGTAGCTAATAACATTCGTAGAAAAAAAAATACCAAATAACCTATTTATCTTATTGTTAACTTCAAATTTGAAAAAAGAAAGAATAATCCATGCATCCATAAAAAATGCAGTAACAAAACAATCGGTAATTTTTACCGAACAAATTTTAGATCGACCGGTAAACATTTTACAGCATTTTCGGTAAAAATTTACAGAGCGGTATCGTTAAATTTTGACAACTCAGCTGAATATAAATTTACTGAATGTACTGTAAAACATAAAAATTACCGAATCGATTACCGAATGTTCAGCTGTTCCATATTCGGTAAAAAATTACAATGTTCTGTAAAAAAATCTTAGTGTGCGCAGTCCTCCGTCACCATTGCGTACAACCCCATATAGAGCTGTTCCTTGTAGTTTTTCGCCCACATAGTTTTGATTATAAAAAAATGTTTTCGGAGCTGGTTACTCATGGAGTAACTATAAGGAACCACCAGCCTGACAACGTGAAAAAATAAAATTTTGCATCTCTCTTATTATGGATTAATCACCAAACTCAATCATCAAAAGATTGAACTGGTCATGCCCTTCAACTTAGTACAAAACGCCATCACTCTAAAGCCACTATTCCTGGTGCGATTAATTAAGAGAGTGAAAATGGACTGTTAAATCACTGTGCACGCTCTAAGGGGACGAAATAGGGGTTTTACATATCCCCCTTCACTCCTGAATTTTGTATTATTTGAATGGAAACTCGACTATCCACGCGCAATTTTATTCCGGAACACGAGGGTGACGTCAACAAACTCTGCATTTTGGCAACGCTTCTCTTCAAATTTTATGGCAATTTTATAGCAGCATCAACCGCCCTGAAAAGGCCCGAAGACAGCATAAACAGCATGTGTCATTCTGACGATTGCACACAGTGTCACCAACACTTTCGCACACTTCCCACGCACACAAACAGACAACTATGGTAAAGTGCCAGAAATAAGACCTTCGTTCTGGAGCAAATAATTTTATATTGTGAAGCTAAATTTCGTTTGAGTCCTTGTTTTGTCAACTGAATGGAAATATTTCAAAAATACTTCCAAACGGCTAAACATAACCCTTTACTATATCGAATGATTGCATGGTTCATAGTATGTACACCTACCTTCAATCCTACCAACACAGGCAGTAATGAATGAATCAGAAAGGCCTTTTCTGACGTCGAATTGATCTCATGCCGTTTACTCGGTTTACTCATGCCATTCGTATCACACACATCCATCGAAAATATTAGGGTGGTCGTGGCTCGAGACGGCTAATACATAGGTGTAACAGTCGGAAGAAGTGTTAGTTTGTTTACTTAAATGAACCATGCCCATTTTGTTATGGCATGTTTGCTATACGAAATGCACCTCGTGTTTATTAGCGAATTTCACATCAAAGATTGATTAATTGAGTAGGAAATCAGTTTGGCACGGCATTTGTGACCAGCATACACCTTCCGGTAGTATGAAACAGGTCAAAAACTGTTCAAATCCGCAGATAAAATTTTTGTTTTGAATTTCTGTATAGCAAAATAGTGAACTTTTCGTGAACATTAACGGCAAAGAACTCACCAACACTGGGAGACTGTGAGTTCCTGCCCACCTGTTCATTTTCCATCGTGGTCGTGGCTCACGATGGAAAATGAACAGGTGGGCAGGAACTCACAGTCTCCCAGTGTTGGTGAGTTCTTTGCCGTTAATGTTCACGAAAAGTTCACTATTTTGCTATACAGAAATTCAAAACAAAAATTTTATCTGCGGATTTGAACAGTTTTTGACCTGTTTCATACTACCGGAAGGTGTATGCTGGTCACAAATGCCGTGCCAAACTGATTTCCTACTCAATTAATCAATCTTTGATGTGAAATTCGCTAATAAACACGAGGTGCATTTCGTATAGCAAACATGCCATAACAAAATGGGCATGGTTCATTTAAGTAAACAAACTAACACTTCTTCCGACTGTTACACCTATGTATTAGCCGTCTCGGTCGTGGCTGGTGTAGTGTGATCGGAGCGACTATTTACGACGGTAGAAATTCATACAGCGAGCCTACTTCGACTGGCCAGTAAAGAGCAGCAGAAAAATGAGCGTACGTACGTACAACTCGAGCTCGTCGGTGAAGTGAAGTCTATCGTCGTCGTCGCGGCGGAATCTCCTCGCGTAATAAAGAGTGTACTGCACTATGCTATAATGGTCTAATGTCATTGTCGAAACGCGATTCAGTGATACATACTTTAATTCCGACATTCGCGGTATCTTTTCCGCGCTGGAAAGCCCCTTGCTTGTGGAAGAGGACCTCCTCCGTTGAAGGTCCTTGAAAAATTCGTGGGCACAGCAGTTGGCGACGATCCGCAGAAAGATCGTTCAATTTGGTGTCCGTCGGTAGAAGAAAAAAAAAGTTAATCTATCGCCTGGCGCAATACACTGGTGCAGCAAAAAATAGTGGTGTTGTACACTGAAGTGAAAAGCAAGACTTCCCTGCCCTACTATACTGGTGGTCGGAACGGGAGAAGAGTACCGATGGAAAGCGTTTTTTTTTCCCTAGAGGTGGAAAATTGGTGTCAAATGCGAGTAGTACCGGAATGAAGGTCTTCCGATGAAAGATGAAATTGTAATTCAGGTTGATATGTGACACGGAAAGCTCATGGATGGTAGTGCTTAGTGTTCAGAGATCTAGGGATTTTTTGTGCTGGGTACAGAGGGAGGGAGGGATACAGAAATTGGAGCTCAGCAATTTTCATCGATCAAAGTCAGCGAAGTTTTTGGTTTATAGAGAATTGGCAGGACTCGGATCGAATTTCATGGATACGCACATCGAATTGAACGGCTTCTTGTTTCCCTCGGAAGTGTGCTAGGTGAGTTGCTTAAGATAATTTTCAGGGTTGAATGCTTTTGTTAATCGACATTTCTAATTTTTCTTTCAGTGGTAACATTAACTATCCAGCCCAACACGAACTTGTTCAGGTAGGTTCAGAGTATTGCAGTAGGTCTTATCAATCCACATTGTCGGGTTCTACGGTAACTTATAACCATACGTAATTTTTCGCACGATAACAACTTGTTATCGTACACTCCTTGGTAGGGGAAATGACGGCTTTGTTCAGCTCTTTACCTATTATCGTCAGAGGAGATGAAGTCTTTTAGCGCTCATTTTTCAATGTCGGCAGACAGTAGCACATACTTGGCTCGAACATTGGGAAGGTTTTAAAACGTCTTCTTTACATATAATTTATGCCCAAGGTGAACCAGTCCCTGGCTGAAAACCTTGTAAATAAAGCAAAACTAAATTATGATGCGTTTCTTACAAAGATTAGATAGAACGAAGGAATTATGCTCCCCTATTTTGATGCGGCCGCTATTCGCATAACAGTCCTATGTAGATAGGAAACCCTGAAGACATAGGATTGTTACACGAATAGTTGCAGTATATGACTCAATAGCTTGGTTTAAATTATTAGGATTTGGCTTTAAAGTGATTCTTAAGACATTCAGTGATTTCCAACCTTCTCTGCAACGATAACGGCATCGCACGGATTTAATTTTCACCAGGAAAAAGGAAAAAATTGCACAAAACAAAACAAGAGTTCAATAAATATATTAATCTCAAAGAATTTCATACACATTGAATAAACTTATTTCAAATATATTACGAAATATGTCTCTGTAGGACAATTTCATAGGGCCCTATTATGTAACTCGAGCTGAATATCACTTCTGGTCACTGGTGTATTTTGGAATTACTTCTGTAATACCAAAATAGACCAGTGACCAGAAGTGATGCTCGACTCATGGACCCATACCACTCATTGTAGCACGGATTGCAGTGGGCCCTCCTCACTATTTGATTTGATCAAGCTTAATATCCTCTGATTGTCCTCAACATGCCACTGTATGAAGGGTCGAAAACGGGTCGGGTGGATCGATAGGCAAACGCGTTGCCAGATATACCGATTTATCGGTATTTATACCGATTTCCAAACAAGATACCGATATACAGATAAGGTTCCTCAGAATACCAATTTTTAAGATTTTATACCGATTTATACCGTTTTTTTTAATAATAATAATAATAATAATAATTTTGGCCTGTCTGCGCTCGAAAAAATTTTTTGTGAGCCTTCAAAATTCTAAACAATCATCTCTAAAGATGCCTTATGCTTGAAACTCTTTCGACTAATGTTTGCATTTGCTCCCTGTTTTTGGAGAGAAATAATCGATGGCTCTTTCGGGTAATTCCTAGGGAATCAAGAAATATTTTTTTAAACATTAACTTCCTGAAGTTTCATCCAACTTTCCCAAGAGACTTCTTCCACTTTACCCTGGAAGCTTCTTCACCCTTCGCTCGTATCATTCTTTCATCTTCTCCCGCTAGTTTTTTCAACTTTCCCTGAACTTCAAGGATGCTATCAGATTTTTTTTTGCGTATCCACACTAGCTGTAGGCACATTTAAGAAGTTCTGAAACTTCAGAAAAGTCCAGCCCTTTGTGTAAGTTTCGATAAATTAAAGACAATTTCACTTCTGTTAAGCTTCGAAAACCCGGGAATTTCAGAAAAGGCCAGCGAACTCCAGTGAACTTAAGGAAACATCATACATATTTTGGAAAGTTCACAAGTCCAAAGAACTTCAGGGAAAATCAATGGTTTTCAGGAACTTTAGTGAAGCTCAGACAACATCAGGATTAATTAATTAAATTGCTGAAATTATAAAGGAGTTCCGAGAAACTCAGACAATTTCCAAAAACTTCAGCAATGTCCTGAGGGGCTCATGCAAATTTAGTAAACGTAACATTTTATGGGAAGTTCTATGCTTTTTATGGCAGTGTCGATAACTTTAAAAAATTAAAAAAAAAAATCGTTAAGATCAGAGAACTTCAATGCTGATGTCACAAAAATTCAAGAAAATTGTAAGAGCACTTAAAAAATTTCGTAATGTGCAAGAAAGTCCAGAGACCTTCAAAGATGATTAAAGATATTCCGGTAGTCTTATTATAATCAGGGAAATTCCGAGCGCTTCGAGGATGACCAGAGAACTCCAAAACAGCCCCTAATTCAGGAAAATTAAAAGAACTGTTAAGGATTTTCGAGGAATTATGGAATATTCCCAAGTGCATTTCAGGAATGTTCCGAAAACTTCAGGGAAATTGAGGAGTCTTCAGGGATGTTTTATGAACATCAGGAAAATTTTCTGGATCATTAGAACATCCTCCAGAAATCTATTTCTTGCGAAATTTTGTCCTTGTTTCTTTTGACTGTTCCGTAAGCGCTCTGGCTTCCGACTTTCTTCAGGTTTTTCTTCCAATCTACCTTAGGAAGTTTCTGCCAGCGTCTCCAGGAAGTTTCTTTCGTCTTCTCCAGGAAGTTCAATTAATTCTCCCAGAAATTTCTTTCGTCTTCCTCTGGAAGTTTGACCATAAGTTTGTTCGACTTCTACTGGAAGATTTTTCCGAGCTTCTTCTGGCTTTCCCTGGAAATGGCTACTTCAGAAAATTTACTTCTGCTTTCCGAAACTTTTCTGGCTTCCTTTAGATGTGACATGCGATTTTTTCCGATAGTTTATTTAATTTTTTGCCACAAGTTTCTCAATTCGTGTCTTGGCAGTTTCCCGGATGTTTTTCCAACTCTTCTTAGAACTTTCATCGAGCTTCATCCAGGATAGCTTCTTTCGTCTTTCTTTGGATGTTTTTTCGACTCCATTCAGAAGCTAATTCAAACATTTTTCATCCGGAATTTTCCGATCATTGTACAAAAGCTAAAATTTTTCTTTGATTAACGGCTTTCTCAGTCTTAAAAACTGCAACAACTACGATGTAATCTGCTGGACATTTCGGCCATGGGTTGTGGTCTTTTTCAAGTGAAAATATTGTATGTCGTTATCAATAGTTTAGTCGTTGTTGTGGCTGATTTTCCATATTTTGGTTTCATTTAATGATATTTTATTGAAAAAGCTATTTTCTCACTATTTTGACCACCACTTAAGGACAACGATAATTTAAAAAAAAATTAAAAAAATAAAGACTGTTTTAAGACTGAGAAAGCCGTTAGCAATTCTCCACAAGTCCCAGTCGTCACCATCGTTAAAATTTTCGCTTTCAAAAACGGCAAAAATATATAATTAATTAAATAGTAAATACCGATTTTTAATACCTTTGATACCGATTAGCTTTAAAACAATCTGGCAACGCTGGGCAAAGTCACCTATACTGCCTATAATCGCATATCAGTCCCATATGGATTATCGCTATCCACTATCAATTCTATTCTACTTACATATTATATGATAAAACTGAGGACTTTTGTCAAAATGTGAAAACATCAAGTCAGTTTGTGCCATCCAGCAAAATAATCACATATCAGTCCCATCCGGAAATTCAATCGTCCATAGTTTGAGTTAAAGTTCAGCTTTTAAAATTGCCATATTTTTCGCTGATACAACAAAACATGCAATCTTCATTACAACTGATATTAACATGAAAAAAATGGCAATAAATTTGCTATGATTTTTCAAATATCTACATGCCAGTTCGTAACTTCGACGGCCATTTTCTCAATGCTTACTTTTTCCATATGCGACTGATATGCGATTATAGGCAGTTTGGCCATAGAGGTAACTCTAAGACTAGTAGGTCCCGAAGAAACGAGCTCAACTTTTTGGCTCAGCTCTGGTTCTATCTTCGGTCCCAAGCTAATCGATTCACCCCTCGAAACATAGGAAAATCCACTAACCCCTCATTTTATCTGTCAAACTTTCATAGCGATTCAAAACAAACATTGTGTAGTACTAAAATTTTGACTAGAATGGAGTACGTTAATCGATTTGCTTGGGACCAATAGGCTAGTCAAGTAGTGAGCCAATTTAAAATCATCAGTTTCCACCGGTTGGTATGGCGGTACTGATATGCTAAAAAGGAAGGCTTCATGATTTCATTAAATTGTCAAATCTTGTTCAATAATTTAAATAAACTAGGATGCATTAATCTTTATTTTCAAAATTGCCGACGAGTTCCGTGATCCACTATGCCTCAGGTCACTTTACTGCTCACTTGTGCGGTCTTTACTAGAATCAAGTTCTGTAGTATGGTGTCCTTTTCATGTCAACTGGATCGCTAGAATTGAACCCGTTCAACGGAAGTTTGTAAGATACGCTCTTCGTTTTCTCCGCTGGCATGACCCAACGAACCTACCACCTACCACGAGGAGCGTTGCCATCTGCTGAGCATCGAACCACCAGAGGATAGACGGACGGTCGCTCAAGCTATGTTCGCTGGAAAGCTGCTTATAGGTGACGTCGACTGTGCAACATTGCTGGCACAGCTAAATCTGTACGCCCCCGAGAGACCTCTTCGTCAACGTGAATTTCTGTTTTTGGAACTACGGAGCAGAAATTATGCACTACTTGAGCCAATTCGATCAATCAGCGGACAAACGGCCTATTCTGCGAGTCGTGTGACTCGCTCTCACAAGGGAAGTGACACAAGTCACGTCGTGTGAGGTGACTCCTCATTTGATTTGCATGGGGAGTCACCTCAAACGACGTGACTTTGGTCACCTCCCTAGTGACAGAGGGTCACACGAATAGCAGAATAAGCTTGATTGTTTTAACTTCAAACACAAACTGTCAAATACTTACTTCAAGCAGGGTGGCCAGCAAACCGGGAAAACCTACAAAGCTAGGAAATAATCGGGAATTAGAAAAGTAACCTAGAAAACAGGGAAAAACCTGGGAATTCGACTGGAGAACCGTTAAAAATCGATAAAGTCTAATATATAGCTGTCGCGCAACTCCAGAAAAGGGCCTATCATTGATGATCGTTTCTCTTCATCGATTTTCTCTTTCGCGAATAACCCGACTGCAAATGAATTTCCAATTAAGTGTGTTGTTTCAGCCGCAAGCTAACATCATTTTCTGTCGAACTGTGCTGCGAGCTTAGCGAGAAATTCGTTTGTTGGTGTGGTAAATCAAAGAGAGAGAGATAGCGGCGCAGGTGGTGTAGTGGTAAGCGTGATTACCTCTCACCCCAAAAGGCCTGGGTTTAATCCCGGTGGGCGTCGCCGAGATGTTCTGAGGCATAACATCTCTGATCTTCTTCTTCTTCTTCGCATTTCAAGCTTATTGTATATCGCATATTAGCTTATTGCGTGCTCTCAACTTAGTGTTCTAGATGCACTTCCACAGTTATTAATTGAGAGCTTTCGATGCCTTTACCATTTTTGCATTGGTATAATTGTGAGGCAAGTCCAATCATACTTCTATGCCCAGGGAAGTCGAGAAATTTTCCAACCCGAATCCGGGAATCGAACCCAGCCACCTCCAGCATGGTCTTGCTTTGTAGCTGCGTCTTTACCGACTGAGCGAAGGGAACATCTCTGATCACGGGGAGTAAAGCCGTTGGTCCCCGGTTCATGAGTTGATGGGTCCATAGGTAGAGTCCAGGTGTGGGAGCTGCCTCCCTGATATCGGTAGCAGTGGGGCTCAGCACAGAAAACAAGATCGACGGAAAACAAATCAAGGAAAAAAATCAAAGAGAAAGTCGATGAAGAGAATTGATCAACGAGGATAGGCCTTTTCAAATGTTACGCGAGAGTTGTATTTTTATTTATTATGCATGTACAATAGATTGAGGCAAAAAATACCCTTCCTTTTTCCTCGGCTTTGGATTGACTTGCGCTCCCATTGCCCCACCAAACGCTGCAAAATGAAAATGAAATGAAAGTGCCAGAATTAAGGGATTTTATTTTTTATTTTTCAGTTTCGTAATTAACTTTATGAAAGATTAGAGATCTTCATTGCAGCCCCATTAACTTCACAACAATTGTAGGAACTTTAGAGAAGTTCTGAGGAATGAAAGGAAATGCTGAGAATTTCAGTGAAGCTCCATAAACAAACTGTGGGAACATAAGGAAAGTTAACACGCTGAAAATATGGGGAACTTACTGGAAGCTTTAAGAACCTCAAAGCGGTTCTTTTAGCATCCGAAAATTTCCAGGAAGTTTTATGAAGTTTCTAGAATTTCAGAGATCTTCACAGGTGTCAAACGAACTTGAGAGGTGTTGTGCCAACTTTTAAGAAGTTCTAAGCACGTCAGAAAAGCTAGATCTAGGGATCTTTGGGGAATTTCAGTTCTTAAGAGCAGTTCCCGTAACTTAAGTCCAGACTTTTGGAGCAGTTTAAAGATATAGGGGAAATGGCTCTCATGTTGGCCTATGGATCTAAGATTGGGCCCATCGCTAAAAAGCTGCTATTTTTCAGTTTTATCTAGATGAACGCGTCATTGGGACGGTACTAATGGATATTTTTGGTTACTATTGAAAATTTAGTTAATTGCTGATTTAATGCATGGGCCCAAAATAGGGGCATTTAGGCAGACATTACATACATTTCCCCTATAATCGTAAATTTAGAAAAAAAATCGGGATAGTTCCATGACGTACTGAAAAAAAAAATCGAGAAGATGTTCTGAGAATTTCAGGGAAGTACAGAAACCTTTCGAGAATTCATGAAACAGAAGTCCAGAGAATTTCAGGGAAATTTAAAGGTGTGTACGGGAATTCCATTTATTTCCGAGCAGAACCAAGATCCTCAATAGAATTACGACCTTTAGGGAAGCTTCGAAATCATCAAGACCGATCAGAGAATCAAAAGGCCTTTAAATTATCGACACTAATTTAATACTTATTCAATAGTCTAGACTTTCCTGGTGTTATAAAAACTGCAGGGCTGTTCAGTTGCGAAAATCGCGGAAATATTAAATGATGTCGCGAAAATCGCGAAGGGACTGATGTGCTGTCACAAAAATTGTGGAATTCATTATAACCTTTCCGTCCCGGATTATTTTGCTGTCATAAGTTTTGTTGTTCAAACACCCTGCAAATAATCGAGAAGTGATCTCAATTCCTTAAGTCACACCGGATTTACATGGAAATTCCGTGAGGTCTGTCCAATGTGAGACATTTTCATTTTTTTTTAAATTTCCAATATGAACATAACATTTTTCGTTGTCAAATCATAAACGAATCGTATATATGCGGGTTATTGCCATACCGGATATTCTAGGTTCTCCAAATCGTCCTGGAGTTCAGTTGATTTGTTCTACTATATCAACCAAGACTGCAATCATGTCTGTAGGATCGAAATATGTCCAAAGATTTTCAATGTGTCGTGTATACCAAATATTTCCTAAGGATTTCCATTACGATATTTCGATACTACAGATATTTTTTCAGCCTTTGTTTATCTAGTAAAACAAATCATCTGAACTGCAGGACGATTTGGAGAACCTAGGTCATCTGGTATACGTGAAAATAATTAAACATTATCCATATAGCCACTATGAATCTGTTTGGACATATTTCGATACTACGGACTGTATCCCAGTCATGGTCGATCTAGTAGAAAAAAAAAACATCTGTACTCCAGGACGATTTGGAGAACTTAAAACATCTGGTACATATGGCAATAGTTCATGCATGATCCACTGTGCATCTTTCTGGAAATATTACGATACTAAAGACATTGTCCCAATCTCGGTTGATCTAGTAGATCAAATTATCTGAACTCCGGGACGATTTGAAGCACCTACAACATCTGGATTACTCGGAAATAGATCATGCATGATCAGGGATCGAATAAAAACTCAGAGTGGTGCAAAAAACACTGGTGCTACTCTAAAATAAGGGAGCGCGTCCCTAATATTTGGAAGGAGAAAGAGACTAAGGAGAGAGAGATTACATATTTAGGAGAGAGTAGTTGGACAGCTCAGGTGCTACTTGCGTATAGCACAATCGAGTAGTGCACGGTGTTATGATGGGAGTAGCACTTTTCAATCGGGAGAGACGTGGCTTAGAGATTTACAAGAATGGTTGCATATTTTAGGCTGGGTGCAGAATATGTTTACACTCATATAATATATGTTGCAGTGACTGTATGGTATTCAAAAGCGCCTAAATAAAGCTAAATTAATTAATTATTCAAAAGCGTAGGAAAATGCAAATTTTGATGCTTTTCCTAAAGAAATTTTTTTAATAGTACGTTCAGACTATAGCTGATATCATGTAATATAGGCTATCTTGCAATGAGCACTCATACATAGGATTTCCAGTGAAAACTAGATGTATGAGTGCTCATTGCAAGACAGCCTATATTACATGATATAAGCCATAGTCTGTACGGGGTATAAGATCGATGTGTAATTTTCTTCACAAGGGGGTTAGCTCTGGTTGTTAGCCAACCCGACACCAACATGACTTCTATCAAACCCCAACCCGATGTTGACCCGACATTGACCCGACATAAACCCATAATTGACCCGACAACAACACGACATTGGGTCGACATCGACCCTAAATTAGCCTTACATTGATCCGACTTCGGATCGACTTGTCTGTTCGGGACCATTTTGCTGGGTTTCTTCCACACTCCACTGTCGTATATCAAATGATATTGGGTGACTCAATTGACAGTGACAATAACCTTTTTTTCACAGAATCGATTTAATAGTTGTATTGGTTCATCGTCAATCGAATGATATGAAAATTAACAGCACTGATGCTAGCTATCCTTCAACGCAACAGTTATAGAGAAAGTACACTGTCGGAGAAACAAAGAGAGAGAGAAAGAGACTTAAACGCTGTACAGACTGGAGAGTTATAACATGTTATAACGGTTATCAAATAATTACAACACAGAAACCACCATCAAGATAGCGCTATAACATGTTATAACTCTGTAGTCTGAACGTACTATTAACACCGTTGGAGCGGCAGCTCTCCAACACAAGAAGAATGAAATGTACTGCACGATTTAAAATGCTCTTTCACGTCTCTTTGGAAAGAAAGTGCAGTCTCGCAACAGCGTGTGTTTTACTCGCAAAAAATTGAGTAGCACCCGATCCCTGTGCATGATCCACATAGACACTTTGAATCTGATTGGACATTTTTCGTTACTACAGACATTATTGCAGTCTTGGTTGATCTAGTAGAACAAATCAACTGATGTCCTAGACAATTTGGAAAACGTATAATTTCCAGTACACATAGTAATAAGTCGTGCATGATCCACAAAGTCACATATATATGATTCGGTTATGATTTAACAACGAAAAGGTTCATATTAGAAATAAAAACAAATCATGAAAATGTCTCACCATTGGACAGACCCCATGGTATATCCGTGTAAATACAGAACCGTGACGAGACCAACAAGCGTGACTTATGAAACTCTGGTAATTTCTCGATTATGTGCAGTGTTTGCTTTGAATCGGTCAAAAATTGAGAAAACTAGAGCCAAATTAACTACAACATTTAGGGCAGCAAAATACGTCAGAGACGGAAAGGTTAACTTTCAAGAAAATTTGCATTTAAAATAAAAATGCATTTTTTTAAATAATGCTTCATCAAATCTAGGCCTGTATTATTCTATAGAAACATTCATAAATAACTGATTTTTTTTTTCAAAGGTGACATACGATACTCCTCTGGCTCAGTCGGTAAAGGCGCAGCTACAAAGCAAGTCCATGCTGGAGGCGACTGAGTTCGATTCCCGTCCGGTCAAATTAATTTTTCGGGTTAGCAAATTTCTCTACTTCCTACCCAGGATGCTACAGGCATAGAAAGCTCTCAATTAAAATGTGAAAGTAGGGTAGAGAACTACTTCGGCCTAATCGCCCATTTTGGGCCTATCGAGCAGAAAACTTCAAATAAATCCATGATTTCAGAGTTAACAAGTCAATTATGCTTTTGGTACGATACTTTTGTTAATAATCTACGAAACGAAGTAAGTGAGAACGCGTGATACAAAGATTTGCACCCATTATTCTTAAAAACAAAAGAAGCGCTCCGACCGAAGCCATTTTTATCTTCATCCGATAGGCTGAAGTGAATTCATTGGCGTTTCAATGCGTTAGGCCGAGTTTAGAATCCGTAGGCCGAGTTTGGCGTCAAGAAGCAGTGTTGGACTTTTGACAATATCTCAACGATTGATTTCTCTTTATCAAATCTTACGGTACGTACGGAAAGGTAAATATAGAGGTACCAGACATGTTTTGCACTGCAGTGTCCTCTGTGAACAATTATAGGAAAACAGATTGTGTCTAGTTTCCGATAGATGTCACCGCAAACAACAGCAGTGACATCTGATGGAACATGAATGCAGAAGCTTGACAAAATGATAATTTAAAAAAATCTCAAAAAGTTCGTTTTCCAGTTTTTTTTTTATTTATTCAAAGAGGGGAAGTTTCTCAGAGTCTTAAACTATGTTAATCATCGATCGAGTTTCCACTAGCTGCAATTACGGCCTCCACACGCTTCCGGAATGCACGGCAGGTTCTAATAGTGTAGTCTGGATCCATTTCTCTCCAGGTACGGGTCAATGTTTGTCTGCTGTCTGTCAATGCTTGCTGTACTCGGGTGGCGTTCAGAACAGGCCTTGGCCTTCATGACGCGCCATATTGAGTAATCCAGCGGATTAAGATCGGGGCTGGATGGCGGCCACATATCCTTCGCCCAGAACGGAAGATGTTCCTACAACCACTTCTGAGTGCGGTTCGAGGTGTGGCACGGAGCCCCATCTTGTTGAAATACAACATTTGGCTTCGGACCGTACTGTTCTTTGATCCACGGAAAAACATACTTACTTAAAATCCCTATGTAGACCTCCGTGTTGACCTTGTCGCCTTCTGGAATGAACACCGGGTCCATTTTTTTGCCATCGGAAGCCACCAATCCAAACACCATAACGCTAGCAGGATGCTTGGTCAGATACTCGTTCTTGTGCTCGTCGGCCACGTCTTTTACCGGAAGAAAACTAATATACCGGTCGGTTCTGGAATTTGATACGGGATCGACGGTAAACATGCTCTCGTCGGTGAACAGGATTACCGGATTTTTTTTTCGCTTAAGAAAGTTCAAGATTTTCTTGCATTGTTCGACTCGTAGCTCCCGGATGCGGTTGGTAATCATGTGAGTTTTTTTTCCGTGACCTCGACTTCGCCCCGCAATCTTCCTTTACGATCTTCCGTGGCGTGAAGTCACTGATCCCGTGTTCCTTTGCCATTTTCCTTATTGGACGCACTGGATTCACCCGAATCTTCCTTTTGATAGCAGCGATAACCCTTCACGGATAGAAATCCCCTTATAACTTTTGGCAAATTTCTATTGCTGATTGTTCATAAAATGTATAATTCAACTAATAGGCAGACGCCTTGCAAAAAGTTAATGAAGATCATGTGTCAAATGAAATGTATAAATGGTCACACATACCGTTTATGCATTTTTATATGATCTAAGTGGTTTGTCTTATGGAAGGTATAAGGCTGAGGTTTTGGCAAAAATGTATAAGTAAAATACATGAATAAAATAATTAATTTTCGTTTCGTGTTGGAACCCGAGCTGACCTCGGACGACCTGTGGTCACCTTCGCGGATAGTTGTCCTTTCTTTTCTCGGTCTAAAACACTTTTCACGGTCCACCGGGACACTCCCACTGCGATTGAAATGTCTTTTTGCGACATTTGCGCGTGGGACAAATCACGAATACGCTGCCACTTCGTCATGGTGCAACTGTCAAACTAAGTAAATCATTTTCCATTATACACAACCTACTACGGTATGAGCTATAGGTTATGTGCATGCAAAGAAAACCAAGGCATTGTATGCACAGGTGAAACGGGAACCTTATTTGTACGATGGTGCAAACATTATCACGCATGAAGTTCTCTAAATTTGTTTAATAATCCAGCAAATTCTTGGAATACCCCATAATTCAACGCAACTCCTTATAAGTCGATGCAAATTTGCTTAAGTTAATGGGATTATTCTGAAGCTATCTGATCGTCCTCGAAGTACTCGGAACTTAGCTGAATATCATGAAACTATCTAAATTTATTAGTACTTCTCGGGAATTCTTTGAAGCTTGCTAAAAGTTCTCGCATTTTTGTTTTAATTAATAGAACTTTGTTGATGTTCATATAAATTTTATCACGTTCCAGAAATTCTCTCGGAGCTTTGCTGAAGTTTCCGGAATTTCCTGAGTTTCTCGAAACTTTAAGGTTTCTACAATTTCCTTAAAATTGTTTGAACTGCCCTTCACAAAAATCTTGAGAATTTCAGTGAAAATCATAGATCTATATTATTTTATTCTAATTCCACGAATATTGCGGGAGCACAAAAGTTCCAGAAATTTAGAAAAACTTCGAAAACTTCAAAGAAGAACAGTGGTCTTTAGAAACATTTCGAGAATATCATATAAATCTGTGGAGCTTAAAGGGAGATCGACGAACTTCAGGAATTGTTATTAATATTAGTAAAATGCGGGAGCATTTGAAGGAAGTTTAGTAAGCTCCTAAAATTGGAGGAAATTCAGGGGGAGAGTCAGTTCCATTAGTTTCAGAAAATTAGTGGAAAATTTAAAGCAGTTCCCTGATTTTCAGATAACTTCAGAGACGTTAAAAAGTTAAGCGAAGTCTTCGCACGGTTCAATTAAATTCAGCGCAGTACAACAAGCTTCATGAGAACTGCAAAAACTTTAGAGAAGTTTTGAGAATTTCAGAAAAGAACAGAGAACCTCAGAGCAGTTCCGTTAACATTAGAGAAGTCACATAAATTTTAAAGAAGTTTAGAGAACTACAGTGAATTGTTAAACCTTTGGAAGAGATCGATGATCGTTAGAAAAATTGAGGAAACTTTAGGAAGTCCTATAAAGTACAGGAAAGTTTAAGAATTTGATGAGAAGTATTGTGAGCATCAGGCTAGTTTCGTTTTTTTGCTGAATATTGAAAACCGGGAAATTTTGAGATTTGAACCGGGAATTTCAAAATAAAAATTCACTGGCCACCCTGTTACGGCACTTGAACAGGGTGGTCAGTGAATTTTCATTTTTAAATTCCCGGTTTGCTTTTTCTGTGAAAATTACACTTTTGTAATAAATCAGATAAATCAAATAAAAGACACACTTTCATGAACAGCTAAAGGCATACACTATTGTAGACAACCGGGAGGACCGAAAATTAAAAATGAGTGACCCCCCAACAGCCGCCGTCCATCCATCTCGTGTTCATGCGAGCGGCAAACGTCCTTCGTTTTTCGGTTGGCACGTGTATGCAAAGCTTGCTTCCGACAGGCAGAGGCACTATACACACAGTAGTACAAGTAGTAGCTTCCTATACACACTCAAGTTGTACTACTTATACCTCTACTGCTAGAGTATGGACATAGGTAGTCGTCGCAGTTCCAAGTAAATCATTCCCGGTGCATTGGTTATGACAAGCAAGCTCTGATGCCACTAAGCACCAAAAATCAGGGGGGTGTGTGTGATCATTTCAGGGTCAACTGACTCGAACGGAAAAATCAAAATCGATTTAGTTTATTTTTTTTCTCTTGTCACGTGTTGATTTGTTTATCTACCGTTTGGGATTGATTACCCGACCCAATGATAAATGTGCAATCATCAGATTGTACTGTGACGCGAATGTTATCAATATTTAATAACAACCGATTTGTGAGGAATGAAATTGACGGCTGGTTGGGTGATGGTTCTGCAGCAAAGAGGCAAATTGAGAGCTAGTCTACAAATTCTCTCACGATTCTAAAGAAGTCGAGAAAGGAAAGCCCAAAAAGCCAGCATCATAAATCCTTGTTTCTGCGTGGTAATAGAATCTCTTACGATCTACCTTTGTTGAATTTCGAACATGCTAGGGGTGGTGAGCCTGCTCAGTACTATATAACCGATGTCGTTCCGTTTTGTTTGAAATGTGCACTCCGACAGGTAAAGGATAGCAGTAAGCGACTCACGTATGTAGGTTCGCATACGCACATTTTACAACAATGCTCTATGCATTCTCGACCGAGGAGGTTTTAGGTGTTCATGCTGATAGGGTTGGGGATTGTTCTTCTTCGTCGAAGCTTATGCCTACTCTGAACTTAGGCTTTCCTGAGACCCCAGAGAGATAGCCAGAGGCTTGGAGATTGTGTCGTATGTTAATTTTTAACTTTGCAATTAATGCAGAATACAATGTTGCAGTTTTAGAAATGATATAATTATTATAGCATAAATAAGGATTTCCTGTAAACGTCCTTCCGACTAACATGCAAGCATGCATTCAGCTCAGCTACAGCCGTAACCTCATCTGTAACGATTATCCAATCTTTCCGACTGCAGGCTTGAACGTTGTTTAACTACCATATTCTACTGGACTCAGTCAATTTGCTTTTTCTTGCTCTCCATCATTCAAATGGCACCTAACTTCTTTTTTTTTTAACCTACATTTATCGCTTGCAATGTTTAAACTTGTGTGGTTGATGTGACTGTTAACTCTATCACAACGCTACGCTGTTGCTATTGGCTTGTATTCACCACCCACGCCCACCCACCGAAAGCTCAAACGGCTGAGGCATAACGGAAGGTAGATAGAATGGCCATTAAAGTGCGCCATTTTGGATGATTTGTTTAAAAAAAATCGATCAGCAGCTGGATCAATTAAGAAATAAAGAGCATATGGAAAATGCGATGTTAATCGATTAAGGTGTTGTGAATGTCGTGGAAATCGTTTGAAGATTGTGATAGATGTTCGGTGGACTCATCTCGACAGTACCTTACACAAATTAAAGGTCTTTCGAATTCAGTAAGTTTCGAACACCAAAAATGCTAAGTCCCAATGCCGGATCGAAGTAGATTGCGCTGGAAGGTTAAAACGTAATGAAAGTCAGTCAGAGGAACGAGTACGTAAAATAAATAATATTCGAGTTTTTGGAAAGGCGTGTTGATCAAAAATTTATAACAAATCCTTCTCAAGAGCACCCTAATAAAATATGAATAGTTATTTTGCTTAACAACGTGTTCTTAGGTATCATCCAAATCATTTGTGGAATAGCTCTATAATTTGGATTTTCGTTCGGGTATGGTTTTTTTTGCGGCAGCGCCGCCGGGATCAAAACTTAGTAACAACAAGTTAAACGTTAACGTAATTGTTTTGTGATATAAGGAGCTCGGTAACCTAGTGGCGACCGATTTTGCTTACTGGGCGGAAAACCGTGGGTTCGAACCCAAGCTCCTTCACGCTATTGAATCGTATCAGCATATCGTTTACCAAAACGAATCTTGATGCAAAATCCAACATCCCAGTGATGCAGGGCTGATAACGGGTCACTTTTTCACTAAAAAGTCCCTATTTTCGACAAAAAGTCACTTTCTTCGCCATTTCCGCTTGAATTGCAATGTAAAATTCGCTTAAAAAAAATATAAATTGTTACAGTGCTACAGTATGCTTAGTTCTTAGTTGGAAGTTCATTAAACTAACGAACGAAAAAGTACACAGAAGAAACCAAGACGCTACATCATCAAAGCACACTTTTATTTGCGATTTCGCATCTTTGAGGGGTCCAGTTTCAACTGTCAGGGTGACCGGGAAATCGAGATAACTGGAAAATACCGGAAATTCGATGTCATCGGGATAAACTCGTGAACTTCGATGCCAAATTGAAAAAAAAAAACAATGTTGTGATGGGAATTGCCCTACAAACGCTGATTAGGTATTGAAGTAATTTCTAGATGGCCTCTTTTAGAAAAATCAAAATGCGCCGAAACCAAAAAGTTGGTCCTGTAAACTTCCGTCAAACACGTCAAAAAATTACACCATCTCAATTCAAATTATTTTCAGAATCAAAAAATATTTTTAAATCCTTCCATGCTCATCAGAACTTGAGAAAAGTTCGGTTCTTTTGCAATAAATAGATAAACAAAGCTGTTCAAAAATGAAGGAATAATGAAAGTTTAAGCATTTTTCAGTAACATACCGGGCTAATGGGCTCTTTCACATTTTTTTTTCTTATTTCAAGCCCAACAATTAAAAAGACCTCAACTCCTTTTTTGTAAACAAATCTTGTAAGGGCATTTTGTCACGAACCGAAGTCCGCCAACGCAAACCAACAAAATGAACAGGTAGGGGAAATTCTCCTCTACCCGATTGTGTTTTAGGTTTGCGAATGTAGGTTTCGGTTCGCGAGAAAATGGCCTTACAAGGTTTGTTTACAAAAAGGCGTTGAGGTTTTTTTCAATTGTTGGTCTAGATTTATTTCATTTATATATTTTGTTTGTTGCTTTACTGATTGATAGTTTTTTTTTTAATTGAAAATAAATTGATGAAATTTCTTTTATTTTGGAATAAATTATATTAGGTTAAAATTGGGTATGTGCACCAGTATTGGCCTTAGGTCCAGTATTTGGCCCAAGTGAGATTCGTAGCTAATTATAAAATAATTTGGATGATTTGGGCTCTGGGCGAATGTATTTCACTAGCGCAACATGTATTGAGTTGTAAGCCAAATTCCAATAAATTATTCCTCAATTTAGGCGCTTAAAATAAACCTCCAAGTATTGTTTACTTTTTTCATGATATTTAAACTAAAATGGGAAAATTTTGATGATCTTTATACGCGCCATTTTTTTTTTACTCTTCCGTTTGTAAAACATTGTTTGTTTTCAAACCAGCGTGATTTCATTACACCTATTGACAATCGAAGAATGCTCCGTTCAGAAATCACAAATCAAAAATTGGAGCACACCTAGGGCCACTAAACGAGCAACTAATGCCGAAAGTAAGCTAGAAGTTAAAAATCAAATTTAAGATTATTTTGATGCAAATTAAATATATTTCACATCTTTTTACTGTTCTCAATACTTCAATGCAATGATACCACATTGTTGGTGCACATCTTGGGGGATTTTATTTCATAATATGTGAAAACTAAATATCCCTCCCCTTGGCTAGTTTTTGCACCTTGATGCTGGTGGGCGGGCTTAATTTCATGCTTTTTAGTGGAGTGTTAGAGACGGTAGGTTTATGGCCGGCGTTGCTGGCTCATGCCGCGATAGAATGGCGCCATGGGCAGGCAATGGGGATTACTAAGCTGATAAACCACTGCATGAGAGAACCAAAGATCTAGTCTAGCAGTGATAGTATCACACTTGTTACTCCTTCGATTGAGAGCCGCGTCGTAGTACGCTTACGTATAGGCACTGAAGTTGGGTGTGATACTGGCGGGTTTTGCTGCAAATCACTCTTAATTTTTTTTCTTTTTACGCAGATAGATTTGTTTGGGTTTGCAAGGGAATTATACTATTGAAATATTTCAGAAAGTGCCCATCGGTGCTCCTTCTATTTGCGTGACAAGCTTTCATTGTTGTTTTCATTGAGGTATTACTCAGGGAACAATGTTAAACACCATTTTTGTACATGGTATTGTAACTAATCTTATATGTGCTTCATTTTGATTTGGGATAAGTGTTTGAACTATGACTCGGGATTTCCACTGTGGTGTGCTTCTATTGTGACATACCCATATGTATTTTTGTGGTGCGACATAGTGGAAACGTGAGAGCGTAATTGGAACATTTACCCTATACAATATACAATTTAAAATTAGCTTGGAAACTTACTTCAAAGTGAAGCATTTTAGTCACTTGAAGGTGTCACCTGGGACGAACAAAGATATAATTAATATATGTCAAAGCCAGAAGTACTTGAAACACGTTAAATTTAAGTTTAAAAGCATGGGTTATGAAGTTATGATTGTGTAGGTAGATTAGAGATTTCAGTTATTTATTAAATAAACTTCAATTAGAGAGTTCAGAAAGTTAATTAACATAAGAGATAGGACGCGGGGGTCCGCTTAGGGAGGCGACTAGCCTTTGAAGTTGTATAATAGATCTTCCTATTTAGTGTATTTGTTAATTACAGGCAATGTTAATAGCGAAAGTCATATCTTCAACAAGACGCTTACGAACAAGTAAAGTTTTAGGAAAGATGTGATAAATATGTTGATAGGTTTGAAATAAGCATTAGGATTGTTGTGCTTTAGGTAAGGTATGATGTGTCAACAAAACCCTTTTGAGCAAATTTTCAGACATCAAAGTGATTGAGTGATTTATTGAAAAACATTGCGTTGCGAAAATTGTAGTAGTAGCAGTAGTCGCATAATCTTATCACAATTGCTGCAAATAGTGCTGGAGGGGCCGGCAGGACTGAATATGGATCAAAACTAACATAACTACTAACACTAAAATGATCCCGGAACTAACATTCCGGTCAACTTTTCATTCCAACAGTATCTTCAGATTACAATCAGAAGTCCTACTGGCTACCGCTGGAAGTGGAAATTATTTCCCATTTCATCCGGTCTTCCCACGGACAACTTTTCTGAATTGTTCTGAAAGTTTCATCCGGCTGCCTAAAGTTGCATGGAAGTCTCTTCTAACTTCGGCCGGGAATTTCTCACAGACTGTGTCAGAAGCGTCTACCGGTTTCGTTTTGGAAGATTCTTCGGCAGCATTGTTGATTGCGGTCCTTTATTTAACTGTTCATCCCAGGTCAAACTTATATGAAGTTTGTCAATGAGCGATCGTCGAAGAGATGTAGGAACCAGAACATACCATTTCTTCATACTGGGATTGTCCAGAATCCCCCTTTGGATTGACTGGATTATTTGGAATCCTGTCATGAATCCCCCCAATATTGAGTGAAATCCTTCCTGTGATTATCCGGAATCCCCCTGGGATAGTTCATATTCCTTCTTTGGATTTTCCAAAGTCCAGTTTGATATTGTTGGGAAGCCGAACTGGGACTGTCTGAAATTCCCCCTAGGCTTGTTCGGAATCTCTACTGAGACTGTCATAAATCCCCTTTGCGATTGACTGGAACCCTCGTAGAAATTGTACAAAATCCCCCTGTTATTGCCCTCTCATTGCTGAAAGATCTTCCCAGTTAAGCATTGCAAGCGCACCGTTTAAAATTTTGTTGCTTTGCTTTTCTTGACAGTATCGGTTGCTATGTGTATTTGATATTGAGCAACGCGAGTTACTCAGAGTTACTCAAAATTAACTCCGATTTTACTCATGATCAAAAGCTATCTTGCCCCAAGTAATGAATTTATTTTTCAAGTTATTCATGTTTCACACCATATTAACATAAACCATGAAATAGTTATTACTAATATAATGTTTTCCAATAGTTTGATTTTTTTTTTTCTTTTGCGAAGATCAGTTTGTTATTTCGACTCATTATTGAGCTGCAAATTTGTGGCATCAATTTACTAATTTTCAGAAGGCGTGTACATTTAACCTAAGTAAAGTGTATCATTTCACCATAAACCTTGTTACGGAGATGAACTAGCTTACGGCTAAAAATCTCCTAAATAAAGGAAGAAAAAAAACCATATACCTTGATGCGTTTGAAAAATCGGACTAGCTATCAATTTTTTAAAGTCATTAATTTTATATGTTGATTCAAATTAATCAAATCACCACTATTATTTAGCGGTGTCGGTGGTGTAGTGGTAAGCGTGATTACCTCTCACCCCAGCAGGCCTGGGTTCAATCCAAGTTGGCGCCGCCGGGATGTTCTGAGGCATAGCTTCTCTGATCACGCCTGCCTTCGGATGGGAAGTAAAGCCGTTGGTCCCCGGTTCATGAGTTGATGGGTCAATAGGTAGGGTCCAGGTGTGGGAGCTGCCTCCCTGGCGTCGGTAGCATTGGTGCTCAGCACGGAAAACAAGATCGACGGAAAACAAATCAAAGAAAAAAAAAAATACCACCATTATTTTTCCGCATCAAAACACAAAAATATCCAATACATTAATGTGGTTAACTAGAATATCGTTGACATGTATTCAAAAACATCACATAAAAGCCTTATTTGCAACTTATGTCATCAACATATTATATAACATGCAACTGATTTGCAACAAACATAAGATGCCAAGAGACTTCTGCTCTTTTTAAGGTACAATGAAGTTTTATATGCGATGCGTTGTCCATAAATTAGACCTTCATTTAGTCACACTAAGGTTGTTGTTACGCGTTGTGAAACAAATGGTGTTGCTTGGGTATACATCAGATGATTATTCACTGCTTCTCTCAAATACAAATACAGCAACTCTCCGAAAGCTTCCCAGTAAGCAATCACACCATGATGAAGCACAACCGTGTTGCCAACCGATCTGACATTGGACAGTCACTGCAAACAAATGCAGTGCTGCCAAAAACAAAATTGAAGAAAAGCAATGAGACAAACAAAACAGGCCATACCAAGCAAGCAAAAGCTGTAAACTTTCGAAACAAAACAAAAGACAGGCCACTGACGCCGACGAAGACGACGATGGGATGTTTGATTCAACGAACACAGACTGACTCCAATGCGACAGCGATCGCTTGGTGCCGCCTGCCTGATGGTTGTTGTTTGGTCTTGGTGGTGCACGTTTTGTTTTCGAGTTGTTGAGCTGCAGCAGTGCTTATTATTTGGCGATGGAAGGCAGGAAATTGTTCCATCATCGCGTCGGGGTGCGATTTTCTTGTGCATTGGTAGGCATACGCTTCGACAGTCGACAGTGATGCAACGAACGACGAGGAAAGAGTGATTCACCATGCGGCTCCTTTGGGGTGGCGTGTGTGTCACAGTGCGGTAGGAACCCCTCGAATGAGATGATGGCGATGGATGCGTGTGCGCTTGTTTTTGTTAGGATGAGGAATAATGACTGTTGCAAGGCTGTTCAATGATAAAATCTACTAGCAGCTGTCCATAAACTACGTGTATTATTTCTTTACTTTTCAGCATAATCATATGTATGGGAAATGTCACTAATGGTCGCCTATGGATCTAAGATTGGGCCCATCGCTAACAATCTGCTATTTATCAATTTTATCTAGATGACCGCGTTATTGGACGTTACTAATGGATATTTTTGGTTGCTATTGAAAATTTAGTCGATTGCTGAATTTATGTATGG
The DNA here is from genome assembly GCF_037179485.1 of Ochlerotatus camptorhynchus. Taxonomy (NCBI): domain Eukaryota; kingdom Metazoa; phylum Arthropoda; class Insecta; order Diptera; family Culicidae; genus Ochlerotatus; species Ochlerotatus camptorhynchus. The sequence goes on along the minus strand of NW_027040591.1, from coordinate 1,304,238 downwards.
GCCCAAATTAGGGACACTTAGGCCGACATTACCTGCATTTCCCCTATTAATGTTATTCTAAATAATAAGTAAAATTAGTGTAAAATGTGACAGATGTACAGAAACTCAAGTGTTTACGAATGGATGCCTTTCAAAATATAGCAATGATACGTTGGTTATAATAACTTCAGGTACACGCGATCTGGAATTAGTATCACACGAAACAACAAACGTTATCTGACATTTTGCATTTTCAATACACTTGATGATACTTCCAGTCCGAATATGATACCATCGGAAAGCTTCGAGCAGAGTGCGCTTGTTTGTTTTCTTGGAGAGAAACATAAATGTTGCACAAATAGGCGAGATTCACACCAGAACAAAAGCTTCTTTCCCTAATTGGCGGTTGCAAAAGTATGCATAACCTAGGTGATGTGGAGAGATCGGCGTGTTCCTTCGTTATTATAGTCACTTTAACAGTTTTCGGTCATTCGTGGCTTGTCCGGGGATGAGATTTGAACTCGTGACTTTGGCGTGAGAAGTGCGAATGTTAACCACTATGCTGGGGTCGCCCCCTTCCCTCGGTGAAATGTTTGTAGCGGTTGTAGTAGTCTATAGTGATATGGGAGCACAGAACAGAAGGAGAAGTACAAACAAATCGGTGAATCGAAAAGTGGTACGTTTTTCTGCTCAACAAGCGATGCGTTCCCGAGCAGGAACGAATATCTCGATACCTTAAATTGGTATTGATGAGCCTGACCTAAGAGGTAAAATACCAAAAAAAATGTTCCAACAATCCATTCCAATACCAAATTTTGCAAATGCAATACTAAAAGAACATCACACAGGTATTCTTTTCCAAAAATCAATTTTTGTTATTTACGAAGTATTTTGCATGTAATTTTGTGGTATTATTCTTTGGTATTTTACCTCCCTCCCCTTGGCTAGTTTTTAACCTGGACGTTGGTGGGCGGGCCTAATCTTATGCTTCATAGTGGAGCGTTGGAGACGGTTGGTTTAGGTCCGGCGTCGTTGGCTCATGCCGTGACAGAATAGCGTCATGAGCATGCGATGAGGATTACTGAGCTTCCCCTCTCTGATGAACCATTGCATAAGAGAACCAAAGTTCTAGCCTGAAGTGATAGTATCACACTTGTTACTCCTTTATTTGAAAGCCGCGTTGTAGTACGCTTACGTATAGGCACTGACGTTGGGTGCGATACTGGCGGGTTTTGCCGCAAATCACTCTTATTTTATTTATTTTTAAGCAGATAGATTTATTTGGGTTTGTAAGGGAATTATAGTATTGAAATATTTCAGAAAGTGTCCAACGGTACTCCTTCTATTTGCGTGACAAGCTTTCATTGTTGTTTTCATTGAAGCATTACTCAGGGAACAATATTAAACACCACCATGGTATTGTAACTAATCTTATATATGCTTCATTTTGGTTTGGGATAAGTGTTTGAACTATGGCTCGGGATTTCCACTGTGGCGTGCTTCTATTGTGACATATCCATACTTAATTTTGTGGGACGACATAGTGGAAACGTGTGAGTGTAGTTGGAGCATATACCTTATATAATTTAAAGATCAGCTAGGAAACTGGTTTCAATGTGAAGCATTTTAGTCACTTGAAGGTGTGTCGATCTAAGATATAATAAATATGGATCAAAGTCAAAATTACTTGAAACACGTTAAATTTTAGATTACATAGCAGTTTAGGTACTAAATAAATTAATTTATTAAATTAGAATAATGAGATATCATAATCATCAAACGAACTTAAATAAGAAAATTTAGACAGCCTAAAAACATTAAGTAGATTATCAAAAGAGTTAGGATGCGGGGGGTCCGCTTAGGGAGACAACTAGCCTTTAAAGCAACTGGCAACTAGCTTTTTCATATATTGTCTTTTTATTTTGATGGTTGCTTTAAAGTGTCAATTTGGTATATATGTGAAAGGATGAATCGGTGGGAGATGAATTTTCGGTTTCTTTACATTTTGCCACACAAATTTAGTACTATGTGTCATTTCCTCAAAACCCCCCAATAACCGACCTCTTCAATACCTTCCTTTTCCCATGGCGTTCAAGTGGTCCGCATAGACTATTCAGCCATTACCCTTCCTTTATCCTCGGCTTTGGATTGACTTGCGCTCTCATTGCCCCACCAAACGCTGCAAAATGAAAATGAAAATGAAATTATTCTTTGGTATTTTACCTCTTATGTTATGCTGCTCAACACGAAATTTTAGTATTAGATCAGAATTAGGTATTCATTAGTTATTTTCTCCTGCTCGGGTTGTGGTAGCGTTCCACACGGGCTTTCTATGCGTACTCATACTATCATAGCATGATGCCTATCTTAACTGCAGACAAAAGATGCCTTCTACCGCTGGGTGCACTAGTGTTTACCAATGAAAAGTGGAGTCACGACCGTTTTACTTACTGAGCCTAAGATAATGGGGTCAATTCCAAATTCCTTCACATCAACGAGGTGCTTCCTATCCTTTTTCGAAGCACGACCACTTGATTCAACAAACAAATGACTAACAGTTCTACCTGTTCTACTAATTCCATGTTTAAAAAAAAGTTAAGGGTTGTGTCCGAAGCACGACTGCATTGTTGACGTAGATTATTTTGCTGCTCCATTCACTTAAAGGTAAAAACAAAATAAATGGTTTAGAAACTTAACTCCAAAATGAATAATTCATTACTCAAATTTTTGACATTGGGCAGTTTTTGAATAAATTCTAAAATTAAGATTCAATTTTTGAAATTTCAAAATCAGTTCCATTGTTATTCAAAATTAGGTTTCAGACAGGTCCACCCAACTTTCATAAACTTGCTAATGTTAGTCATGGCAAAACAACTTTAGAACCCTAAGTGCACCTGACATCACAAATCTTTTTGCTGCAGAACTATGACAGACAAGTAGTTTTCAACTGTTTATTTAAGTTGACTCAAATTCATTTTATCTGCTGCCTGTACTAAATTAAAAATTTATAAATCGCAAACGTTGTTAATGAATAAATGGAATGTCATTGTAGCATATAAAACTCACAATAGAATGGATCAAACCGCATATAACGACTGTATCGAAAATAAGTTGTAAGCTTATTATATTTTACTTTTCGTTCCAAATCCATAAAAAATGTCTAACTGAGAATTTCAGAAGAGACTTGAGCGTCGCTAGTATCCAATCTACGAAGTATATCATAACAACGCTAACGCAAACGCAAATCCATAAAATATATTATAAAATCAAAAAACGTTCTTCAATTATTTATGTCGTGCCCTTCTTAAGAAGTAAACTACACAAAAACAAATAAAAAATAATTCTTTTAGGTAGGGTAGAGCGCTACTTCGTCGTAATCGGCCATTTCCGTTCTATCGATCAGAAAAGATCAATTATATCAATGATTTCACCGTGCACAAATCAATAATAGGTTCCGATGCGTTAATTCATTAGCTACAACATAAATCCTGTTCGAGCGCATTGTATGAATATTTACGCTCATTGTTCTCAAAACAAAAGAAGCGTTCCTAGCGAATCCCCTTTTTCTACGTTTATCCGTAGGAAGAAGAAAATCAAATGGCGTTTTAATGCGTTAGGACGGAATTGAAACTCGTAGAACGAATTTAGAATCAAGAAGCAGTATTAGATTTTGAACAATATCTCAACAATTTGTGACCCTTTATCAAATCCAACGGTACGTATGGAAAGGTGGATAAATTTAGTAGTCATCTTAAACAGAAATATTCCATTTTTGGTTTAAATTCGTTCAGAAAAGAGAGGTAAAGCACGGGTTGTCCTTAGTAAGACGGAAATTAGATCAAAAACCCTACGTTTATGATCTTTGGATTTGGTATTTTTATAAATTTTGGACAGTGTGACAAAACAGGTTTTTCGCACTTTTTGTACACATCGAACAATATATTTTAACCTTTTTAAGCATTAGGACTACAACTCGCTCCCAAAAATCTATTGTTGAACCGATTCTTGATCTATTGGCCTCAAATGAAAGATAAAGATTCCTAGAATGGCACCCTCCCCAGGATTCCTCCAATTTGCCCATTTAGACTACCTGACACCGGTTCCGATTTCCGTTAGAGCACAAAAGGACACTTCCAAAACCTCATGTACATGTACCGACGGCTCAAGATTTGTGATTTTTCATACAGAAGTAAACAGATATAATACCATGGACCGAAAAGTGGATCCGGTCACATCTGGATACCCGGAACCGGTTCCGGAAAGATCCCAAAAAAATACACTTCCAAATCCTCATGTACTTGTACCGATCGACGGTTCAAAATTTATGATTTTTCATCCAGACGTAAATAGACATCATGCTTTAGGCTAACAGGTGGATCTGGCTACATCTAGATACCCAAAACCGGTTCCTGTAGGGCTCAAAAACGACACTTGCAAAAACTCATGTACTGGTATCGTTCGACGGCTCAAAAATTATGATTTTTCATCCAGAAATAAATAAATATCATACCATGAATCAACAGATGGATCTGGTCATAACCGTTCTTAACATACGGCACATCCATTTGTTATCGATTTGCTTTGTAATATTTCAGTTTTACACTAGTCATCCGGTAGTCACAGGGCTGGTAGCAGGTCACTTTTTAGTGACTTGGTTACTATTTTCAAGTCAGTCACTAAAAAGTCACTTTTTTCATCAAAAAGTCACTGAAGTCACTTTTTTACGACCAATGTTGAGAGTAAATAATTCGACTTTAAAAACGCAGAGTAAAATCTGACAAGAAGAGTTGCGAACATAAGGAAACGTTTACTGTTCACGAAATCTAATATTTTATTTATTTTTATCTTGAAATGGTCATAGACCTATCATAAATTTTCAGAGATTTCTAAAAAAGCTCTAGACCCAATATTCTGGCTGTTTTACATTGAGATCTTGAAAGTTATCCAAGCCTACACTGCAACAAAAAGTTTCGCAAAATTTACCTGAATAGGCACGTACACATCTTCCATCATACCTTTTAGGTGAATATTACGTGTTTTGGGGTAGAGATTACATTTGAGTGATTCACATAGAATGGATTTTCACGAAAATTTTATCGGATTTTCCGATAATCTTCAAATTGGCATCACTTAAAAGTTACGGGAATTTACAAGAAGATGTTACTGGATTTTGTAGTAATGATAAAGTGAATTGGTGATAGACTATAAATATATAATCCGATTAATTTGAGTCATTAAATGATTGCATTCACTCACAAATTCACTCATATTCTGCAATTTAGTGTTGATCTATAAAAATTATAAAACTTACGCTTGAAAACCAGAAGAAGCCTGGGAATTCCAACTCTTCCAACAACGATGAATGCGCACGAAAGTTCCATCGCCATTTTTGAATTACAAATACGACGAGAAAATTTTCATACCATGAAATCACGAAAAACTGAAGTGAATTTCACTTAACCTTTACTAGCATGACATGTGGACTGTACTCATGAATCCAGTGGAATTCATTACCATGTCATTGAAGTCCTATTTTGAAGAGGTTACTTGAATTTTCAGGTAAAAATTGCCTTTCTCGTTGGTTCAATGTATAATGTCAAAAAATGATCTAGGAAAATTTTCAAGCTCTCAACATTTCCGGGGAACTTTGAGATTTGGGCGTAATTGCTTTTGTAAACAAACAAGTCAAACGCCGATTTCTCACGAATTAACGCTCAATCTCGCGAACACACTATACCAAACGATAGACAAATCATTCCTCTACCTGTTTGTGTTGGTAATTTTCGAGATTAAGCTTTGATTCGCGAGAAATCGGCGATTGACGTGTTTGTTTACAAAATCAATTACGCCCAAATCTCAAAGTTCTCCGGATTTGTTCAAAGGCCAGAAATTTGAATAATCTTTGACGCCCGGTAGCTTTAGTATCCGTCCAAACATCGAAAAAAAAATCATGTCACAGATCTTTGAGTTCCTTTTTAAGTCCATTAAATTGTATTGTATTTTTTCCATACTAATTTCCGGTAAAACAAAAACAAAAATTCAAACTCCAGGTCTTAGATTTTTTTAAACTCTAAAATGTATTCCTAAATCTCTAATTTATCGCGATCGAAATTTTAATTTTAAGACGCATTCAATTTTGTTTTATGTTCGTGATCATTCCATCTGGGAAAATTTCCTTAACTGCGATCTAGAAAAGTTGTCTCAGAGTTATGATTCTTTTTCTATGTGTTACATAAGATTCTATTCTTGGGAGGGAGGAATGGAGCAAAGTAAAAGACGACAGTCGTTTTGAAGCGCAATAGAGTTCATTTGATATAGCTTAACAGATGTGCAATATTTATTTTGTCGTAGTTTACTTTGTAGAGTAAGGGGCACGGTAGCCCAAAAAACAAAATGTGAAAGTTTTATGGATTTTATTCCCGTCTTACGTAACCGAAACAACGAACGTCGTGTAAAAGTAGAATTTAATGAAGGCATAAGCGCTTTTTCGTAGCTTTTTTTGTCTCCAGGTTTAAAAGATCATCGGTCGTAGATTCTTGTGTAAAGGGCACCGTCGAGTTTGAGTTTGAATAAATCCCAGATCCTATCATATTGCGGAGACTTATAGTAACATCGGGTGTCGGGTTTGCCGGTTTTGAATGGTTGCAATAACAACGCGATCGTAGCTTGTATGATGTGATATGAGGAGCTTGGGGGCCTCAGAGCGACCATTTTTGCTTACTGAGTAGAACATCATGAGTTTAATCTCAAGCCCCTCCACATTAAAGGTAATGTGAATACATTGGAATAACATCAAATCGATCATTGGTGTGTTGTAATAAAAGGAGCTCGTTTGCCTAGTGGCAAACGTTTTTGCTTACTGAGCAGAATATCATAGGTTCAATCGCAAGCTCTTTCGCGTTATATGATCGTTAGGAAATCAATTCAGCTTATCGTTTACCAAAATGAAACCTGCTGCAATCCCAACCCTCTTACCCAATATCCCAGTAATTCCTAGTGGAAGTGCAGAGGTGTTCTCGGCTTCCATCAAAGCGAGTGTCACGTCCACATATTCCTACCCATTCCTTTCTTTACCTGTGCTCGATCGCGGCCAGCGATTGTATTGCCTAGTTTTAGATCACCATGTTTTTACACATTGAGGGTGATTTCTAGTCTCAAGCATCGTCTATTGGCTCTCTGTGTAATTACAGCTGATTTGGCAATAACAGAGTAGGAACCGTGGGCGGTCAATCATGCTCATGTATCTCAATTGATATTTATAAATATTTTTCGAAACTAGTTCTGGGTATCCGGATGTGGCTAGATCCACATGTTGGTCCATGGCATGATGTCTATTTACTTCTGGATGACAAATTATAAATTTAAGGGAATTATAGATTTTAGGGATCGCGCTGGCACCGGTTCCGAGTGTCCAGATCCATCTTCTGGATTAAAAATCATAAATTTTGAGCCGTGGAACGGTACCAGTACGTGATGTTTTGTAAGTGTCATTTTTGGGGCCCTGCCGTAACCGGTTGTGGGTCCTATCTGCATTGATCGATTCTCTTCATCGACTTTCTCTTTCATTAATAACTCAGCTGCAAAACCATTATCTGATGTATTTGACGTTTTGGACGCTAGATAAGAAGCTCCTTTCTCAAACTATGTGGTAAAATTAGCGCCAAATCTGTTTGCATAGCAGTGGTTATCAAAAGAGAAAGTCGATGAAGAGAATCAATCAAAGCAGATAGGACCATTTGAAATGTTCATCGAGAATTATCTAATGGAGATGTTAATTTATAGCAAACAATAGGAAGCCAAATGGTACTTTTGTGTCGCTCAACTGTACTGTCCTCCATCATATAATAGGCCTTGTCCATCTGAACATCTTTGTTGGAATCCGTTTGGTGGCAATTCCGACATTGGAACGAGTCATTCAAGTCGACATTCGATAGCGTCTAACGGTATGTCGAGTGTACTTCGTCACATCCACAGACGAACTGAAACAAACCACTGATACGCTATTTTATTACCTAGTGTAATCCCAAGTAGCATTTCTTGTTTTATTGCACTCTATTAGTGGTTATTGAGATCAATTTCATAAACATAAATTAATAGCTCCAGCACAACCTTTTGATAACCGCTATAAGATCGTCATACAGCTTAGTGGACCACTCTTGATAAGGTTTATAAAGCATGTTTGAGAATCACAATAAAGCTGTCTTAAAACCTTTTGTCAGGAAGCCTCATACTCTACAAAAGGTTCTCATAGCCTCTATAAGAGTAATATTGTATCCAAGCAGTTTTATTACGCTTTGGTGAAAATCAGTTATAAAGCCAATTTAATTTTTATTGGCTTCAAAGCAACCGCCATAAATTAGCTTGTTGTTGTTCTGTTCTGCTGAAACTTTTTTTCCAAATGGAAATCTTTAGCGGTAAAAATAGGTTTGAGTGTTGGTGTCAAGATCACCATGCAATCAATTTTGTTTCATGGCGACATTAGTGAAAATCTTAAAGGAAATATATTACTTTTAAGAAGTTCCAAGACATATGCGCTTGAAATGTTATCGTGTATATTGGGATAATATGAGCGTTAAATAAATGCGCCTCCAAAATAATTCAAGTTAAGAAAAAAGATTGTTTCAGAAATCAAATGAATTTGATGGAATCACCTTAATTTTACAGAAAATAGATCTCAATACATAAATTCAAACCAATGCACACTGGAAATCATTTCGGATCTCTTATTTAGCCATTATTTTATTGAAATTTCTTGAATTTTATTCCAAGGCTTATGGCATTTTCATAATGACAATATGGCGACAGAGGACAGCAGGCAAGAAAAACACCAAGCGCAATTTCTTAAAATGTCTAATGCTTACATTGCACAGTGGGTCAGGAATGCAACCTAGCGGAGCAAAATTAATAACTCCGAAACGAAGCATTTCCGCGACTTGGTGTCTTCTGCAAAATTTCTCGTCATAATAAGGACCATCTATTGACATAAACAAATTGTTCAAAACTCTTCCGCAAAGATGGTGCCACAATCTAACTTCTTTCTCTGACGTTTTGGAGACTTGATGTCTTGGGCAAAGTTGTTTATCTTGACAAAATGAATAGCTCTTTTAAAGACGTTAAATTTCCACAGCGTACTGGTTCCAAGTTATATGAAGTTAAAGAAAAAAATGTCGAAAATATGTTTTTTTTTCTGTTTCGGTTTTTTTACTTACAGCTTATAATGTTTTATTTTTCTCTTATGCAAATACATTAAATAAATAGCTTTTGTGAAGAAACATACTGGATTAAGCTTCAAATTTCAAAGATATTGTTGAAAAACGAGAAAAAAAAACACATTTTTTGAACATTAATATCTCCCAAAGCGCAAAAAATCGCAACCTGACATTTTCAGCAAAAATTAAGCAATACTCTATAAACAAAATATAAAAATTTGGGAGAGGTATCTTTTTGGTGTTTTGTAGATTTCTTCATTTTAATGGAGCATTATTTTTTTCTGGGAACTCCATATAACTTGTAACTAGTAGACTGTGGAAATTTTACGTCTTTGAAAGAGCTGTTCCTTTTGTCAAGATAAACAACTTTGTCGAAGACATCAAGTTTCCAAAACGTCAGAAAAAGAAGTTAGATTGTGACACCATCTTTGTGGAAGAGTTTTGAACTATTTGTTTATGTCAATAGATGGTCCTTATTATGACGAGAAATTTTGCCGAAGACACCAAGTCCGTTTCGGAGTTATTAATTTTGCTCCGCTAGGTTGCATTCCTAGCCCAGTGTGAATAGGATGAAAGCAGAACAGAAAAGCATAATGCATGATTTTATTACGAGAACTATTTTCTTTTTACAAGAGCAATTCAAGCTGAACTTTGCATTAGGTCCTAAGTAACATTGATCGATTCTCTTCGTCGACTTTCTCTTTCGTTAATAACTTATTCACAGAACCGTTTCTTGATGTGTTTGTCGTATTGGATGCTAGATAAAAGCTTCTTTTATCGATTTATGTGCTGAAAATACCTGGGAATGTCTTTACATGACCGTGGGATGCAAAGAGAAAGTTGACGAAGCGAATCTGTCAATATTACTTAGGACCTAATGCAATGTTCAGCTTGAATTCATTTTTTTATTTGAGGGCAAATGTATATTCCTATTCTACGGGTGCAACCTATGAATTTTACAAACACTTAGAAAAGTTTTGAATGGTACATTAACCTTTATGAAAAGTTATGCGTGATTTCAACCTTTTTGTCCTAGGACTGTCACCATTTCGACCAAGATTCGACCGTGTCACCCCATGTATATGCGAGCGAGAACGGAAGAATCATGGAGATTGCTGACGTTTTTTTACGCACACTACGTCGCGTATACGTATACACGAAATATTTTCATGCTCATGCTAACAATTTTGTTGATTTTCTTTGCGCTCCGCTTGGAAGTACCGGAAAGTTTTGATGTTGTAAAAATAAACCACCTATTTACATTTCTGACAAGTCGCAACTGAATGCTTATAATTGTTTTTAAATAACTGTTTCATGGTCAACTAGTTTTATTGCGCTTACTTATAAAGCAACGAAAGGATTTATTTTTTTGGTTTTATAGGGCAATTCATATTACTTTTTTGTATACTTCAAAGCAATCATAAAACCTTTCATAAGTAAAAAAAACAGCAAAAAAGGTTATCTTCCATTTAATTCCACTTAATTAATTTTGGTATCCATGACAGATACGTATTTCGACTACAATGTGCAGTCTTAAATGGAAGATAACCTTTTTTGCTGTTTTATTAAAGCATTCCGCTAACAACCCAATTTCATTACTTCACTTTCATAAGTGAAAATAGCATAAGCATCAGTTGGTTTTTTAATTAGCTTTATAGGGGTTTTGTAGATAGCTATAAGAATGTTTCATGACTTGCATTGTATATGACCGTTATAAAGCTGTAGGTAATGGTTGCAGCTGCAATAAAACCTTTATAAATTTAGCCAAGCAGCTCTAGATTTGTTACTTGGGATAGGATCGTCTCTCTATTCTCTCGATAGTCATAGCGAGTGAGCCCGTGATTGGTTGATTGCGGCTAAAAACTTTGATTATTTTTCAATAGTTAACTGTTGGTTGTATTTGACGTTGGACGTCTTGACCGGCGGAACAGTTTCCCAACAGTTTCTCTTCACTACTTCTATTTAATTTTAATTAATTTTAATAAAACACTTTCGTTCGCGTCGGCGGTTGAAACCCGAATGGCGGACGATCGATCGACAGCTTGCTGCTGCTCTGCACTATTCGTCGTCGTCCTCTTTTCTCCTCCACTCTCCACCAGGGCGTCACAATATCAGCTTCAATCGACCAAATAGATGCGACGAAGAGACTGCTGGCTTTCTTTTTCTGTTAAAGTCGAACAGCTTCGCAGCATTCTAGAACCTCAGTCGGCGTGCACAAACAAATGTTCAATCGCTTGCCTCTCTTTCTCCCGTCGCTCCATTGGTCTTCCTTTCAAGCTTCGTCGAAATGGATGAGCGAAAGAACGCTCGAGTTTGATAGTTTTCTCTTTCATGAAACACATCAACAGAGGTTTCATGACGTATATGACGGAAAATGAAATAACACATTTAAAGCATTTCTCACGTCAAAACACTTGAAGATTACACGTCATATTTCTAATTTATCTTCCATCCATATATTTATCTAAAAAAAATGATCGAAAACGGGACCTAACGCATTTTAAACAAATTGAAAGAGCGGTGATAGAGTGTTCGTGAAAGGGGATTGAAAGCCATAATGAAGTTCGTTTAACTAGAAAATCGACGTTAGTTACATTGAAAGCTATGAGCAAAGCAACGACGAGAAGTTCCACAGCCAGCCTTTCCTTCTAAGCGTCCTTCTTTTTTATTTTCGTTTCTTGCTGATAGTCTAGCTAGGCGTTATAGAAATGAAGCGTCGAACACGTATGTATGAGAGAAACAAAACACGAGTTCATTTTAGAGCTTCGAAATTGTAGAGCCCTGCTCTCCACACGTCGATTGGTACGCAAAGGTTGGTAGTGCCCCTGTCATTGCGTGTGGAGACAAATCGAAGTAGACAGGAGTTCGGTCGCTTTTCATTTTTCCATAAAACATTCGAGCTGTCACATTGTATCTCGAACAGTTAACCATTGATAAACTACTATCTTATTTATACCAAACAAGTCTTACATTCAATCTGAATAAAATGGTGTGATAAAATTTTTAATTCATTCATAAATGAGCATGTTATAAACGTTCAAAACCTGACACTATTTCGTGACACATTTTTTTTTTAATTTGCAACCCAGTATAGTCCACAAAGACGCCATTAATGTTGGGGGATAAAACAATTCCCAAAAAATACGTTAATTTGTTTCAGTAGCTCCATCATTAGTTTTAAATTAGGTCTCTGATTTTATGACAACGAAACAGGCAGTTGTGTTTTCCTTATCAGAAGACGGTACTTTCAATATTGAACATAATGTTGGTTCATAAGTCAACGAAATATGGGAGGAAGGGGTATAACGATCTTACAGGGTTGTGTAGGACAACCCTAATATAAATTCATCATGCATCATCATTATTTACTTTACAGCGTGTTCGTAGAATCATGCAAAATAGAATACTGTAACTATTCTCAAATCAAACGTTTGATTTCCAATAAGTAGGTGCTTAATAAAACAATAATAGAAAATTAGGGGGATTCAGTTATTGAATTTCAAAGTCAGAGCCCTAGTCAGAGAATTAGGGGTTTGGTGGCCTAGTGATGACCGTTTTTGCTCACTGAGCAGAACATCTTGGTTTCACCCAGGCTCCATCACATTCGCATCGAACGCTATCTAATTGTCTCATTGATCTCATCACTTATCAGGGTGAATCCTGATCCGACGAACCCTATCTATGTACTTACAAAATCTCACCTTCTGTGACCTTCTGTTATTGATCATCAATGTATGGAGTCACTAAATCATGGACATACGAATGGATGCTCATTAGGGTGGTTCAAAGTATTGATTTTACTCCACCAAGCTCAATCGATTCCAAATCAGGTTCTGATAAATATCTCAATATTTTAGTTCTTTTGGAAGCGAACTCATACTGTACTGGCTCTTTAAAAATTATATGAAATTACTACGGGAAAAGTAAACTTTTTGTTCTCATTGTTCTAGCTTTTTGCTGAAGTGATCTACGGTATAGTTTGTTATCTGCTCCTCGTATGTGAAATTGCCCAGAATTAAAGGTAATTAGGCAATTCGCATCCAAATGAGCTCAAATTTTGGGAGAATTATCAGCACCTGATTTGAAATCGATTGAGCTTGGCGTGGAGCAAAATAGATATTTTGACCCACCATAATAGTCATTCCCTGCCAATGACGTTTATATAAGGTCTGGGCCAAAGGGCTTATTGGTGTTAGTGAAATGTGCAAATGGTTAGTGGTGTTCGTATTATATTGCAATGTTTATCTTTTTACACGAAACAGCTGTTGGCAGTGACGTATTTCTATCTGTTCACAGATGTTCAGCAATGTTTACAACATTTTTGCTTCTAACACCAGCAAAGCTGCCTGTTGGCCCAGACCTTATATAAATGTCATTGATTCCTTGCCACATTGAGTTGATTTATTGTGCAATTTCACTGATTCGGATCGATCAGAGCTTGCTTTGAATTCTGTTAAGAATTAGTTACTGAAAAAAATAATCGATGACGAGAATTGATCATTGCCGTTCGGCTCTTACACAGCAAAAAAATAATTTTGATATCACGTCAAAGTGGATTACACCATGTTGAAAATATGGTGTAATATTACTTGCCAAAAAGGACAAAATTATCATTAATACAATGCATGAACTGACATTACGCTGCTTTTACTGCATTTGTTTATTTATGTGGTCATAAAAATTACATGAAATGTTCGACATGATTGTAGTGCATCCACTTTGATGTGATATCAAAATTATTTTTTTGCTGTGTATGATTCTGAACGCTCTATTTCAAACCTGATTCATACTAAATGCTGATGCTCATATCAGGTCCTACCCATCCGAACAGTAGTCACCAAATGCAAGCATCGAACAGTGATTCACATTCACCATCCAGCAACCGCAGTAGATCAGCCTCCTGCCAGTACCCCAAGTCAGTGGGTTGTTAGGTTGGTTGTAGCAAAGCAGCAAAAACTCTCGCTTCGATACCTATATTCAACATCGCACATATCGTATCGCATCGAATGAACAAGCCATGCAAAATCTATGCCTCATGCTGCCTGATGACGATGTTCCGATGTTGTATGGCGTAGGTGCAGTGTTGGTGTTAGTGCGGTGGGATGGATGGAACATGGAAAATTTCTGCTGAGCGAGGTGAGATTGGAATTCAACACGCGCGCCTGTGAGCAGTGCTTTTGATGATTGCCATGATGATGATGATGATGATCATCATCATCATCACACCAATCATGAGCAGGGTGTTATCTGTCCAATCCATTACAGCTAGAGTACCGCACAGAGAACATCGTTATCAATAAATACATTCATACCGCACCATCTACCAATGCCGCAGCTGCAACAAAATATGTCGTCATCAAACTTATCACGCGCCTTCTGTATATTTAATAATTGCTTGTTCACCCCCTTTGATTGCCCCACGATATTTGCGACTAGTCGAGGCCACAATCGGTTCAGGGCTCTAATTTTGATTTATTTCTCATCCATTGTAGGTCGGTTAATCGTTGTCGGCTTGACTCAGCGACGAACACCACAGTGAGGCGATTCATTCGTGTGTTTTATAAGCAACATTATCTAGCTACATACCATCCTATCTACCCACCTAACTACAATACAGAGGGGCTTCGTTCAATGTTTATAGTGTAGAATGACAGACGCCTGTAGTAGGTAGCCAGCACTGTTGATGTGGTGAAACAGAACGAAAGCTAACTATGGTAACGTTGTGGTGTTCAATAAGTGTCTGCTGTGTGAATCGATTTTGGTGGCAGGGTTGAACTTCAAATAAGTTTGTTTTGTTTGTTTAATTGAACATTTTAATAACAATCTTTCGAACAATAATAATAATACGAACATTGTTAATTTTAGGTGACCTTACATGATGTGGAATATTCAAAATTTTCATTAAATTTTCATTAAATTTTCCCACGAAAGCAGTTCTAGGCCACGCGACCTTCTCCGATTTGCATGATACTTTGCACAATTCGACAGTGAGCATGCATAAGGGCGTAAACGCGATGATCGACTCTCTTCGTTGATTTTCTCTATTGTTAATAACTTGCTAGAATTAACGTTTCTCTGTGTGTTTGCTGTTGCTTTTGATAGCCAATTACATTGAACAAATTCTAGAAAACTGTTTCTCTTAGCTGTAGCAATGCAAAGAGAAAATCGATGAAGAGAATCGATCATCGCGTATATGCCCTTATGCATGTTCACCGTCGAATTGTTTGTTATGGGCAATCATTAACATTTCTGCTCAAATTAAAAGCATTTGCTCAAAAGCAGATTCACAATGTTTTTCATTTGACTAGTGGTTTCGCGTCCTCGTGTGGAACATGTGCAAATAATATAAAATTATGCATTCAGATATTTATAGACTTGTTGGTCAAATAATAGCTATACATACTTCTATACTCCAGACCACAGTGTGGCTCAATTAAATCTCCGACCTTGGCTTGCTTCAAGAAAGATCAAATTCAGTTCGGCTGGTCTGTACTGCATTGATCTCTAAACATGTTGATATCACTACCATGGCAAAGTTCGTTAAATAGTGCACATTTAAGCGAGCGTTTTTTGGTGCTCAAGTTATTTACGAAAGAGAAAGCCGACGAAGAGAATGGATCAATGTTATTTACGACCTAATGAAATGTTCAGCTTGATTTGACTATTCACAAACTTGCCGATACTACCCGTCACAAAAAAAAGAAGCTCGTAGTAATTTTACTTTACTACGAGCTTTTTTGGTGATGGGTAGTATCGGCAAGTTCGTGAAAAGAAAAGATGAACTAGCCTAAGGCTAAAAATCTCTAAAATAAAAATTAAAAAAAAAAAAGTTCGTGAAAAGTCATATCAAGTTGAACATTGCATTAGGTCGTAAATAACATTGATAGCTTCTCTTCCTCGACTTTCTCTTTCGTAAATAACTTGAGCACATAATCTGCTTGTTGTGTTTGTCGTATTAGATGCAAGCTAAAAGCTTCTTTTATCGATCTGTGTGCTAGGAAAGTGCCTGGGAATGTATTTACATGGCCGTGGGGATACAAAGAGAAAGTCGACGAAGAGAATCTGTAAATGGTACTTAGGACTGGTTGTTCAGCTTGAAATGCCTTATGTAAGCTAAGTAATTGTCAGACCTTCTATCACCTGTAGATAAAAGTAAATCAATTGTTCACAATCACGGGTTGAAACAGTTGACGTTTTTTACTACATTTGCTTCGTTGTCGTGCGCGACAGTCTGTTTGTATTCGTACACTCATGCTCTACCGTCGTCTCTCTCACACACCACAACCGGTAGAATAACATTCGATCAAAATTAAAATGATCAAATAACTATCATATGACATGTGTGATTTCGTTATAATTCCTCAATTTGGTTTAAATTAAACCATTTCTGATACGAAATGTTATTGCTAGGACATCGTTGCTTGCTATTTTCAGAATTCACACAAGCACAATATCAGCAGCTTTTATTATTAGAAAAACTAAAATACATACATTTGTGACGTTCTTCGGCGACAGTGACGAAGGCAAAGGCAGTACCATGACCGCTTACAAGACTGTTCATACATGGCGGTTTGCGCCACTAGTCTTAATTGAGGGGGTTAGAAGGAAAGGGGTGTAAGTGACTTTGATCGATTCTCTTCATCGACTTTTTCTTTCGTTGATAATTCAGCTGCAAACACATTCCTTGATTCGTGTGTCATTCTGAATGCTAGATGAGAACCTTCTTTATCAAACTATGTGGCAGAAATAGCGCAAAATCTGTTTATAAAGCTGTGGCTATCAAAAGATAAAGTCGATGAAGAATGCTGTGCACTTGAATATCGGATTGTAGGCAAACGGAGTAGCAGAGAAAGCTAGTATCTCTCAATTACTGATGGTTGCGTCGGTTGCGCCTGTCAAAACTGTCAGCTTTGAGATGGTGTTGTTCTGATTAATGAAGTCTTGATTAATTCAAACTTGCTACCCAGGGGACTTCAGGAATTTTCTCTAGATTTTGACACTGTCTTCTATCAAAAGATGTTTTCGGAAATGTTTGACGGATATTCTTTACTACACTTCAGTCGAAAGAGTTAGTCTTGTAATAGAAGAGAATACATTCAAGTCAAGTTATGAAATTTTCCTGTTCCCGATAGTGTTCTTGGTTTGCATGGGCGTACTATGCGAAAAGGCCACTAGAGGCTTACTTACCTTACCAATCAGGCTAACGCCTTGTTGTCCTCTGCTGTCCGAAGAAGTCGTCTCCACTCTACTCGATCCATGGCCACACTTCTGGATGGGTCCGCAGGTCGCCTTCTACTTGGTCGATCCACCTTGCCCGCTGCGCGCCTCTTCTTCTTGTTCCTGTTGGGTAGCTTTCTAAAACCATTTTCACTGGGTCGTCGTGCGGCATTCTTACGACGTGCCCAGCCCATCGTAATCGCCCAATTTCTGCAATGTGGACGATGGATGGTTCTCCCAGCAGCTGGTGTAATTCGTGGTTCATTCGCCTCCTCCACGTTCCGTCATCCATCTGCACTCCACCGTAGATGGTACGTCCGTTCGAAAACACCAAGGCCACGAGGTCCTCCACAAGCATAATCCAGGTCTCGTGGCCGTAGAGGACCACCGGTCTAATCAGCCTCTTGTAGACAGTCACCTTCGTGCGGCGGCGAATTTTAATCGACAGGAGCGTCTTCCGGAGTCCAAAGTAGGCACGATTCCCTGCCATGATGCGTCTTTGAATTTCTCTGCTGGTATCATTTTCGGCGGTCACCAGTGAGCCCAAATACACGAACTCATCGACCACCTCGATTTCGTCACCGTCAATCTGAACTCGGGGTGGGAGGCTAACATTGTCTTCCCTAGAACCTCTTCCTTTCATGTATTTTGTCTTTGATGCGTTGATGGCAAGTCCAATCCGCCTAGCTTCAGCCTTCAGTCTGATGTACGTTTCCGCCATCGTCTCAAAGTTCCGTGCCATAATGTCAATGTCATCGGCGAAGCCAAGATGCTGGATGGACTTCCTGAAGATCGTGCCACTCGTGTCTTTTCCCAGCTCTTCTGATCACACCTTCTAATGCGATGTTGAATAGCAGACACGAAAGTCCATCACCTTGCCGTAACCCCCTTCGAGATTCAACGGGACTCGAGAGTGTCCCCGATACTCGAACAACGCACATCACTCGATCCATCGCGTCAGTTTATCCGGAAATCCGTACTTAGGCGTAGGCCACTAGAGGCGCTGCTATTAAATAAATAAAGTGTCGGGATTCTAAGTGGACCACTTTTTAATAAGCTTTTTTTTGCTCTTATCTTAATGAAACCATGCCATGCTGTGCATGTTTTTAAGAGACTCTCTTGAGCTTCATGGGCTCATACAGATTTTCAGTACAGTGTTCTGTTTATTGAACTTGTGGAACTTCAATATCTCTGCTCCAGAATAGTTTGAAGAGCATAATCTTACTGTTATCATTCTATGATGTGCATGCCTCAAGCAAGGAGCCTCCCTTAGCTCAGGCGCAGCCAGTGTTGGCAAAATCATCAATCAAATGATATTTTTCCGCTCTCATAAGCTCTCAATATCACGCGTGATATTGGAACTACAACGTGTAAAATTCAAGCTGAGAGTTGACTCGACATAAAAATGATTCCATTGTGCATCGTTTCCTGTGAAAGAGAAAGTAATAGTTTGCTATCTCTTTTTACTCTTCATTGATGGCAGACACTAAGCTACTGCCGCCAGCAGTGACGGTTGCTTCGGGTCGCGGTCGGACGTAAAAATCATGAAACTCAAACTCAGCACGGTTTGGTTAGAATTGTAGCTAGTGACTTTGTTAGCTTGATATTAGTATCATCCGCAATTGCTTGCTTGTTGATTTTTGTGTACGAATCTTGGGCATTGGTGAGATTTGAATTTTTGATATTTTCCCAACACTGGGTCCAGCTATATAAAGCAAGACCATGCTGGAGGCGGCTCGGTTCGATTCCCGGTCCGGTTTAGAAATTTGAAATATTTCTCGACTACCCTGGGCATAGAGTATGATTAGTATGATTACACTTACCATGCCATTCAATTATACTAATGCAAAAATGGTAGGCTCTCAATTATCAACTGTGGAAGTGCTCAAAGAACACTAAATTAAAAGCCGGCGTAAATTCCCAGTGGGGACGTAAATCAGTCAAAAATAAAATGATGCGCATAAAGCTTTACAATGCCCTGATGATGTGTTGAATAAAGGGTGGAACAGTCGGAATTAGGTCAAACATGATTAGGTGCACATTATAGAAATGATCAATCTTTATTTCCTTTTGTAGTTCAATGACTACAAAATAAAGGAAAATTATTTGATTAGGCTTCCGATTTTCCAAATACGAACTGTCGGGGATCAAAGCAAATTGGCGTTCAGCATCAAATAAGGTGGATACAACAGCGGTACAAAATCTGTTGGTAGGTGTGAAACGTACCTACCAACAGATTTTATTTCGCTGTTATATCCACCTTATTTGATGCTGAATGCCAATTAGCTTTGAACTGTTTCTTATTTCCAACTGTTTTCTGCGTTTTCTTGGAGTTCCACTTAGAGATTGCACAATATTTTTCAATTGGGCGCAGCTCCGACGAGTTTTGAGTTGGAGGGTTTTTGTCATTGGGTACGACTTGCACGTTGTTGGCGGTATATAATTCCTTTACCATTTTCCCGAGGAGCGAGCTTTGGCCGTGGTGTTTTGCTTATCATCTCAATTGGGTGTCACTGTAACCTTGTTTGTTAACAATCCGTCTCGTTTCTTGACTCTTTGCGCTGTTGTGTGTGATATTCCCAATTTGTTCACGACATCTCTGATCGAAAGGTTAGGCTTACTTTTGAAAACGCTGGCCACTCTTCTTCCGGTCGCTGCTGCAGCCTGGTTTGGGTTTCCTCGATTTTGCCAAGTCTGCGTGGGAATAATCTTGATTTTGCACGACATTCCTCTTACTTCGACGCCATTTTGACAACTGAATGGAAAATGGCAACATTCCGTACGCACACACCTACAAAATGAGGGGTGTTCAAGTTTTTTAAATGCACGATTTAAAAAAATACGTCTATCTTGAGTCGACCAATTTTTGACCGTCTAAAGAAAATAAAGATCTTAACTCGAGTACATTTTGGAGAACCTAATGATCTCAGAAAGAAGTTTAATGATGAATGTAGACACATACTAATACAAAACTTGTCAAACTACTCAGAAAAAGCAAGGAAATATATTTGGTCACCTCCTTGTATGGAGATTCTACACAGTTTAATGCTATGAATCAACTTCAGAAGTCTCTTGGGTCAACTTCAGATATTTTTTGGAAAACTAAATCTAACTCGCTGTAGATTATATTTACAAATCATATTGATACAAATCTATATATTAAAATCACATTACTTATGGGTCAACGTTGGAGATATTATGTTTCTACTCTCAAGGTAGTATGAGTCATCTTCAAAGGGCCTATGCTTTAACTGTGAAGATCTTATGGATCAACCTATAATGCCTCAAGAATTAACACCGGAGACCTTACGGAATACACATATCCTATTTCAGAAAACATGTAATTTCAGTCTATTTGCTTCAAACCATACAGGTTACCTTGAGAGATCGTACAAGTCAACTTTCGAGGCCTAATTTTACACCTTTTTACGCGTTTTTATTTCTACGCAGACGCATCCAGTTTATTAATATCGTAGGTCACAAAAAGTTTCCGTTTCGGTCATTTTCCGAAATTTTAATAAATTTTGAAATGATCCGGAAGGAAAATAATAGATGATGAATTTTCAGCTGAAAACATAAATTACAGGGCTGGTAGCGCGTCACTTTTTAGTGACTTGGTCACTTTTTTCACTCTTTTCTTTTTTAATGAAGTTCTATTGATCTCAGAAAAGCTAGATCTAGAGATCTTTGGGAAATTCCAGAGATTTTAAGGGGAAATACCCGAAACTATAGCTCAGACTATTGAATTGGTTTAAAAATCTATAAGCGTGAGTTTAGACAAGTTCAGGATAGTTCCATGAGGTGCTAAAATAAATCGTGAACCCATAAGATGTTCCGAAAGATTCATTACAGAGACCTTCAGAAAATTTATGAAATCTTCAGAAGTATTTCAGGAACTTCACAGAAATCCAGAGAATTCCAGGGATTTTTAAAAGTGTTTACGAGAATTCCATTTATTTTAAAACCGAACCGAAATCTTCATTAGAGTTGAGAGTTTTAGGGAAGCTCCGAGAACATGAAGACAGATCAAAGAATTAAAGGGCAATACAATCAATTTCAAGGAAATGGCAGAAACCGGAATTTCCGAAAACTTCTGTTTGCTCAGAGAAAATTTCTGGAACGCAATACAAATTATATGAACATCCGGAATATGTGAGGGAATTTCAAGGGTGTTATATCATGGAAATTTCAAGAACTATAGAAAATTCGAAAATTTAGCTAAGTTGATTAAAGAACGAAGTTCCATTAATTAAAAAAAAGGCGAGAAGTTTTAGCAAGCACCGATATTTTCAAGAAATTCCAGAGAACTTCTACGAAATTTAGATATTTTTGATTTTTTCATTATGTTCAGTGAAGTTCCGAGTACTTCGAGGACTATTGGATAACATCAGAAAAATCCCATTAACTTAAGGAAATTTGCAGCGACTTACAAGGAGTTCCTTGGAATTGTGGGATATTCCGAGAATTCTATGATTGATCCGAAAACTTTAAAAGCTTCAGGGAATTATAAATATATATCAGAAAATTTACCGGAAAATTTGATCAATTTAGAGAAATTAAGATAAAATAAGTGATTTAAGGTAAAGTTCAGTGAGCGTTTATAAACTTTATAAAACTTAAGGAAAATTGTAGAACTAAGAGGCAGTTACATCAAGTACAGTAACATTGTGGGTTCTTTTAAAAAAAATACTAAGGCAGGGCAGTCTACAGAATGTTAAGGAAATTGAGAAAAATATTAGGCAGTTTTAAAAACATCAGGAAACTCTAGACTATTGAAAAAGTTATGAATTAGTTTCGATAATTTGAACTTCAGACAAATCTTGAGAACTTCAGTGAAAATCATAGAACTATATTAATTATTTCGCTGCGGAGCGGAAGCCTAAAGAAGTTCCTGAAATTTCAAAATAACTCCGAAAACTTCACAGAAGTACAGAGGTCTTCAGAAACATTTCGAGAACTTCATAAAAATCTATGGAACTTAAGGGAAGATTCGAGAACTTCAGGAACTTTTATGAACATTTCGGGAGCATCTCAAATAAGTTTAGTAGAGCTGCAAAAACAAAGGGAATTTCAGGAGAGTCCAGTTCCATTAGTTTCACTAAATTAGCGGGAAATTTAAAGAAGTTCGCAGATTTTCAGAGAACTTTAGAGATTTTTAGAAAATTATTGAGTTTTTCACATAAGTCCAGAAGTTCACGCAAGTTTAAACATTTTTAGAACAGTTCAATTAAATTCATGGTAGAACAGAACAGAAAGAACAGATATCCTCAGAGCAGAGATATACCGGAGCAGGGAAATTACATAAAAATTCAGTGAATTGTTAATACTTTAGAGAAGATTCATGATCGTTAGGAAAATTATGGAAACTTTAAGAAATCCGAAAAAGTTTAGAGAAGTTAAAAAAAATCATGAGAAGTATCGCGAGCATCAGGTTAGTTTCTCAAACTACAAAAGAACTTCAAGGCATATTTTGGGAACTTTCAAGTAGTTATGAAGACCTCAGAATAGTCCATTCCATATACAACGGAGATTTTTCATGAAAATTCGCTTGGAGCTTACTATTTTAGGCTTAGGCTTCACATGAAGTCTAAAATTCCTCAGAACTACCATGAAAGTAGATTGCAGTTGATGTTTTTCTCATAGATTTTTTTTCCCCGGATCTCCCGTAGAATGAGGTCCTTAGAAATTATAATAAAATTCTATGAGCCTTAGAACTGTGCAAAGAATTTGAATCCAGATTCTTGAAAATTTCTTGAAGTCATTTCAGCTGAGAATTTAAAAAATTTGTGGGAAATATGCATATTCTAGAACCAAAAAGAAATCTTTGAAGCCTGTGAATTTTAAAAATTTATTTGTTACTGAAGATTAATCCGTTCTGGATCTATAAAGTTCAATGTGTGAATGAAAATAACTAGGAATATGAAATGCATTCTTAGTAAGAAAATTATTAAATTTCCTGAGAAATGATAAGATTCCCTGTGAATTCCCGCTTTTTCATGTTTTTTTCCAGTTAGTAGAAGCTTGGAGGTTTAGTCGTAAACTTTCTATTGAATCTTTCGCTTTAAAGCTTCCTGTCGTACATATTTAAGTGTTTTTGAGAATCTAATTGAGTAAGTCTAAAACATCAAACATTTATTTGGTTTGTCATCAGAACGACTAATTTTCTTCCCTTAGGTCACTTTTTAGTCACTATTTGGTCACTTATTTTTTCAACATGGTCACTAAAATCACTATTTTTAACAGCATTGATCGCTACCAGCCCTGAAATTAATAAACCGACGAAAATAAGGAATTTCAAAATGAAAATTCGTTTAACCTCCTTCGTCAAATATTAAATAATAATATTAAATACCAAAAGCTAAGTTTCAAAGATTCGGCTTTTAGAGAAGGCTGAGCCATCAATCGCACTCTTCGGGAAATTACTTATTCTTTTACTAATTGCTTAATATTTAAAAGTTACATCCATCTGCCATTGTGAGCTGACGAGACAGATAACTGCATCTTATCATATGTACAATAATTATTATTTTCATTGCAGATTATCAACTATTTTATCCATAAAATGTATTTTCAAAGTTTCATATTTATTGATGTATTTAATTTTCTCCATTACATATAATTACATTATACAAATAAATACTGGGTTGGAAGGGAGCATCAGGGTATCATTTGACCTGGAACTGGACGATGGAGTGGTATGACAACCGGAGTCTAGGAGGGAATAAACACTATCATTTTCTTTATCCTACCGATTCGATTGTGGTGGTGTGAATTCTATTCCAACAGTTTCAGTGAAATTGACGCACCTTTCTTAACAAACCTTCCTGTAGGAAGCTTAATAAGTATTGCGAATTGCGGTATTGGATTTGTTGGATCGTATCGTTGGAAGAAGATTCTTAAATTCCCGTGGATTTTGCGTAAGAGCTCTTCTTCGTTATATTGTTTTACAACCTGTAATGGCGCGCTAAGCGTTGATTTACCTAAATGTTGCTTGATAACAATGCATTTGCAGGATGAGAGAAGGAAGGCACCATTTTATTGTTCATTGTATTGTAATTCTATTGTATTGTATTACTCATCGAAATTAAAATTAAGCAGATGAAGCAGAGGAAGCACAACAATACTTAACATTATATGCATATAATTTTTATACAGGTACCCTTTTTAGACTAGATGCTACCAATGACCAATGATTTATAAATAGCAAAACTTGTTTATTTTTTTATATTTTATATTTCACTACATATCTGGCATAACATTTGATAACGGCACCTTTCCGAAAGTGGTATTGGTTTGCGTGAGCGTACCTTGGTTCGCGTGTATTATATGTATTTAATTATTAAGCAGGTTATTTCTCGTCATGTTAGTTATTCATCACAATTTTGAACATTATTGTTAGTATCATTCGAGCAAAGTATATTTAATTGCTTAATATATCCTATACATTTCAGTGTTGCATCCACCTGCCATTGTGAGCTGAGGAGGTATAGAGCAGCATCTTATTATATGTAAAATACTTCTTCATTGCAGTAGCAACTATATTATCCATATAAATGTATTTCATTATGTCACATTTTAATGTTCTGATATATTTCATTTCTCCATTGCAAATATTTTCATTATATAAATAAATACTGGGTTGGGAGGGAGCATCAGGGTATCATTCAAACTGAAACTGGACGATGGTATGATTGACAGCCGGAGTCTAGGAGGGAATAAACACTATCATTTTCTTTATCCTACCGATTCGATTGTGGTGGTGTGAATTCTACTCCAACAGTTTCAGGGCGATTGACGCGCCCTTCTTAACAAACCATCCAGTAGGAAGCTTAATAAGTATTGCGAATTGTGTTATTCGATTTGTTGGATCGTATCGTTGGAAGGAGATTCTTAAATTCCCGTGGATTTCGCGTAAGTGTCTCTGCTTACGGGTCCGCCCTTCCGTTTTTGGCCCTTCATACAGCGATATTGTGAATTCAGATCGGTAGCTCAAATTGATCTTGCTATTAAGTGGAGCTGCATACAAGACAAGTCTTGAAGGGATGGTGGCTACCTTACATACATACATACATACATATTAAATACCAAAAGCTAAGTTGAATTCTTGAATTATATTTGCGGTCTTGGTTTATAAATTGTCAAATTTCTAGATGAATTCTTCAAAAGATGCTATATGCATTGATCGATTCTCTTCATCGACTTTCTCTTTGGACAACCACGGCTATGCAAACATATTTCGTGCTATTTCGTCACACAGAGGTTTTTGCAACTCATTTATAACGAAAGTGAAATTCAATCACATCAGGCAGGAATTTTGAATTGTTCATCCAGATTTCATGCAAAACATCTTTTCCAACTTTTCCTCCCATTCAGCGACAACCCTGATCGATTGTCTCTCACTCACTTCGAGAGCATCCAAAGCCAGAGAGACAGACCTTCTCTTGGAGAGCATATAATAATAGACTCGGAAGCTCCCCCAAGCACATTCCCTCCCCACAACTCGTTGCCCCACTTGTCATAGTCGGACGGTGCGAGAGCGTGATCCAAAACTTGGAAATAGAAGAGCGCACTGCACAAGCTCCCGAAGCTCCCAACACAACACCAGTAGAGTAGGTATACTCAATGTCGTCATCTTCGGTCGTGGTTGAGCAGTGGTTTCCAACTCGGGGAACCCGAAGCAGTTAGAATTTAGAAAATCTATGGGACAACCTAAACTGATATAACATGTGTCAAACTTGTTCGGTATGGACATAACGTTTTGCAAAAACATTTCTTCGATTTATTTAAATTGAATAATCCTGTCCACATTCCATTTCGCTTACGTTTTCTCACATGAGAAGAAGGGGGTCCCAGCAATATATTACGTAAGCATGGTTGGATCAAATGCTTCTTCTTCTTTTTCGCATTTCAAGCTTAATGCATATCGCATATTAGCTTATTGCGTGCTCTCAACTTAGTGTTCTAGATGCACTTCCACAGTTATTAATTGAGAGCTTTCGATGCCTGTACCATTTTTGCATTGGTATAATTGTGTGGCAAGTCCAATCATACTTCTATGCCCAGGGAAGTCGAGAAAATTTCCAACCCGAAAAATTCCTAGACCGGACCGGGAATCGAACCCAGCCACCTCCAGCATGGTCTTGCTTTGTAGCTGCGCCTTTACCGACTGAGCTAAGGGAGGTCCCAGAACATATAAATATTTGATCTAAGATCTTGATAAGGAGGAGGATTATTTAGCCTTATAACAGGGTGCCGACTACCTAAAAAGAACCTGGAAAATCATAGAATCTCAGGGATTTCCATTTCTTACATGGAAACTCATGGAATCCCAGATTCCTGCCATCCCCCAATGGTGCCAAATGCCGGTACCTAACACTCCGGCAAACTTAAATCGTCAGTCATATGCGGCAACCGCTGCATCTCGAAGCACCTCTCCACCTTCAGGGCTATTGTGGCAGTATGAAGGTGCTCTCCCTTCACCAACGATCAAGGACGCAGACACTCTGCTTTCAACGGCGGAACTTGTTACACTCGTGCACCTGCAGAACCCGAACAGAACAGCTTCATGCTGCCGTATCCCTCATCAATAAGTATGGACCGTGAAGCCATCAAAATTGCCGATTGGATCATTTGCTCGCTCAAGAACAAGAGCATCGAGCTCGTTGAATTCCTCAGCCAACGAATCGTCGATATCGCCTTCCTTCTCGATTTCCGGTTTGTGAGGCTAGCTCGAACTAGCTCCGCGGGAAGGGGAGGGGCCATCGCTCTAAGGAGGAACTTCTACTGTCGGCTGCTGTCGAGCTTCCAGCTAAAGATAATCGAAGCCGTAGGGGTGGACGTGTCTACTCCTGTCAGCCCCATCACCATCGTTGCGACTTACTGCCCCAAAAAAGTCAACATCAGGGACGGATCGGCAGCAGACCTGCGAAGAGATATTGTAAAGCGAACACGGCAGCGGGAAAACTTCATCATCGCTGGCGACCTGAACGCCAAACATCAAGCTTGAGGCAACAGTCGGCGCAATCAACATGGCACCATCCTGTACAACGATCTACAGGAAGTGCAGTCCGGACACTCCCACTTGGTTGAGTAGGTCCGGTGCCCACGCTACCAACTTGGCCAATAACATCTCGCAACGTTTGGTTTACCAAGCACTCAGGTCGGACCACTATCGGGTGGTGGCTGAAGTGGGTTCCTCCATGAACCGATTCGAAGCTTCCCGTCGCAACTATCAGTTTCAACGATGCGTTGACAACAAGCATCGACTATAACGTACAGTCGGAAAGGTGACCAGACAGGTGAGCAATACTTTGAACCTTGACGGGCCCACATTTCACTCCACAAACACCATTCGTAGGCAGTACCAGCGTCCTGGTCTGCCTCACCTGAAAACCAATTGCAGCCGTTTAAACAAAATCATCCAAGCCAGAATGGTGGATCTCAGAAATAACGATTTTGCAAACAAGATTCACTTTCTCCCAGATTGTGCTAAGCCGTTTTAAAAAATAAGCCGAGGCCCTCAGAATTCGAACCCCAGTTGAAAAGGCCAATGCTCTTGGTCAAAACTTTGTGAATTCACATAACCTTGCCCAAGCCATGGCGAGTCCCCGCGGAACTGCAGTATCGGAGGAAATGTCTAGAGTCGCTTATAGTTGTCACTGACGAAAGTAGAATAGAGGCTGATGAGGTGTTAGTAGCCATTAAATCAACCAAGGCCGCTAGTGTCGATCAACGTTGAGTTGAAAAACTTGGGTGTTGACTTCTTCGAGCACCTTGCAGCGGTCTTCAATAAGTGTTTGGTGTTTGGCTACTTCCCTGTATACTGCAAGTTAGCCTAAGTCATTCCAATCCACTAGCCTGGCAAAGACCCAACCATTCTCAAAAGCTATCGCCCCATCAGCCTCTTGTCCTCCGTCTCGAAACTATTCGTAGAGATGATACTCAGCCGTCTGCTGGTGTTTTCAAATGATAATAACATCTTTCTCAAAGAGCAATGCGCGTTTAGGAAAGGCCGCTCTATCATCCACCAACTCGCACGGGCTACTAACATCATCAAGCGGAACAAGTCCGTTTCCAAGACAACTGCCATGGCATTGTTGGACGTTGAGAAGGCGTTCGACAATGTCTGGTATGATATAAACTGCATCGATACAACTTCCCGATCTTCCTTGTCAAGATTATCAAAAGCTACATGTCGGGCAGATCATTCCAGGTCTTCTTAAACAATTCGGCTTCTGATACGTTCAACGTTGATGCTGGGGTTCCCCAGGGTAGCCTCCTTGGTCCTATCCTCATCAACATCTTCACGTCATATGTTCCTCCCCTTCCGGGTGGTGGTATTTTGTCAATATTTGCGGATGACACTGCCGTCAAGGGTCGAGTGATTCGGGCGTGGAAGATTTGTATCAATGCAGCTAAATCACAGACCATAATATTTCCGCCCTCCAATTCACCTCGGCTTGTCACGCCTGGTAACTTGAAAATCCACCTTGTTAATACTCCCATTGAATGATCGAGTGATGTCTTCTACCCTTGATAGCAAGTTACTGTTCCGTTCCCATGTGGACAAAACATCCACCAAGTGTAACATCTTGATAAGCTCGCTCTATTCACTTATCTTCAGATAGTCCACCCTTTCCATTAAAAACAAGCTTGCCGTCCACAAGCAAATCATCCGCCCCGCCATTAAGTACGGAACGCAAATCTGGGAAAGCTGTGCTAAGTGCCATCACCTCAAACTCCAAAGGATCCAGAACAAGATCCTTAGGATGATCCTCAAGAGTCCCCCGTGGACTCGAAATTCTGAGATCCACCGCCTGCCTGGCTGGTCTTCAGATACTAGAGGAGCGGAGTACGTTCATCCTCAACTGGGTTCAGAGACGCCTGTCTGAGATCATACGTGATCTTGCTAGTTTTAGTTAGTTTATTTTTTTTTTAATTCAATCAAAACGCTCTCCAACTATTTGAAACACGTAAATTAGAATTACAAATTAAACAAAGATGACGAGCCTTTTGGGCTTATCAATTGCAATGTACGAAGAATGTAAAATCATAATCAATGGAAAATAAAACGTAATTTTACTACTTTTATCTAAGCCATAAACAACGGCGGAAAATTCTGTTAGAGGCGGGAGGGACTACGGATGCAAATCTAAAAGCATATATAGAGGTACCAGCAGGCATGGCAAATCATTTACATTTATTTACAATCATCTGCCTTTAACTTTTTTCATAAACAGATTTGAGTGGAACGACGTATAAAGCTTTTGTAGGTTTTAACATTAACTACAACTATTGTGAATAACTCAAATCTGTATCTTATATGCATGATGAACCAGAGCGAACAAAACCCACCATTGTTTTTTCAATGAATGTAAATTAGATTCACTGAAAAATAAAAACAAGTTCTACCCGTTCTAGTTCGTCATGTCTAAGAAGTACAGATTTGAATTATTGACAAATGTTGTAGCTAATATTAAAACCTACAAAAGCTTTATACATTTTATAACGGAATTCTGTTGATGGAAAAAGTTAGAGGCAAATGAATGTAAATGATTTTCCATGCCTGGATAAGAGATGTTTTGAAGTGTCTGGTACTCTATTTTGTATTCTGTGAAATAAATTTCCTAGCTTTTTACGTAGGACTACGCTTTTCTGGACTATATTGAAATTGTGTGACGAACTAGTGTCAGGTTTTGAACGCTAATAACATGGCCATTTATTGATGGATTTAAATTCTTTTCACACCTTTTGATTCAGAATTGATGTAAGACTTGTTTGGTATAAAGATTATAGTAATTTTTAATTAGTACACTATTGAAAATTGATCAAACTTTTAGGTCGCAATCAATCAATCACGTGTTCGCTTGCTATGACCAAGCATGGAAAATCATTCACATTCATTTACATCAGTGGTGTTAAGTACTTGGCACTGATGTAGTCTGCAAGTAGTAGGCGAAATACGCGTATCTGTCAAAAGATAAGCAATTATAACGGAATTTAAAGGAAGTAAACCAACCCACTCAAAGCTCTTCATAAAGGGATTCCATTAAGAGGTTCGACAAATTTAAAGGATCTTTTGCTGCCAGCTGCTCTAACAATTTCAGTCAAAAGAATTGTCAAAAACTGTTTTGAAACTCTTTTAAAAAGCTCCAATCTTCTCTAGTGAGAGTGACTATTGTGGGCAACATCCTTTTATTCGGCAACCTTTCTATTTGAGCTACGTGTTAAACAGCTATGCTTTCATCAGCAACTCGAAAACTGCAGCATTTTATAGTGCGTGTGTTTCAGTTCAAGAAATCCCTGCTAGATTGCTTTTTCTCAGTGGTAAAAATGTAATGAAATTGTAGTTGAAAGACTGAATAATCGTTTTAATTCATTCAGCGAAGTGTTTTGGTAAGAAAATCCAGTGAAATAACCGTTTCAATTTGGGTTGACGAAAAAAGTCTGTCATGCCGAAGCCATCATTTCCCTATACCATTTCACTTCTTATTGCTTCAACTTGCGACTTCAACTATATAGAAGGTAGCCGTCTTGGACAAAGTTGTTCTGATGAGTAAGACCTATTGGATGGTGAAGCTGGCTAAAGTGCTGAAGATGCCGAAACCAACAGTTTGTCGAGTGCTCAAAACCAACAAGGAAACCCTGAGTGTGGAAAAGAATCAGCGGATCTACGAAAAACTGGAACCAGGGATCGTCAGCTGCGCAGTAAGGTGTTGAGGTGCGTTAAAGCCAACCCCGGTCTTTTGATCCGAGATGTGGCCAGAAGGTACAACGTCAACTTTCAAACGGTGCGGAACATCCTTACCAGGGAAGAATACAAGTCGTACAAAGCCAGTAAACATCCAAACCAGCACACGAAGCAGAATTCCATGACCAAAAAGTGTGCAAGGCTCTTGTAAAACTGTGTTTTGACGAAACACAAGGGCTGCACTTTGATCGATGATGAAACATACGACAAACTCGATTTTAAGCAGCTTCCCGTTCAAAAGTTTTGTAGTGCGACTGGACGTGGGAATGTGCCGGGAAGATTCGAGTTGGTGTTGGCCTACAAGCTCACGAAGAAGGTCATGATTTGGCTATCGAAGAATGCCTGAAATAGCGTGTATTGCCGTTCATCCGCAGGCATAGGGGCAAAGTCATCTTTTTGGCCCGATTTGGCCAGCTGTTACTACTCCAAGGTGGTTCTGGAGTGGTATGCTGCCAACAAGATAGGTTTTATCCCCAAACTCATTAGCTTGGGGATAAAACCTGAGTTACAGCATAAGATGGTTACATTTCTCCAGTTAATGAATTCTCCGAATTGCCCGGAACTTCGACCAATCGAAAAATAGTGGGCAGTTTCAAAGCAGCGACTTTGACGAAGCGGCGGGCAGTCAAGGACATCCAGCAAATGCGGGTAAAATTGAAGAAATGCGCTGATTCCGTGTCCGTTTCCACTGTGCGGGCGCTGATGGGCTCCATCAAGAGGATGGTTCGAGATTCTGTACGAACTGGAGAAATGTAACCATCTTATGCTGTAACTTTAAAGTTCTAATAAAAGTACGGTAAAGCAACCGTTAATGGACTTTTTAAACTTATTTAATCACGAATTACTGATCTTTTTGGTGGTCTTTGCGACTAGATAGCAGTTTGCTGTCTTCAGTTCTGAATGACAAGACCTATCGTATTTCACTCGAAAAAATCACTAACCACTGGTGCCATTTGATGACTAATGGCTTGCTTAGGTCGACATTTCGACTAGATAGAAGGTTGCTGTCAACACGACCTATATTGTATAGTGGACAGCTCAGTTCTAAATTTTCACACCAGGCCCGGCGAGTATACGATTTGACTTATAATTACTTGTTTTAACTTGAAAGCTCAACTAGATGGTTGCTGTTTTTGACTTATAAGACCTGTTGTATGGTGGCCAGTTTAGTTAAAAATTTATTCACCAGTGTACGAACTGACTTGCTGTTATATGAAATGCATTACGGTTACTGTAAATAAACATTATTCAGTAGGTACCCTAAAATTGGTTGCACATGTTTGGAACTTAATTTTGAATGGGATAGGAACTGAATTTTGAAATATGAAAATTAAGGATATTGAATGTCCCCTAATTTGGTTCTTTATTTGAAAAAATATATCGATTTTTATATATCATCTGAAAGAGCTTCGTTTTCTGAGCACAGCGATATTTTTTTCGAACCCACACACTCTCATCAATACCTAATCTTACGCGTGACGGAATTCATCTTTGACATAAAGGATGAGACGTAAACAAACATGTTATGTAAAATTAAGTGCTCCAAGACTCAAACTCGAAAGTACGTTTGATTGAGCTGAATTTTGCGTTTACTTTGACTCAATTTTATGTCGAAATTGACGCTCGTATGTGCCAGTCTCATGCCGTTGGCTACTTCATCGATCAATCTAGTTTATCCGGAAAACCAGGATATGGCCACTTTACACCAACATTTAAATTCTTTATTAAATTCGCTTTGATCTCATAATTCTGAACAACATAGAAAAAATCGCAAGGTTCTAGGAAACTTTTTATAATGTGGCCACTTTATCGGTCAGTCCAGATTATGCGGAGAACCAGAATATGGCCACTTTACCTCAAAATATAGTTTCCATATTACATACGCTTTGATCTCTTGATTCTGAACAACATAGACTAAATCACAAGGTTCTAGGACATTTTTTATAATGTGGCCACTTTATCGGTCGTTCCGGATCCTCCTTTAGGCCAGTGGAGTTTCTTTGAGGGCGTTTATGATGTCTTTACACCATATATACTTAGTGCTATCAATTTCCAGTAATATACGTTAAGTAAAGTGTAAAATTATGTCGATAGATAGTGGCATTTCCTACTTTACCGGGAACTCGGGTTGATCTTGGCCCTCTATCTTGGTACGCAAAAATCTCCGGCCAATGAGACCACCACCAATCGATTCAACAGAGTTTTTCCTTTGAGAATATGTATAACATGTTAACTGAAAGCGTTTGGCAGCCGAGATATTCAATTTAGTCGCGGTATTATCAACTTTTGCCCAATGTGCAGTGTACCAAAATTGATGAAATTTTGGGTTTGGGTTTCATATTTAATGCAGATTACGAATGAATATGCATTTACCTCAATACCCTTAAACAACCCAATTTCAAAACTTTGGATTAAATGTTTGTTAATTTTAGATTAAAATTTATAAATAAATAATTTTGTAATAGGGGAAATGGATGTAATGTCGGCCTAAATTCCCCTAATTTGGGCCCATACATAAATTCAGCAATCGGCTAAATTTTGAATAGCGACCAAAAATATCCATTAGTACCGTCCCAATGACGCTTTCATCTAGGTAAAATTGTTAAATAGCAGATTTTTAGCGATGGGCCCAATCTTAGATCCACAGGGTAACATTAGATCCATTTCCGCTAATTAGTTAAATTATTAAGCAAAAAAAAACAATCTCATAGTCCTACGTCAACAGTGCTTAGGACACAATCCTTAACTTTTTTTACTACACTGCCCTCTGTGAACAACTAACGGAACACAGATTATGCGTAATTTCCTATAGATGTCAATGCAAACAACAGCAGTGATGCATATAAGCTTTACTAAATGGTTAATTGAAGGGGGGATTGCAAGCGGGAAAAAAAGGTTGAAGACCACTGCCGTGGAGCGTATAGCGAAACCAAACGACAACAGATGCATGAAGTCGGGCCAAGCTCGCTGCTGTGGATTAGTAGTACTGCTCCACTGCTAGAGAACGACGGACACACGAGATAGGCGGCGGCATACTGCGTCGAGTTGGAAACTGTTCGAGGTTTTCGTTCCCCTTGTAACGGGTGTGTATTGGTGCTCCCCTCGCACACAGTCAAGCAAGTTCGAACAACGGTGCCCAACGACGGCGACGACGACGACGATGATGATGGGGTAGGGTGTGCACTGCGAGATATACCTACTTCGCACAAACGAGATCTGTTTTGTTCCGAGAGTACAATACTTGGCCCAGGCAGTTTGAAAAATTCAAAAGCAGCACATTGGGGAAGGAAAAAACTTTGATCTTCTCGCTCTCCTGCAGCAACAGCAAAAAACAACAACAGCAACAGCAGTAGAGACTTTCGGTGCCTCTCGGTGGTGGTAGATGTACAAAACGCGCTTTCGTCATTACGGCGAATGGTTCATTATAACTGCTCCGCCACACACAAGAAAGACACACAGCACACATAGGGGTACCTACGTAAATCTCGACATCGACCGAGGTTCGAAAACTCGCGCGCTGCTTCGCAAGTCGTGGTCGGTGTGAAGGTTTCATTTCAATTTTCCCGTGCCAGCTGCTGCGTCGCGACAACTCCACTCAGAGGCCCCTCTGATAACAGCCGAGTCTTCCGAGCGATAATCTCCGGTTTTGTCCATCGAGTGTGTGTCTTCTCTTTCGGATCGGAATCCGTTCGCTCGAACATACCGACATCACAGCACGGTAAATCAGCACTCAAATTCGAGAGAACAAAAAATTGCTTTGGCGAAAGGCGAACAAAAATCCCACCGAAAGCATTTCGTTAAAGGTGATAAGCATACATAGAGACACGGTAGAAAACAATAATTTTAGCAACGATCGATCCGTCGCGTACGGCCGGACCCCGGTGCGGGATGATGGTTTATGGACCATCATTGAAATAGCATATCAACACCTAGCGAGTGACTATCGATCTAGTTTCCCGTCCTCACGATGTCCCCTCTCTTTCTCTTTTTCCGCACAGATTCTGCCGTGGAATTCGGCGAAATGGCCTTTAAATCGGGCACCTAAGCGGATATTCATCCCCCTGACGGTGGTGGTGCTACACCATGGTCTTGAGACAAAGCTTCGACGATCTCACCCTGTGGACAAATCCCGTAGTGTATGAAGATAAATCGAGTGTTGTTGGAATAGATCAGAAGTGCTTAAACTTTGTGGGACAGAATCAAACATTAACTAACGGCAGTGATAGTTGCAGTGAGCGAAGATCTGCACAGCACGACCTTCCAGGACGGCATCGTTCAAACTATGCTGAAGCCAATCAAAACTCTCCTGACCTATTTGCAGAAGAATGCTAATAGTTCGACAATTTTTGGGTAAGTCTTTTGAATTGTTAAACGTTTCCTTCCAATCCTTTTAACTGACACACATTTTTACCCATATAATTTGACTGATGTTAGATATAGTTTCAGGCCATACGAATAATAGTAACTACAATCGTATTTTTGATCGTGTGATCTCAACTTCATTTTTCGTTTTCAAGCACAGAAGGGGGTCGTAGGACCAGGTCTCCAGTGAACAATCACTGTCCATAATGCACCAGGGTAGAGATATAGATTTGTCATCACAGGATAAAAACCACAGTGGTCAAATGAATCCTGCTCTAAAATTTCGATACATAGTAAGGAAAGTTGATGAATATAGGGGTAGTCAAAGTAACAGTGATTGTTTTTTGATGAGGATATAGAAAATTCCATCATCACCTGGAGCTTTCATATTTTGAAACTTTTTAGTTATAGATCTCACTTCGTCCAAATCAGTCCCCCAGGAATCATCAAAAATATTTCCCCGAAAGAAAATATTCAGGTAATCCCGAGTAACCTGATTCTCAATAGGAATAGTAAGACCCAAACCCCGAATAGCTGAGCAAGTTTCTGAGCTTTTACCGAATTGGTGATCAAAATTTTACCGCTGGAATAGGCTTTTGAGTTTTTTTCAAAAATTTTGTGGGTTTCCAAAAGGGTTTGGAACTTGGGAAACATTATTTTCAAAAGTTTTCAATTTGTTTTTGCAACCCTCGCCAGATAAATTTCATGGCAGGATCCCTTTTTCTTTGATATTGCCTCCTACGGACATTTTTCCGACGGATCAAGAGCTGAAGATCGTCGTCTATTATAATTGAATCGAATTTAACCTCGCATTTTTGGTACTGAGGTAGCTCTTGCTTCAACTATAGAAGTAGTCAGAGATTCAAGAGCATAATCAATTTCATCTTTGGTTTGCAAAGGAATGTTTGGATCGAAGTTATATTCCATAAATGTTCTATATTGCTCCCAATCAGCTCTATGGTAATTGAAAATAGAGCTGTAGGGATTAAAGATTCTTTCATGGGATATTTCAAAAGTTACTGGAAGGTGATCAGAACCGAAGTCAGCATGAGTAACCAATTGGCTACAAAGTTGACATGAATCAGTTAAGACCAATTCAATAGTTGAGAAATTTCTTGCTGAAGAAAAGCATGTTGGGTTGTTTGGATATTGAATAGTGTAATAACCTGCAGAACAATCATCAAACAGAATATTACATTGGTATTGCTTTGAGCATTATTCCATGAGCGGTGTTTTGCATTAAAATCACAAATAGACCTATGACGGGTAAGTTTCAGAAGGTCGCCCTTGAGAAAATTCTTTTGCTGGCCTGCGCATTGGAATGGCAAATAGGCAGCTATAAACGTAAGTTGTCCAAATTTTGTTTCAACAGAAACTTCCAAAGTTTCAAAAACTTTGGTTTCAAATGAAGGAAAAATTTTATGTTTGATTCGTCTATGAACAATGATGGCAACGCCACCACAGGGTCCATCAAGACGATCATTTCAATAAATGAAATAATTTGCGTCCCTTTTAACCTTATTGCCAGGTTCAAGGATTTGGTTTTAACCGCAATATGCACGTTATGAGCTCTCATTATCTTTAAGAGATCGAGCATTAAAATATTTCATGCTTTAAAATCCATTACTGAATTTCAAAGTCATGACAATATTGTTTGCAAATTTTACTCCAGTTTGAATAGCATCAAACATGGAGTTAGTTTTAAGCATATCAGTAATCATGTCAATTAATGATTTCTGTGAAAATTCCATTTTAACTAGGAGCAGTTATGCTCCCTAAGTCAAAATTTCCGTTAGAATTACGTTGGTTAGTATTTTGATTTCTACCCACTGCAATAGCAGCATAGGTAGCTCCATTTACTTGCTGAACATAGTTACCAGCTAGGGGAGCTTAGAACGAGATTGTAGGATCGCTTTGCGAGTCTTACATTCCCAAAAAATGGATTTATGGCTTTCACCACAATTTGAACATATAATTTTCCTTCACAGGACAGTCGTGAGAGGAATCACCACAATTCATGCATTTAGCTGGCATGTAGCAATTTTTAGTTCCGTGACCCCATCCCTGGCACTTGCGGCACTGGGTGTGGTTTTGGAAATTTCCTCCAGTCTTCCGGAAGTGTTCGGACATGGAGCATGAGGATAGCTTTTTCCAAGGCCTTTAGGTTGTTTAGTTCGCTAGATTTGAAGTGAACTAAATAAAAATCATTAGAAATCTCGTTGCGTGAATCGCCAGGACGGGATTTCATTTTCATTTTGATTACTTGTAGTGGCACAACTCCAAGTAATTTTGCCAGTTCATCTTTGATCTGATCCAGGGATTCACCACTGGGCAGTCCTTTCATGACAACCTTGAACACACGTTCAGTTTTGGTGTCGTAAGTAAAAAAATTGCGCTGCTTCTCAGTAAGATACTTGAGAAGGCATTTAAATCCGTCCAAGGTTACAGCTAATACACGGCATTCACCCCGACGTCCAATTTGTAGTGAAAACTTGTTCAAAAGTTCCATGCCAAGAGCATGGTAGTGGTTATCACAATAGGGGGAATCTTTTCCTTCTTGGCATTAAGCCGGGAAAGTTTACTAGATTTTTTCCTGGATGATGGATCATTCAAATTTATTTCATCAGAAGGGGGATCAAGAGTTTGCCCCTTTCTTTTGCGCTCAGGCGCCACGGCGGCAGTAAATTTTTATCAAAATCTACTTCCAAGCAGATTACTATAAGAATCTGAAGGATCGAAGAGGAATTTTCCAATTCGATATCCAAGAAGGATTATCTCGGGTAGGGTCCAAACATGGATCGAAAAGGAATAAGAGTTGAAAAAGGTAGAAATTTTACAGGTTGAGCACTGAAAAGTGGTGTTTAAATTTGTTGTAGCTTTAGGTAGTAGTAACACTTCCTTCAGCAAAAAGCAAATAGATCCACACGACAAGAGAGCACGATGCGGACTGAAATTATGATTTTATTGAATTGAACGTTGAACCGACATCAGGTACCAGTGCCTTCCAGTAGAGTTTAGAATCTTGCAAATATAAAGCTGGGAGTCTTCTGAACTGGGGATTAACTACTGTGTCGTGGTGCCTAAAGCCCTACAGTAAAAGTATGGA
The DNA here is from genome assembly GCF_037179485.1 of Ochlerotatus camptorhynchus. Lineage (NCBI taxonomy): Eukaryota > Metazoa > Arthropoda > Insecta > Diptera > Culicidae > Ochlerotatus > Ochlerotatus camptorhynchus. The sequence goes on along the minus strand of NW_027040591.1, from coordinate 1,265,615 downwards.
CGTCTGTCAAAAGTTGTTCCAACCGAACCGTCAAAATGCACCGCTTTGCTCGATTGGAACAGCTTTTTTCAGTTTTGTGGTGACAGTCGTCCATACTTTTACTGTAGGGCTTTAGTGGTGCCTTAGTAGGATTTTCTCGATGTTAGGGTTAGTAGAGTATCCAAGACCATATTTGGTACCGTGCGTTGTAGGTAAACTCCAGAGCAAAGTCTGAGATCAAATTGAAATCTAAATTTGATGTTGTGTTCAGTCGATCCATGAGCTGCATAACAGAGGTTCTGACAACGAATGCATGCTGGTCTGCGGTGACTATAATCAACCTGGAGTGTTTTGGAACTGGTCTGACGGCGAAATTCGACCTGTGAACTCTGTGCCATTACCAATTGCTAGCTCCCTACTGATTGATGGCATGGATTTCCTCAATTTGCATCAGATGAATCTCGAGCGCAACCACTTGGGACGCATTCTCGATTTGCTCTTTTGCCCTACGGATTATGCATATCTCAAGATCTGTGTCACCACTTTTGCCTGTCGACCTTCATCATCCACCGCTTGTTGTCTACTTACCATCTCTAATTGTCAATGGTGTACAGCTGCATGATGAGAATGACAGTGATGGAATTTCGTTAGACTACAACAAGATTGATTTCGGTGCTCTATTGGATTTCCTGTCGAGTATCGACTGGGATATTCTTTTTGATGGAATGAATGCTGATGAAATGGGTGAAACGTTGTGCGTTATGCTAAATGATTGGATGGATGCAAATGTACCGATTCGTCGACCTGCTGTTTTTCCTGCCTGGAGCACTGCATTGCTACGAAAACTAAAACGCAAACGTAATGCTTCGCAACGTAGATTACGGCGATTTCGTTCTCTGGCTAATAAACGTAGCTTTCACTTGGCGTGCAACGAGTACCGTAAGCTTAACTCTTCGTTCTACAAATCGTACGTTTTGCGTGTGCAAACTAACCTAAGACGAAACCCCAAGAGCTTTTGGATGTACGTAAACTCGAAGAGGAAAAATTCTACTAAACCCGCAACCATTTTTCTCAATGATGTTGTGAAACATCGATAAGCGACGAGAAATGTGAGCTCTTTGCTGCTCATTTTTCGTCAGTATTTGTCACAGAATCTGTCGAATCGGCTGAACTTGCCTCTGCTATTTCGGATGTTCCTGCGAGTCTTGTCACGCCTGGACCAGACGGCATTCCTCCTGTAGTGTATTGCCGTGAACTCCAATATTCTGGTTGAGCCACTTTGCAGAATCTTTAATGCATCGTTTGTGGAGTCAAAATTTCCTGCTGTCGGGAAGGAGTCATTTATGGTTCCAGTACACAAGAAAGGAGACAAACGTGATGTTAAAAACTACAGAGGTATCACCAACCTTTCAGCTGCCTCAAAACTGTTTGAGATAATTGTGAGTGGGGTAATTCTTGAACGTACCAAATGTTACATCTCCTGCGACCAACATGGCTTCATGCCAGGACGTTCGGTTACTACAAATCTCCTGGTTTTTACCACGACGTGTTTCGAACAACTGGGGCGCAAGTAGACGTCATCTATACGGACCTAAAAGCAGCGTTTGATACGATCAACCATGATACTCTGTTGGCTAAGCTATCCAAACTCGGCACATCAAATCGGTTGACATCGTGGTTTTGCTCGTATCTGACTTGCAGGTCTTTGTGGGTTAAACTTGATTCCAGTACTTCCTAGTATTTTACGAACTCGTCGGGCGTACCACAGGGTAGCAATCTTGGCCCGTTGTTGTTTCTTTTATTCTTCAACGACGTATTGCTTGTACTTGGAGATGGTTGCAGGCTTGCGTATGCCGATGACATAAAGCTGTATTTCGTGGTGCGATGTACTGAGGATTGTATTCGTCTTCAATCGCTATTGGATCTATTCGTTAGTTGGTGCAATCGGAATAGGCTTACCGTGAGCATACCAAAAGGCATGGTAATGTCGTTTTACCGCATCAAGCAGCCGATTATTTTTCGATTATGCCATCAACGGTGTTATACTGCAAAGAACCGACCAGTTCAGCGATCTAGGCGTTCTACTAGATAATAAATTATCGTTTAACCTCCACCGTACTGCTGTGATCACCAAGGCTAACCGTCAGTTAGAATTCGTGTCGAAAATATCAAAAGACTTCTCTGACCCACACTGCTTGAAAGCTCTTTATTACTCCCTTGTTCGACCTATCCTGGAAAACGCCTCCTTGGTCTGGTTTCCTCATCAGTTGACCTGGAACTTGGGGATCAAAGGTGTTAAGCGAAAGTTTATGAGAATGGCATTGCGTAACCTACCGTGGCGCGATCCGCAAAATCTCCCGCCGTATTCTGATCGCTGCAATTTGCTGAGTTTGGAAACCCTGGAACGTCGACGGAAGAATCAACAGGCAGCATTAGTTGCCAAGTTATTGAATGGGGATGTCGACTGCGTGAGTCTTCTTTCGCTGTTAGATATCCGAGTGCCGCCGAGAACATTACGAAGTGGTACCCTACTCCAACCACGATACCATCGAACAGCATTCGGTTACAACGAACCACTAACAACTATGATGCGTACGTTCACGGCTGTTGAAGAATTGTTTGAATTTGGGGAACCTTCTGCTCGCTTTTTGACTCGTATTAGAAACGCATGAATGGTATAGTTTTTAAGATTTTTTATGTAGACAACAGTCAGATGATTAATTAAACAAATAAATAAATAAATTTCTTCCTGATGTAAAGAAAGATCCAATCAAGGCTGTTTGCACTCTTGTGTGGAATATTTTATTAAGTCGAAGATCGTTTAAGGTTAGGTTAGGTTTTCTTTAAGGAGGCATTCAACCTTGGGCTGGTTCGCCTCCAGCTGAACGTTTTAATTAATTTATAATAACTTACTGACCTTGTCGAATGGAATGATTGCTACCACTTAAAAAAAAATAATCCAGAATGGTACGCGTTTCACCTATCTTTTTATACTACTAAGGAATCTTCGTTTCAGACTCAATGTTATGATTAATTTAAAATCTAAGATAGATTTTTTTTTTATACTAAGCGATGTTTAAATCGCATTTATCGAAAAAATAATACTTTTTAATCTAACAATGTTTTGAATTATTTATGAGTGTACTTCAAACCTGGGACGGGACTTGACAATCGGGTAGCTATGTCAAATCCAAGCCAGTTGCTGATTGGTCGATTTGACAGTAGCAATCGTGCAATAAAAAGAACAGAGGGATCACAGCAATCTTACTGACAGTGATGCCGGAAGCCATGTTGACTTCAATGGAGTTGCTAGTAGCTTATATTTGTGATAGTAAAGTTGACGAATTGAGAACACTGCGTATTTAAAGTGCTGCTGTATGTTTATTGTTGTTTTGATTGTGTTGAGCAGAGATGATTCCAAATTAAAATATTGGTCAATTTCGTTAAACACCACGCACAAATTTTCGAAGGGCATTCATCAAACACATTAAGAAAAGTAAGAAGCTCGATTGTCAAGTCCCGTCCCAGCTTCAAACTAGGCGAACAGGATTTTTTTTAATCAAAGGAACACATGTCAGTCTTTTCACTTTGTATGCCTTGTTGATAGTAGACTAAGCTTTGTCCACCGAGGATGATCTTGACACAAGGAAAAAGTGTGTTCGCTGTTCTCTAAAGGGTGTCCACAGTTGAATTGCATTACTTAGAAGTACTCGCCAAAAATAAGTCTCTCAACCGATTGTTATGACATTTTCTGAGAATATAATACTATATAAGCTTGGGTTACGTATCTTTTTCTCACTCTATTTCTTCACCAAATCCAAATGCCCTAACTTTCCTCTTAATTCCACCCATAAGGTTTTGTAAAAGGCAGTGGCGTTTCCTTAACCTCAATCTACCTGTGCACCAACTCTCAAAACATAAACAATTATCAAAATATTGCTTGCAATTGATAGATATCGAGTAAACTAGGAGATTAAGTTTATTTTTCAACCGATTCGAGTATGAATATGCAATTAAATCTGGTTTTGAAAGTTGGTGAAAGTGAGGTTACGGGACGCCACTGGTAAAAAGGGTTGAATCGACTTTATTTTCTGCTTTCAACCATGATTTCATAATCTCCTGCTCCGTAGTGACAACTTTAGGATGCTTACGGAGTTCGTGCTTCATTATACCCCAGTATCTTTCGATCGGCCACAACTCCGGTGTGTTTTGGGGATTTAGATCCTTCGGCACGAAATTGACCCCATTCGTCTTGCACCATTCCAGAACGTCCTTGGAGTAGTGATAAGAGGCTAGATCTGTCCAAAAAAAATTGTAGGAACATTGTGTGATTTGAGAAACGGAAGCAGTTGTTACTTCAGGCACTCGTTCATGTAGACTAGGCTATTTGCGGTTGTAGGTTGTTACAAAAGGCTTGCTCCGTTTTCCGCACGATCCAATCGCCTGCCAAATCATGAATTTCTAGGGGAACTTCGACACTTGCTGTTTCCTGATGGATTCTGAAACATCGAACTTGTCTTTCGCAGTCACATACTGATTTCTCCAAATTATGTATAATGAGATCATTATACATCAACGAATACGCGTTTGTTGATATTCACCACTGCTTGATTATCCAACCCAAAATTGTCAAAATCAGAAGCGACCCTCAAAAGCAAAATAATCAAATTAATTTTGGGCAAAATAATTATTTAGAATAATGTCGACTCCAGAGCCTAAAACCTCAATTCAGCATGAGGCAATAATTTTACATGATCATCAAAATCATCCCCACCAAGATGAAGATGAATATTGATATTGACAAGAACACAGGCGATAATAAACATCCAGCCACGAATGAATAAAAACAAATGTTGACTTCGATACTCAGAGGTTGCCTTGATCAAGAGAATGTGTTTATGTCAAAATTCAAATTCATGCAGGTAGTTGGTCTATCTGTTAAGGTTGTCTCCATTATCTAAGTTGAGTGTAGTAGGAATGATTTTTATCAGCACTGTACAACCAACTAACGATTTTAAATTGGCTCACTATATAATAGGTGGTGCAATAAACAATATTTCAAAACAAACGTGTTAACTTTTTTTTAACTAGTGGCGCCGGTGGTGTAGTGATAACCGTGATAACCTCTCACCCCAGCAGGCCTGGGATCAATCCCAGTCGGCGCCGCCGGGATGTTCTGAGGCATAACATCTCTGCTCATGCCTTCCTTCAGAAGGGAAGTAAAGCCGTTGGTCCCCGGTTCATGAGTTGATGGGTCGATAGGTAGGGTCCAGGTGTGCGAGCTGCCTCCCTGGCGTCCGTAGCATTGGTGCTCAGCACGGAAAAAAAACTTTTTTAAGAAGATATAAACTTTCATTAAATAGTCATGCCATGCACATATTTCGAAATCGCTAACCAGGCCCTCGCTTTCTCCATCTCCCTCCCCCCAGGTTAACAACCAACGGAATGGCTCCTATGGGTCCTAACGAGGAACCACCGACGATGGAAGCAACGCACGACATGATGACTTCGGAGGAGCTAAACTGCGAGGATCCCCTGTACGATCCGCTCGCCCTGGACGAATGTGATAACGACGTGCTGAATGTGAGCAATGCCAGTGCTGTGACGACTGGAACGGCCAACAGCGAGCTGGACAGTTCGACCGGTCAGATCATCCTGGTTGATATGACAAATCTAAAGAGCCCCGCCGCCCGGCAGGACGATGAAGATGATGGCGGTGGCGCTGGTGATGTAATATGCAGTGCTGAAGGGCTTGAACCTGTGAATTCTAGTGTTAATGGACACGATGAGAGTGCGTTATCGCTGGAAAATGGGGATCACGATGAGACCAAGTCTACTAGCCTGGAGGACGAAAGCTTCACGACGGCTTCCTGTGGCGACACTCCGAATGTGTCGATCATTGGTCAGAGTGCTGAAATGGTGGATGGAGAATCGGAAGCGTTTGCCGATGTAAGGCATGTGAATGGGGGAGTGGTAGGGGTGACGGAATCGGCAACGGAAGTGACCGACGGTAGTGCCGTCGTTGTGGTAACTCAGGAAAACGAAGAAGAGGAAGCAAGTGATGGGTCTGATTCCGGCTTGGGTTCGGAACCATCGAGGAATCTATCGACATTGGAGAAGGAAATGACCGAGCTTCCACCGGTGAAAAGTAATCTCAAGCGGCGTTCGGCGGAGGAAACCACCGGTGCGAGCGCGGAAAAGCGACCAAAGAAGGGCATTACGTTCGACGGCGTCACGGTGTACTATTTCACGCGGATGCAAGGCTTTGGGTGTGTACCGTCACAGGGCGGTTGCACGCTCGGAATGGAGTTCCAGCACGTACACTCGAAGTAAGTATGACTTATAAAGCGCTAGGCATAAGCTAAGCTAACCTTTTACACCCTTTTTCAGACGCTTCACTCTGGCCGAGCATGCGGCCGAACAGCGCAAGATGCACCGGGCCCAGCTGCAGGAACTGAACCCCCGTTCGAGTTCGAGCGAGGAAACCGACAGCGAGGAGGAACCCAGCGAAAGTGGATCCGAGGCGGAAAGTGAATCCTATGGCTTCCTGCAACCGGTCACCACCCGGCAGAGGCGAGCTCTGCTCAAAGCGGCCGGTGTGAGAAAAATCGATTCCACGGAGAAGGACGAATGCCGAGTGATACGAACCTCGCGGGAAGTGTGCGGCTGTACCTGTCGAGGGTACTGCGATCCGGATACGTGCTCCTGCAGTCAGGCGGGTATCAAATGTCAGGTGGACAGGCCAAGCTTCCCCTGCGGTTGTACGCAGGATGGGTGCGCCAATGTGGTCGGAAGGGTTGAGTTCAATCCGGCCCGGGTGCGGACACATTTCATTCATACGATCATGAGGATAAATTTAGATAACAAAGCGAACAGCGAGGAACACGCTGGCATGGGAATGCATTCGGCGGGCGGTTATGGTAATAGTAAGGACTGGTCCAGTGGACCAGTGCGATTACCCGGGCTGTATGGTATGGTGGGAGTCAATGGTATCGATGCCGTCGACAGTTACCACCACCATCATCACCACCTTCCAACTACCCACCAGCCGCATCCATATGCAGTAAGTCATAACTATTTAGCCAATCATTCGGTTTCCCCCGCAGTCCCCGCAGGCACTGAATCGTTAGATCTGCACTACGCTTTCCGGGATTATTACGGAACTACCCAGCAGGCCAACGATCAGCTATCTATGTCCAGTTCGCTTATGGCCCCGTACTACGGAAATTACCCAACGAGCATGGACCAACAACAGTACCATCAACCTCACCACTCGAACCTGGTCCTAGATCAAAGGCAACCTGACCCACATTCCCCCTATCATAGTCAGATGGAAAGCACCCCCAGCAGCAGTTCGGCAATCCTGGACGAAGACGCTACGCTTAATACCCCCATCAATCCTAACTTTGGCTGCGACGAACATAGTTCTTCGGCCGAAACTCAACCCAGTACCTCCAGGACACACGTGGACCTGCAGCAGGATTCACAAACTTCATGTTCCTCCAGCGATCCGGTCCCTCAGCCGACAGAAGATCCACTGGATCCCGCTCCGCCGAACCACAGCCCGCCAAGTGCTGACTTCATCGACCTCAACACCCCCCTTGCCTCGAATAGCGACCGGTTGGAGGCCATCAATGATCTCCTCGCGAGCAGCCGTCACCAGTTGACCTTAGCCCGGAGGTCCATCATCGCCGAAGAAGACGATGAACTGAGTGACTTCCGGGATCCTCCGGTAATGCCCCTGTCCAGTGTGGTCGACAGCTCGGAACCATGTTCCACCGAAGATGATACTCAAGACGAAACAAGCCAACAGCAGCTGCCAAATGGGGACAGTTCGGAAAAAGAGGAACCACCAGGCAGCTCCAACCCCGCTAGCAGTGGACCGATTATCGAAACAAGCGAAAATTTAAGCGAAATTATCAAGAATAGTATTGTTGAAACTGTGTCCAATTAATTATAGTAGAAGGTTTTACTCTCTGTGACGTAATTGCACTTATTTTGCTACCTCTATTAGCAAGCCGCATTCGCTTTCTTTTTTGTTTGTTTCAGCTTTAGTTTATTTTCATTTCAAATTTCTCGTTTAAAATATACCCATTTCTGTTAAAAAAGATCCCTCCCACAATGTTATCTACTGTTTGTTTTATTCTCTAATCCTTTGATTAATTTTTCTTACGACTATTGTACGACTTTTGTTATTCGGTGCGCTCTCATGACTCGAATTCTTACAGAAAACCATTGTAAAAGTAGCAGTAAACCTATAAAAGCATATTCTTCTAGCAAAACAAAACCGGAAATCGTATGTAATTTGTAATTGTAGCTGTTTTCTTGAGTAGAAAAGTAAATCCAAACAAAATTTGCTACAAAAGAGGAGACAAGTTTTTAGATAAATTAAAGATATTGAATTTGAGCGAGGTCCGTCGAAAGGCGGAACCGAGCAACACTAATTTCTTACGGTAGATTTAAAGTAGCAAGCGATGCAGTTTACAAACATACAAGTAAAAATGTTAATCGAACAAAGCAAATACCCAACAGCTGGTAAAATAAAGTAAAATATTTGGAAAATTAAAGCGATTGATTCAGTAGGAAATTGTAAGTTACATGAAAAAAAGTAATGAGAAACAGGCAGATAAGGCCGTCTTTCACTGTACATAAGTTACACTTAATGCTAACCTTAAACAATTGAAATATCTATAAAAAAAAAGAACAAAACTCACAATGTAAAATGTGAAGTAAAATGATGGATATCAATTATGAAAAAATAACAACTAAACACATACCAATAGTCACATGGAAAACTGTTTTGCTGAGTTGTATCACATTGACCATTTGCATCGTACCTATTCAATGGAAAGTTATCAAAGAGGTGCCATCACCCAACATTAGAGGGGTAATCAATTAGGTTGTATGAGAAATCTGCATATTCTCAATACTTATTTACTAGAACCAAAGAGGTCGGTCTTTGAAAAAAACAAACTGTTACTGTAAAAACATTGCGTAAAAAGCCATAATTCTGCGAAGTAGGGGAAATGTATGTAATGTCGGCCTAGGTGTCCCTAATTTGGGTCCATACATAAATTCAGCAATCGACTAAATTTTCAATAGCAACCAAAAATATCCATTAGTACACTACCGTCCAATGACGCCATCTAGATACAATTGATAAATAGCAAATTTTTAGCGATGTGCCCAATCTTAGATCCATAGGCCAACATTAGAGCCATTTCCCCTACATTTCGGCAAAAAATGTGCAGTAAATTGCGAATTTATTTAAATTTATATTTTTCCCATACAATAGTGCAGGGTGGCCACCCGTTCGGGAATCAATAAATAACCGGACAAAGTCGGCAATTTCGTTGTTCAATCGAGAATTCAGATTTTTCCCATTTGCATTATTATTTGTATAGGGGAAATGACGGCTCCGGCATGACAGACTATTTTCGGCAACCCAAATTGAAACGCTAATTTCACTGGATTTTCTTACGAAAACACTTCGCTGAATGAATTCAAACTATTTTTAGGCTTTCAGCTTCAATTTGATTATACTTTTAACACTGAGAAAAGCAATCTAGCAAAGTTTTCTTAGTTTGAAGATGCTAATTTCAAATAACAGATTAAAGAGGCAATTTTTATACGATAGATGAGGATATGAAAGAATAGAATTGATAGTTCCGTTAGAGTACGGCAGTGTGAAAATTGTGTATAGAGAGTAGAAAGCGAGCAAGGACAACTTTTGAGGAAGGTACAAATCGGTTTGATCATCGTTACCAAACTCCCCCGTTGGAGATGGATATCACCCTCCCCACCCCCCAACAACGGGCTTTCTTGAAATGAAACAAACGCACTACAAAATGCTGCTGATTTCGAGTTGCCGATGAAAGCACAGCTGCTTAACAAGCAGCTCAAATAAAAGATGTTGCCCACATGCCCACAATAGGCGCTCTCACTAGAGAAGATTGGAGCTTTGTAAAAGCGTTTCAAAACAGTTTTTGACAATTCTTTCGACTGAAATTGTTAGAGCAGCTGCGAGCTGACAGCAAAATATTGTAAACAAACCTATACTGCATATGTGTGCGTTCCTTAGCGAAAAGGCTATAGAAAGATTGTTGCTGCTTAGGTTGCCGAGAATACGTAAATTCCCCTATTTGACTTAATTGAAGAGTAAATTGAGACTGGTTTTTCATGGCAATAAAATGCATAAAATGTCATTTGATAAGTTGAACAATAGTGATGAAATCGAGGTTAAACTTATCGAGAATCAAACACATACTACAAACCAACCAAGGAATGTTGGATTTTAGCGAGGGAGGCGACTCCATCTAATACCCCGGACTAGAGCTTCCAACCCGGGATGTCCCGGGATTGTTACATTTCCCGGGATTTCCGAATCCCGGGAAATTAATTTAAAAATCCCGGGATCGCGTGTACCCCAGGATTTTTTTATTTGAGACTCTTTTAACACTTTAAACCTTTCTTGGAATATCTGTAGCAGAATTTGAATCCAGAACTTTTACATCTTATGAAATATATCTCTTCCCTTAGTTTGCCATTCATTCTGATTTTTCGAAAGAATTGCACACAGACATCACGTTTTGTATATGATCGTTGTACAAGAAGCACTCGTGAAAAATACGATCTAGCAGTGAAACAAACCGTGAACATTTTGATTCAATCAGGTTGAACGTCGTGAGATGTCCATCACTCATAGTTGATCTAAAACCATTGAAATGCATTGTTAAGATGGTTGGAAGTACGTAGTGCTAGTCTCAACTGATGAAAAGACTCAGTATTTGCAGTTTTTAGAGTCCTTCCTTAGATTAGCTAGCGGAATCTTGTCGTTACGTTGAAAGGTATGCATTACCTTTACCCGTTAGTATGTAATCAATGTAATCCTAAAGCACGGCAAAATAGTTTTTACAAATACATTCATGAGAGAAATCATCCACCATAATCATCATGATCTGCACAGACTATTGTGCAGTTTGGCTGACAGACATAATATCACGTCCCATTAGGGAACTTCTTAGATGTCAAGAGACATTCATTTGATTTTAGAGAACTTCATAGAAGTTCGTGGAACTTCGTAAAAGTTCAGGGAACATCATAGATCTTCAGGATACTTCGTAGAATATTAAACAACTTCGTGGAAGATGATTACGGAACATCGCATGAATTATTTGAAATTCATACAAGTTCAGCAAACTGGGCAGAAATTCAGTTGTACCCATCGAAAAATTAAAAGATGTAAGCTATGGAAAAATCTTTGAAGTACTGGGAACTTCGAAGAAGTTGCCGAAAAATCCCAGGATTCCGTAGAATATTCTACATATTCAGGGAACTTTATATAGGCTTTGCGTTTCATGGCACTGAGCTTAAGTTCAAGAAACTTCTTGAAAGTACACGAATCTTCGTATAACTGCTATTCACGGATTTGTGATGATATCTCTGGATATTATTCAAGACTTTCCAACTTAATCAAGTAATGTTCTGAATATTTTTAAGTGTTCAAAAATTCAAAAGACGTCTTCTTGACATCCTTCCCAGACGGAAGTTTGATGAGAGAGTATTTAAAGGATGTACAGCTGGTCGGAGATTTAAAGACCTCTGGATATTTTTCAAGACTTCAGGTCGATCAAGTATTATTGTGAAGATATTCTCCCAAAACTGAACGTTGATCAGGAAGTATTCAAAAGATCTCCAGCTAATCGAATATTTCCGTGAAAGTCCTGTGAATATTCAATTGGATCAAGTTTTATTTTGGAACATCCGATTTTGGTTACATTATTCATATTCAACATATTCAGGAAGAAGCTTAAAATATGAAATCAAAAACTTCATTTATTTAAAAAAAATCTTCATATGCCAGCTTAAAATAAAAAAAAAAACCATCGGAAGTCTGCTTCAGCTTCCGCATGTCTTGAAACAACTTCACATATCATGAAATGTCTTCAAAATGTCTGCATATCTGCCTTCACAGAATTTTAAATGTCTTCAAAATGAAGATATGTCGTTAAATCTGGTGTCCCTAGTATTAAAGAAACCTCCTTTTTTAATCATTCTTCTAAGGAGATGAAACATACATTTCAGAACATCGCTAAAAGAAATTAGATACATACGAATATTAAAACAATTTACTGCCTTTATTGACTTCCCGGGATCCCGGGATTTCCCGGGATATCAAATAAATATTTCCCGAATCCCGGGATGGTGAAAACCACCGGTAAATGGAAGCTCTACCCCGGACAGACTATGGCTTATATCACGTAATATAGGCTGGCTTGCAATGAGCACTCATATATAGGATTTCTAGTGAAAACTAGATGTATCAGTGCTCATTGCAAGCCAGCCTACAAATTTTTTGCTTTACAGTTGTGAGATGCAATCGCGCTTAATGGATAGAAACGCGATTGATTATGATTTTGAAGATTGCCTGCAAAAAGGTGGAGAGCGATGCAAGTAGATGGGTGTAAATGCAAGAGATGAAATTTTTTTTTTCGTTGATTGATTCGCTAGTGTGAGATTTTTCGATCATATAAAATCGATATTTAGATGTGTCGCACCCCTCGGATTTCAGTACAGTTTTGTATACAAAATGAACGAAATCTGTATGGATTCACGACATCACCAGATGCTGTAATGTGATCGTAGGACTAATTTTCAAAATATCTTACTTAAAATTAATCTTAGCTTGTTTTTTTATTGAGAAAATACATACGTCAACCTTCATCAAACGATTCTACGACAATACCCGAAAAACTATTCACCAGAAATCACTTTCCCAGTCGACAACTTGCCAAAATATTATTACCTGGAAAATAATTAAGGAGAAAGCATCATTTTTCAGATTTGAAACAAAAAAAAATTTAAAGGGTTGTGTCCTAGACACGACCGCAGTATGACGTAGAACCACGTAAAATTGATGTTTGGCATGCATTTTTGACTATTAAACTTATTATTATGAATGGGGCGGGGCAGAACGTATCTTTTGTGCAGAATATGTAAAAAATGATGGACTTTGGATGTTAATCTAATTGCATATATAGAGGTACCAGATATGTTTTACAGTCAGCTGTGTGTAATTCACCAATATAAATCATCGAATATGCCTTTCAAGTAATTTTTTTTCTTAAATTTGAAAGTTTTGGTGCGGGAAGAAATTAACGGAAAAACTTTTGTTTTACTAATAATTGTGGTTTTGCTTAAAATTTATTTCCCGGAAAAAAGTGATCGTGTATTTTTTGGGTTGTTGTTAGGGGTGGAGAAGTTGACGGTAGGGTGGGGGGGGGGCGGGGTAGAGGGGGTTTAACATGCATAATTTTCCAAGTATCATTCCTCATTGTGGTGGACACGCCGTGATCCAACTTTAGCCGCTGACTTGGTCATGATTGCTGCAGGACCAAGTGCCACGCCGTCCGAAGCGACAATGAGCAAAAGCACTTTTTTTTTTTTTTTTTTTGACTTAAATGATCTATATTTCTTGAATTTGTGTGGTTTACATGTATAACTTATCAAGTGACACAGATGCGTCTTTTCAACTTTAGTTCCTGTGAAATTTCAATTATTATTAATTACAGTTCCTAGTCCTATCAGGCCTGTTTTAGAGAATGACCACCTTGGTGGGATTGGTTTGTTTTAAATTTGAAAAAGGAGACTACTTATAAATACTATTTACAATTATAACTAACCTACAACTACTATATACACCTAATCTACTATATACAAATTGCTTATCAAAGCATGTTCTGATAAATTACATTTTTGTGCAAATTTAGTCTTAATTTCGTTAATTTTGGAATCTATTTTGGCAATGCCTGCCTCTTCATGTAAATTTGTTATTCTAGTGTCGAAAGGACGATCAAGAACCATCCTCAGCACTCTATTCTGAGCGACCTGGATTTTGTTCCTGTGAGTCTGTGCACATGATTCCCACACCGGAGCTGCGTAGAGGATCGCAGGTGCTATGATTTGTTTGTAGACGGCCAGTTTGTTCACCCTTGAGAGGCGGGATCTGCGGCAAATCAGCGGAAACAGACACCTAACCAAGGCAGAACACTTGACTACTGTTTTCTCTACATGCGAACGGAAGAGGAGCTTTTCATCGAACAACATCCCGAGATAGGTTACTTCGGCGGACCACTCAACCCTTGTGCCATCCATGATTACAGTACAAGATGGAGCCGGTTTCAGTTTGGGCGATTGCCGATGGAGGAACATGATCGCTTGTGTTTTGGTGGCATTGATTTTGATTTTCCACGTGGTGGCATAATCAGCAAAGGCGTTAAGGCATCGTTGAAGTTTGTTCGTTATTTCGCGAGGCATCCTTCCTTTGACGGCTATTGCGGTATCATCTGCGAACAGGAAAAACACGCAACCGTCACCGAGGGGAGGAATGTCGGAAGTGTAAATGCTGTAAAGCAAGGGGCCCAGCAGACTGCCTTGCGGGACTCCTGCTGGGATCGAAAACGTGTCTGAGAGACAACCATTCAACGATACCTTAAACGACCTTTGCTGGAGGTAGTTACGGGTGATTTTAATAAGATGTAAAGGAAAGTTGAAGTTACAAAGCTTGTACACAAGTCCATCATGCCAAACATTGTCAAACGCCTTTTCAACGTCTAACAAGGCCATGGCTGTGGACTTGGATACAGCTTTGTTACTTCGGATGTTATTCATCACCCGTACTAGCTGATGATTGGTGGAGTGCCCCTTTCTGAATCCAAACTGTTCCGGAAGGAGAATGTTGCTTTCCTCGACAAACTTGAGCAAACGATTGAGAATGAGTTTCTCGAACAATTTGCTCAGCGCTGAAAGGAGGCTGATGGGTCTGTAGCTTGAAGACAATGTTGGATCCTTACCGGGTTTGCGGATCGGTATGATTTTTGCTACTTTCCAGATGCTTGGAAAGTAGTGCAGTTCCAAACATCTGTTGAAGATAGCGGTTAGAAGAGACTGCACTTTCATGCTGAGTCTCTTCAAGATCAAGTTGAATATACCGTCAAACCCGGGAGCCTTCATGTTCTTGGTGCATTTCAGCGCTGAGCAAATTTGTTGTACTGTAATCATATCCACCGGAGGCACGACACAAGGGGAGGTATCTAGGTTTTGAACGCATTGCGCAACCTGATCATCGAGCGGACTTTGGATAGTCGAGCCAAGCAAATGCGATGAAGCGACATGCTTGCCGATCGCATTTGCTTTCTCCTGTGGGGTAATTAAAAGCCGATCGTCATCATTTTCGACTTTGAGAGGTGGAACGGGTTTGGGATGATTTTTCAGGACCTTGGCTACCTTCCAGAATGGTCTGGAGCGGTCATCCAGATTCTGGACAACACGCCCGAAACTTTCATTTCGGAGTGAGTCCATTCTGGAAGCAATCTGCCTATTCAGATCGGCCATTTCAAGTTTTTTGCCCAGATCTCCAGTCCTCTGAAACTGGCGTCTACGAACATTTCTCAACCGAATCAAAAGTTGGGTGTGGGAATCAATAGCAACAAACTTACCCCTCACAGGAACTTGTCGAACGTATGCCTCGTCAGCCATGGATATGGCCTGTTGGAGCCTTTCCAACGTCCGGTCGATGTCATCTACGGTGTTGAGTAGTGGATTTTCATCGATGTTTCTGTCCACCATTCGTCCGTACTGCACCCAGTTGACATGGTGGTAGTCTTTACGCAGGCAGCTTCTAGCAGGAACCACATTGACACCGACTTCAGTCACCACCGGTTGGTGGTCGGAGCTGAGATCGTTGTGCGCCTCCGGCTTGGATAGTCCGATGTTTGACAGGAAAAAGTCCAGCGTGGAGGGATTTCCCGCCGGAGAGATGAAAGTTGGTTCGTCCGGAAATTGCACAGTGTACAGACCATGTTGTGCGTGGTCGAACAATAGACATCCGTTCCGGTTCCTCTGATAGTTCCTCCAAGCTTCATGGCGGGCGTTCAGGTCGCCCCCAACGATGAATCGGGAGCTAGTACGGGTGATGGCGGTCAGGTCCTTCTTGAATTGGATTCCTAATCCGTTGCTTGCGGTACACTGGCGTGGGCAGTAAACAGCGATGAACCGGATGTTTCCAGTTGGTGATTCCACCTCCACACTAATGGCCTCGATGATAGAAGTGCGGATGTGGGGCAGAGTGCAAAACTTGATTCCCTTTCTGACGATGACCGCAACACCACCCCCCCTGGAGCTAGTGCGATCAAGCCGGATAATATTGTGGTCAGGCAACCAGAAGCTGTCACCGGACTTTAGATGGGTCTCGGTTAGAAGAACCACGTCGATGCTATGCTTGCGGAGGAAGTCGGCAAGCTCAATCTGTTTTGCTCTTACAGAGCAAGCGTTCCAAGTAGCTATGGTTAGCGGTTTAGACGCCATACTGGATGATAAACTTACCGAGCACTTGGATCTGTTCGGGCTTATTGCGGCACTTACGTAGAGCACCGGTCATGTTGACGAAAATTTCCACCAGTTCATCCGCTGAAAACAGATCGGGGTTGTTGTTTTGCGCTGTTGGTTGTCTCCAGAATCCAGGGGGGGATGGAGAGCTTTGGCCAGCAGAATCACCAGAAGTTGCTTGAGCGGAATGCACCCGCGAATTTGCTTGCCTTTGCTGAGGAGCACGAAGAGGCGGGAAATCCTCCGTCCGAAATGCCGGGACTTTGTCCTTCTTGCGTCCTGGTTGGTTGTTTACTGCCGCCTGTTTTCGGATGCGTTTGAAGTCCTCGCGTTTGGAGCACTGTCTGTCGGAACCTTGGTGAGCACCACCACAGTTGGCGCATTTTAACGCCACGGCTTCATCCGCAGGGCAGTCGGAAGTGGCGTGGTCTTGAGCGCAATTGCCGCAGCGTGGCTTAATGTTACAGTTGCGGGTGCCGTGTCCAAAGTTCAGACACCGTTGGCACTGAGTCACATCGCGATGGCCGCCACGGTATGGCTCCCAGCGGACGATGATGCAATTAATGGAGCGGATGGCTTTCAGCGCGTTGAGCGTCACCGTTCCCTTCTGGAAGTGTACCAGGAAAAGGCAATCCGGATACGCCTTCACATTCTCGTCTCTTCTTGTCATCCGATAGACGGCACTTGGGGCCAGCTTGTACCGGTCCCTGATTTCAGCTTCGATAAACTTCGGGTCGAAGTTTGGTAGGCCCCTGATGACGACCTTGAATGGTTTCTCACCGGGAATGTCGTGGGTGAAGAATTCCACCTTGGAAGTCCTCAGGTGGGCGACGACCAAGTCATACTCCGCTTTGGTACGGAGCACCACCTTGGTGCCGACTCTGCCCAACTTGTATTCGGCTTTAACGCCCAGCGTCGCTAGATCCGCGATGAGCTCATTAAGATGAGCATTTTTTACCACCAATGGAGGTAGCTTCACTTTTGCCGCACTCGGGCCGGCAGAATTTTCGTTGTCGATGGTGTCGCCGAAATCACCGATGTCGCTGGCGTTCGTTGCTGTGACGTCATCACGTCCACTCGCACCATCGGACTGGCCTTGGTTTTTCTTCCTCTTCTTGGATCGCTTCACCGTGGCGGAGGTGGTATTTCCAACATCGGTGGGAAGAGTAGCGTACCTATTTGAAATAGGTACACTCGTGCTACACTCGCCACTGTTCTTTTCCGCTTTCTCACGGAGCCTGCTCCGGGAGCGCTGTCTTCCCATCACACGATGCGACCGACACTACTGACGACGCGAATAAACGTTTGGAATAACTATCGAACAACTCGACAGAGCGAGCAAATACCGGACGATGATGATGAGCAAAAGCACGACAGCAGCGCTGTTTTATATCTTTTCAGGTTCAAGCAGAACGATGTGCAATCGAACCTGATAGGATATCCCGCCGTTTTTTATGAATGGGACGGAGCAAAAAGTTTCTTTTGTGCAGAATATGTAAAAAAGGATGGACTTTGGATATTAATATAATTGCATATATAGAGGTACCAGATATGTTTTACAGTCAGTTGTTGGTAATCCATCGAGTGTATGTCTCCTGTTAAGTAATTGTTTTTTTTTTAAATGTTGGCTCTCCATGTAAAAAATTAATTGTTTATACATAATTGTGGTTTGCTTAAAATTTATTTCCCGGAAAAAAAAATGATCTTCAAAGTCCATGTTTTTTTTCGGGTTATTGTTAAGGGAGGAGGGAGAGAGGATGTTGTTAAGGAGGAGGGGGTGTAACATGCATATTTTGTCATTCTCATTCCTCATTGTGATGGACACGCCGTGATCCACCGCTGACCTGGTCCTAGTGCCACGCCGTCCGAAGCGGACGCAGAGGCAGGAGAGCAGCGCTGATTTATATCTTTTCAGGTTCAAGCAGAATGATGTGCAACCAAGTGGTATTCGTTTATGATGACTGGGTTTGGGAAAAAGGCTTATTTCATGAAAACAGTAATACAATTATCATTTGGACATTTTCAAAAGTTTAATTACAGAAAAATTGGAAAAATATTTATTTCAAAAGGTTCGTAATGTAATATCCTATCGATTGGCGTATTTGGATTTTAATTTCATCTATAAATGACAAAGTTATAAGCGTTCAAAACCTAACACTCCTTTACCACACATATTTTTTGATTTGCACCCCAGTATAGTCGACAAAGACGTAGTTCTACGTCAAAAAAACGCAGGGCTGGTAGTGAGTCACTTTTTAGTTACTTGGTCACTATTTTCAAGCCAGTCACTAAAAAGTCTCTTTTTTAAGGCCAAGTCACTAAAGGCACTTTTTCTTATAATCAGTCACTATTTTCAACTTTTTTAGCGTGAATGTATTTCAAGATTGATCATTCTTTGCTATGTGGCGTTTAATCGTCTTTCTCTATCTACAGGGTGTCTACTCATTTTTCTTAATAGAATTACCTGAGCTTTCCAAAATTTTCCAGTACTTTAACGGATACATTCCAGGCTTATAATAAGAAAGCTATTTTTCAAATGCGTTAAAAATATGCCTTTTTTTGTAGATAAAAAAAACAACAGCAATTTACCCAAACTTTTTTAAGACATGGCAATCAGTTTTAAAGAAACAGTTTTACAATCAAATCTATTGAATGTTGAAGTTTAACACTTACTTAATTTCTCACTTAATAAAATTAAAAAAAAACTTACTTATTTTTAGTAAGTCTAAGATCTAAAATTTTTCGATATCATGAAGTTTCGTATTCCCTTTTTCAAGATATTGAAAATTTCCAAAATGCCAGAAGCAAGGAAAAAAAAAATAAATGATTTATTTTAAGTTCGTAATTGTAGGAGCTTTGGAGAAGTTCTGAGTAATGAAAATAAATGCTGAGAATTTCAGTGAATCTCCATAAACAAACTGCGGGAACACGAAATAATTTAACACGCTGAAAATATGGGGAACTTGCTGTAAGCTTTAAGAACCTCAAAGCGGTTCTTTTAGCATCTGAAAATTTTCGGGAACTTTTATGAAGTTCCTAGACTTTCAGGTGTCAAGTCAACTTGAGTAATATAGAAAGGGCCTGTTCATAAACTACGTAGACAGTTTTTTGGGATTCTGGACCCCCCCCCCTCCCCCTGCGTAGACAATTGTCCATACAATTTTTTAAAATTTGTATGGGCCGTGGATAATTGTTAACCACCCCCTAAACTGTCTACGTAGTTCATGGACAGTAAGTTATAAGTACTTCAGAAAAGCTAGATCTATAGATTTCTGGGGGATTTCAGATCTTAAGAGCAGTTTCCGTAGCCTTAGCCCAGACTTTTGGAGGAGTTTAAAGATCTTGAATCGTAAATTTAGAGAAATTCAGGATAGTTCCATGATGTGTTGAAAAAATCGAGAACCCTTAAGAGGTTCCGAGAATTTTAGGGAAATTTAAAGGTGTTTACGGGAATTCCATTTATTTCCGAGCAGAACCGAATAGATATAATTGAATAGAATTGAGAGCTTTAGGGAAGCTTCGAGAACATCCAGACAGATTGGAGAATCAAAGGGCAGTTCAAATAATTTCAAGGAAATTGAAGATTAAAGATTTCCGAAAACATCCGGAAAACGTGAGAGTACTTTAAGCGTGTTATACCATAGAGGTAACTCTAAGATCAGAAGGTCCGGAAGAAACGAGTTCAACTTTTTGGCTCAGTCTCGGTCCCAAGCTAATCGATGCACCCCTCTAAACATAGGAAAATCCACGAACCCCTTATTTTATCTGTCAAACTTTCATAGCGAATCAAAACAAACACAGTGTAGTACTGGAATGTATACTAGAATGGGGTATGTTAATCGATTTGCTCGAATAGGCAAGTCAAGTAGTGAGCCAATTTAAAATCGTTAGTTTCCACTGGTTGGTTATACTATGGAGATTTCAAAAACTTAAAAAATTGCGAAAATTTAGCTAAATTGATTAGAGAAAATCAACGAAGTTCCATTAATTAAAAAAAGGCGAGAACTTTTAGCAATCAGTTATATCTTCAATAAATTCCATTATAAATTTAGATACTTTTAGATAGTTTCATGATATTCAGCGAAGTTCCGAGTACTTCAAGGACGATCATGACGGAGAGCTTGGGATTAAACCCACGATTTTCTGCTCAGTAAGCAAAAACGATCCCTCCAGGGTCATCGAGCATCTCAGAACCATAACGCTTTGCGACAATACAGGGCTACGTTTTCGCTTGTTATGCAAATAGTTTCCGAGGCTAATGTTTAATATCAAATATACAAATGATGGTGGCGATTTATTGTGCTGTGGAAGAGCTTGGAGTTAAGTCCATGATTTTCTGCTCAGTAAGCAAAATCGATCCCTCGAGGGTCATCGAGCATCTCATAATCCACAACGCTTCGCGTCAAAGTACGAATATATGGATGAACTATCTATTATTGAATAACTATTATTTACGATAATTACATGAAAGAAATAAAACATAAACTACAAACAAAACGTGACAACTAAAATCTCAAAAAGATATTCTCACAAATATATTTCGCGCAACTAGGAATCTCAAAACAATTAGACGCTATAATGATACTCTGCACTTGTTAGACACAAGAAGAGGCCAAAAAGCAAGCGTCCGACACACAAAACCCGCCAGATCCACTTGCAGTCCCAATCAACGATTCTACGAATCGCGAGCGCTCACGAATCATAAAACCGTTGACTGCGACACTCTGAAAGCGAAAATGACAGGCTCCATTACAACATCTAACGAATTCAAAACTCCGAAAATCACTCATCTATAGCTAGTGAGTGAAAGCAACCTTGTATGCAACCATTCTTCATGATACACTATTTCTGTCTATCTTTTTATTAGGCCTGTGGACATGCGTTAGCTTCGAAACTTCTAACCAAATTGGGAAATTTTCAAATCAGAAAAAAAAAACTTGAAAAAAAAATTTTTTCAAAGGTAACTACAAGTAAAATAAATATTGATTATTTTACGCACAAACGAGCAAGTAATATTAAATCTCTTGTATCGTATGCTAATGCTAATTGACTGTAACAACAATAATATGCTTAAATAAAATAAAATATTAATAAAATTATATGCAAAATTAACTAGAAGATCATTACTTTATTGGTGAGAAGTTTCTAATAAGCCCTCCCAGTTCCTCTGTATACAGAACAAATCTGATACTATAATCAGAATTGCTCAGTCTGCATGAAGCAGCCGATTTCATCAAGGAAGTTCTATTAACAACCAAGAATTAATCGTTTGAGGCATACTGAAGCATTAAGAAGGTGATATGTGTCACTAAAGGGTGTCCACGATGAAATTGCCACACTATGAAATTGCTCTAACTATTTAACCGTTGGGTAGAATTTAATGAAAATTTGGGTGGATTTAGTTCATAGTGCATTATTTACATCCTGCAAGTTTTAAAGTCCTGTGATCAAAACTCGCGGAAATGGAGTCGAAAGAACAGCTCGTGCGTGATAAAATCTTGCGCATTCATCACGAGAACAAGGATCTCTCGCATCGTTCCATCGCTAAAACGTTGGGAATCGCGAATTCCACGGTGTCGCGAGTGATTAAGCGGTTCGAGGAACGGTTGACCACCGATCGGAAGCCCAGAAGTGAAGGAAAAAGTATTCCGTACAACACCAAAAATCACAACCGCGTAGTTGGGGCCTTCAACCGAAATCCGAACGCCTCCGTTAAGGATGTGGCTAAGAAGCTGCACCTAAGCCGAAGTTTTGTCCAGAAGGCCAAAACTAAGGCTGGGCTTCGAACGTTCAAGGTACAAAAGGCCCCTAATCGCGACGAGAAGCAGAACAAGTCCGCCAAAACCCGTGCCAGGAAGTTGTACCTCAACATGCTGACGAAAGTTGAATGCTGCATCATGGACGACGAAACATATGTGAAGGCCGACTTCAAACAGATCCCCGGCAACCTGTTTTTCACGGCCAAGGATAAGTTCAGCGTCCCGGAGCATGTCCGCACTCAGAAGATGTCCAAATTTGCGAAGAAATTCCTGGTTTGGCAAGCCATCTGCACGTGCGGGAA
The DNA here is from genome assembly GCF_037179485.1 of Ochlerotatus camptorhynchus. Lineage (NCBI taxonomy): Eukaryota > Metazoa > Arthropoda > Insecta > Diptera > Culicidae > Ochlerotatus > Ochlerotatus camptorhynchus. The sequence goes on along the minus strand of NW_027040591.1, from coordinate 1,243,189 downwards.
GCGGAGTGCACCTTTCGTGACCCAGGACACGATGAACGGACAGGTGTACATAAAAGAGTGCCTCCAGAAGCGGCTGCTTCCTCTCCTGAAGGCCCACAACGTCCCAACAATCTTCTGGCCGGATTTGGCCTCATGCCACTACTCCAAGGACGTGCTGAAGTGGTATGCGGACAATAAGGTCAATTTCGTGCCGAAAATGTTCAACCCTCCCAACACTCCGGAGCTCCGCCCCATCGAGAAGTACTGGGCGATTATGAAGCAGCACCTTCCTAAACGACCTAAGGTAGTGAAGACAGTCGAGGAACTGAAGAAAGTATGGGTTTACATGCAAAAAACGGTTGATTCACAGGTTGTGCAGAATCTTATGGCCGGGGTTAAGGCCAAGGTGCGGGCATTTGCGTATGGACTGTAAATAAAATACGAGTAAAATGGTAAAATGAAGTTTAATAGTTATTTCTCAATCCCTGAAAATTTGATGGCAATCGGATGAAAACTCGAATTTTGCGAATCAATTTTGTGTGTGGCAATTTCATCGTGGACACCCTTTATAGGAAATCATCATCGGTGCAAATATAAAGAAATTAAACATAACCCTTTGCTTCAGTACCGTCAACCTCCATGTCCATGGGGAGGGCAACCTGTCAGTAATTTTAACAATTTAACGGAAACTAAAAACCACGATAATCTAAAAATTCCTCGAAACAAAGACGCTAGCACATACAACATACAGACGTATATGTAAGCTTGTAGGTATGCGTGGAACATAAGTTTACTCTTCTCCGCCAGATGGTCAGTCGTTGATGGTGTGCTGATTCTTCTAAGGAAGTAATTTTTTCTGAAATCGACTTGAATTTTTCATCCTACTTCGTCTATTCTATGAGATTTCCTTGTCATAAAATTGGCATTTATTAATTATGAGGAACCATCTTTTAAGCTCAATTTGTAAACAGAGTAATTGGGGAGTTAATGATGCACTTTAAAAAGCCTAAAAAGCAACAATAAATGCTTTTTGCTCTAATGCAAAACCAAATGATTTTATGGTTGCTTTTATAATGATAGAACACGTTTATAAAGTATTTTATCAAGACATTAATAAACAATTGCTAATGACGTTTATGCTTGAATTACAGAACAGTTTTAAGGAGGGATTGATAACTGTTTTAAATTTATTTTTAAAACAAGACAGTTTTTGACTTTCTTGCAAGACTATAAAAGGTTTTTACAACAACAAAAAGCTGAATTACTAAGCAGGAATGTTTTACACTTTGAAATGCTATATTTAAACTAATTGGATTGTTCATTGTCGTTATAAAACCATCATAAATCAGAGTGGATGCTAAATGGTTACTGGATTGTTACTTGGGAAGTAATCCCAATCAAAGTCCCAGGTTTGGTGAAAATTGAGCAAAATTTGAATTTTTATGCAAGGAAATGAACTTTAACTATTTTTCTGTTTGTTTGTATTACTTCTGCGTGAAGTTAACGATTTACATAGTTGAAGATGCTAATCGTCAGATAACAGACTTAAATTGATCATTTTATACTATAGATGAAGAGATGAAAGTATAGAGTTGATAGTTCCGTTAGAGTACGGCAGTGTGAAAATTGTATATTGGGAGTAGAAAGCGAGCAAGAACAACTTTAAGGAAGGTACGAATCGGGTTAATCATCTCTCTTTACCAGTTGGGGAGAGGAATGGTGAGGAGTATCTGGGGGAACTGATTATTTACTGCACCTCAGTGGAATGAAAATAACATATTTTAAATAAAATATATCTTTTTGAAACATTGTACTAATTTTATTATATTACATTTATCGTAAAGCAAACAGGTACACGCATTAATTTGGTTTGGCACTTTTGCGATTGTCCTTCATCCCATTACTTTCCATAAGATAAGTCAACAATCTCTATTGGATCGAACCCAACACCATAAACTCAAACCTGACTAGTTTTCTGTGGTTTGAATGTGTAATCTTCTGCGTACTCAACGCCGATCTGCTTTCGAATGGTGTCCTGCACACGGGCCACATTCAAGCTATCCTCGTGGGAAACAATCTGTGACTCCAGCTCGCCGGCCAGAATACGCTTCCTGCACTCGTCCGCTTCGTACCGCAACCCGACGCTATTCTTCAGAATGCATTCTATTTTGGACTGTGGCAGGGGATACGATCGCTCCGTTCCATCGATGTCGGTTAGCTCGGTTGGGCACCAGAAATCGTACAGCTGAAAAATATTTCATTAAAAATGATTACCTCTGATATCATTTGATGCAAAATTCAAAATCCTACAGTGATTGTCCCTTTGGTACCAGTGATGACCGCCGTGTTAGACAGCTGCTTTACACCGTTGGCCTTCATTGTGGCAACTCCTCCACCAGGGAAGCGAAGCTTTACATTCGTTTCAATGTCAACATTTTCCTCGTTCGATTTTCCTTCGGCTACGATCTCGCCCGGGAATTCCTGGAACACCCACAATGCAAGCTGGATGTTGTACACTCCCAAATCCAAAACCGTTCCGCCGCCGAGGTGCCTCATACGGATACGGTCCACTTTAGTAATGGGTAGTCCCAGCTCTACTTTGACTTCCTTTATGTCGCCGAGATTCTTCTGCCTGATCCGATCCCGCAGATGGTTATAAGCCGGGAAGAACCGCGACCAGATTGCTTCCATGCAAAACAGTTTCTTCGCACGAGCATAGTCCAGCAAGGCTTTCGATTGGCCTTCGTTCACGCATAGGGGCTTCTCGCAGAGAATATGCTTACCGGCATCGAGCATCATCATGGCCACTTCGTAGTGGACCGTGTTGACCGTACCGATGTAGACGATATCTGCAGATAAACGGTTATTAGTAATTATGAAGACGCATGGTACAACAATAACTATCTTACCAACTTTCGGGTCCTTAGCGAGTGCTTCGCAGCCGACGTAAAATGCCGGAATTCCGTGTGATTCAGCAAATGTTTGCACGTGTTCCAATCCTCTAGCTGCCACGGCAACGACCTTATGATCCGTGTCCGGTAGTGTCGAGACGGCACACACGAAATCATGTGCGATCGTTCCAGCAGTGACGATTCCCCAGCGAAGTGGCGACATTGTTTTTCCCTCAATTATTTTTTTCTCGTATTACGTTGCAATTATCTTAACTCGTTAACACTTTCACTGCCCGCGATCGATGGCAACGAAACTACACTCGGTCAGATCTAGATCACAATTAGAATATCAACACGACACTATCTGCTCCGTTCGGCTTGTGCTGATCTGCGGACACGACGAATGCGGTTTTATTTATTTCCACCCGCGCACTTTCACATGTGGGACGGCAACAACAAAAACTAACTCGTTGTTCTTCAGTCCGGCCTACATGGTGGTGACAACGACATCGGATGACAACGAAGCGTTGTTTCCGAACCTTTTGAATCGAGTGAGTGATCTGATGCGATGGTAACGGACAGCCGAAGGTAGAATGTTCTGTTGCTCATGGTCGAGGGATGCTGCGCTTTGCCTCGCTAGTTCATTTTGATTCATGTGGGATTGTTTGCAGTTTCCTTGCAACACAGTTATTGAGGGGACTGAACTGTTGTTGCACGGAGTTAGTTGGCTGGCTTGAGAACTATATTTTTCTGACTTTGGTAAACTAACTTTTGAAAATAACTATGTGAGAGATCAAGTAGGGCAGTTCTTTCAATTATAATGATGAGTTGAATTACTATAGGGTAATTTGCCAATTGTTGCACACCACCATAATTGTTGAACACCACCCAATTGTTGTACACTTCACATTGTTTACTGTGCAGCATTTATCTATGACCATAAAGTTTACTAATCATGGTGACATGCTAATCAGTGATCAATTGTTGAATGATTAAACATGTGTTTTAGATATTCAGTAAATGTTGTGATAAAACATGTTCTAAGTATTTTTGATATTGTGCTTATAATTTTAGGCGATTTCTTAGTTTTTTCAGCTAATAATCATCAGTTCTAAAATAAGCTATTACTAGCTCACAATGCAATTAAATTAATTAATCTGTGCACGAAGATGTTGGTTTTCATTTTATCAATCGATGAATTGCAATACATCTATCAAATTTTCATAAAAAGTAATTATGTACAATAATTGGAGCACATTTGGACTCTTGGTCCTGGATAATTGTCTACATGGATAACGCCTAAGGGTATGCAACGTTTCACATAAAACAGAGGCTGCGTATATTTTGCTTCTATTGTTGACTAGTTCAATAAAATAAATAAAATAGCTTATATCTTAAGTACACTATACCACTAGCGTGCACAGGAATCTTGTTAAGGAGGGGCAATTGCATTTAATCCGAGTATGGGGAGTACTCCAAAGTGCGTGGTGAATGTCGCTGTCCACCCACCACTGTTTCCCTACTGTTCTATTTAGCTAATTTTATTTATTTATTTTTTGCTCCAGTGGTGGTTCATCTTCTTCAATACAGCGGCGCCGGTGGTGTAGTGGCAAGCATGATTACCTCTCACCCCAGCAGGCCTGGTTTCAATCCCAGTCGGCGCCACCGGGATGTTCTGAGGCATAATATCTCTGATCACGCCTTCCCGCAGGGAAGTAAAACCGTTGGTCCCCGGTTCATGAGTTGATGGGTCGATAGGTAGGGTCCAGGTGTTAGAGCTGCCTCCCTGGCGTCGGTAGCTTTGGTGCTCAGCACGGAAAACAAATCAAGAAAAAACTACAAGGGACAGCCCTATGGGGTTGTACGCAATGGTGACGTTGGACTACGTGATCTTATATAATAAATCTTATTTGTTAACTGCAGCAGGTTCTCATGATGTGTAGGAATAGGAATTTGAGCGATGTTCTCTCTGTTTATACTCTTTAGTATGACGCGCTTGACATAGATGGCCCACAGCGACTCACGAAGAGCTACTGATTACGATCAATAGCGGTGCGGCTTCTTCCTCCTTCTATGGATACTCATGTGGGCTGCAGTTCGCTGCTTGCAGGCAGCCTTTCATTGAGTACTGTAGAACATCAGCACTCAGTAATTGAATAAACACCGTTTGGTGAGACCGGATGGAATTCAACTTTGAAATCTGTGTTACGTTATCACTTTTCGCAGGCAATAGGTGATAATATTAATTATTATAGCAACAGTTGCTCATTCATGCAATATTCAATAGCAAAATTTTGAAAAAAAAATGATAAAGTCTTAAAAAAAAAGTCTTAAACAGAAGCGTACAAATATTTCTGAACGATTGTTGATAAAAATTTGGAAATTGGTTCAGGGCCAGCTAAGTTATTAACGTTCAAAATCTTTCATAATTTTGTTACATATTCCATTTTCGGTTTTCACAAAGTGTATCCCCATCAAGGGGTTGGTCACTCTACAGAGTGTGCCAAAATCAAACTTGGACAGACCCGGGTTGGCGTCATTGGCGTTGTTTGGCACCCATGGTTACAATTTTTATGATCTTTAAAGTTACTGGCAACACTGAACTTTTCCTGCGCCTGCCAAGGGGGGCGACACATCTAAATCTCAAGTTTAGATGCTCAACAAATCTCACACTAGCGAATCAATCTTCGAAAAATCTTCTTTCATTTGTCGCATCTATGTACTTGCGTCGCGCATCATCTTTTTGCAGGAAACCTTTAGAATCGTCATCAATCTTTTTTCTATCTACTCAGCGTGCGCGCAGCTAGCCACAGCAAAACACAATCTTTTCTGCATCGTCGATAGAGTCGTCCCCCTCGGCGCCTGCGCAGTGTGCATGTGTCAAAATTTGTTACTGGTGTTGCCACTCCTAGTCAAATTATTTTCAAAACAACCGTGAATCTCCACCAAGTCTCGCCATGGATTCTCAAAATCGTTATACCCATGATGGCAGTCACATCTACATTTTGCCGGCGCCGGTGGTGTTGTGGTAAGCGTGACTGCTTTCTAACACCCCAATGGGTCTGAGTTCAATCCCAGCCGAGGTCGGTGGGATTTTTCTGAGGCATAAAAATCTCTGGTCACGTCTTCCTTCGGAAGGGAAGTAAAGCCGTTGGTCCCGGCCCATGTGTGTTGTGAATGGGTGCGATATCCTACGCAGGTGTGGAAGCTGCCTTCCTGCACATTCGATTGCCGTCAATGGATGGCAATCGATTTCCGTCGGTGATTGGCACTAGATTGCGGAACAGAGACCGACGTTAAATAAAGGAAATAATAAGAAGAAGAAGACATCTACATTTCCTCCCAGACGAAGAACAGCTAATAGTACGTTCAGACTACAGAGTTATAACATAGAGGTAACTCTAAGACCAGAAGGTCCCGAAGTAACGTGCTCAACTTTTTGGCTCAGCTCTGGTACTATCAACAATCAATACGAAACTAACGATTTTAAATTGGCTCACCACTTTAGTAGCCTATTGGTCCCAAGCAAACGATTAACGTACCCTATTCTAGTTGAAATTCTATTACTACACTATGTTTGTTTTGATTCGCTATGAAAGTTTGACAGATAACATCAGGGGTGTGTGGATTCATGCAGAACATGCAGGGGTGAGTGAAATAGCTTGGGACTGCTTGGGACCGTTGTTCTGGTACTGAGTGAGCCAAAAATAATAATGATTTTCTTCGGGACCCAGTGGTCTTAGAGTTACCTCTATGTTATAACTCTCCAGTCTGGACAGCGTTTAACAGCGGTATCTTGACTTGACCGAGGTTTCCGGCCATGGCTACACGAACTTGCGATGCAGCTCCCACGGCTGCGGCTGGATCGTTTTTTTTACGAATTTTAGAGGAGACGGACCAGCAGAAGGAACAACAGCAGCAGCATTGGAAGCAGCCGCAACCGTGGGAGCTGCATCGCTAATTCGTGTAGCCGTGGCCGACGCTGGAAATCTTGGGCCGGTCACGGCAAGTGGTTTTAATCGGAAAGTCAACAAGTTTTAATCGGAAAGTCAACAACCAAACAAAAACTATACCTTCCGACCATTCGAACTGCTCGAATACATCCATGGCGGTGACTGCATCACCAACCATTCCATTGTCCTGCATATAATGTTGGAGGACCGTCTTGGCAAAATCTCAAATAGTTCAACAAATTATTTTTACTCTCCTGCCTTTTTGCACTTCCAACCAGGGCTCTACAATTTCGAAGCTCTAAAATGAACTCGTGTTTTGTTTCTCTCATACATACGTGTTCGACGCTTTTTTTTTTTTTTTTTTTTTTAACTCTTTATTTGTTCCAAATTCAAAATAAATTACATTTCATTTTAACCTAGGTGCTCCAGTTACTGCAGTAACGTACCAGCCTTAATTGTTATGATATATATCTAAGTGTTTTTACATTGTTCATGTCTTGGCAATTCAGTATTTTAAACAGGTTTTATAACCTGCATGTCAGTATAACAATTGATATCTTAAAACTAAAAACTAAAACTAAATCTTATCTAAGTATAAAGGGAATTAATCGTTGCAATTGAGGATTGCAACGATTTTTGCCTGAAATTATTAATTATTTTGTTGGACATTTGTGCTAAAGTCTCAACATTCGAAATTCTATGTACTTCGGTTGTACTGTACCAGGGAGGCAACTTCAAAATCATTTTCAGAATTTTGTTCTGAATCCTTTGAAGTGCTTTTTTCCTGGTAGTGCAACAACAAGACCATATTGGCACAGCGTAAAGCATGGCCGGTCTAAAAACTTGTTTAAATATTAGAAGTTTATTCGTTAGGCAAAGTTTGGATTTCCTGTTTATAAGAGGATACAAACATTTTATATATTTGTTACATTTGGCTTGAATGCCCTCAATGTGATCTTTAAAAGTTAATTTTTGGTCAAGTATTAATCCAAGATATTTCACTTGGTTTGACCAGGAAATTGGAACTCCGTTCATAGTGACTATGTGACTACTACTAGGTTTCAAAAACGAAGCTCTAGGCTTATGTGGAAATATTATAAGTTGAGTTTTGGAAGCGTTGGGAGAAATCTTCCATTTTTGTAAATAAGAAGAGAAAATATCTAAACTTTTCTGCAGTCTGCTGCAAATAACACGAAGACTTCTTCCTTTAGCGGAAATGCCTGTGTCATCAGCGAACAAAGATTTGTGGCAACCCTGAGGCAAATCAGGGAGGTCCGAAGTGAAAATGTTATACAATATAGGCCCAAGAATACTACCCTGAGGAACTCCTGCCCTAACAGGTAGTCGATTAGATTTGGAATTTTGATAATTTACTTGAAGAGTTCTGTCAGTTAAATAATTTTGAACTAATTTCATAATATAAAGTGGAAAATTAAACTTTTTCAATTTAGCAATCAAACCTTCATGCCAAACACTGTCGAATGCTTTTTCTATGTCTAGAAGAGCAACTCCAGTTGAGTGGCCTTCAGATTTGTTTGAACGAATTAAATTGTTAACTCTTAAGAGTTGATGAGTAGTTGAATGCCCATGGCGAAATCCAAACTGCTCATCTGCAAAAATTGAGTTCGTATTGATGTGAAGCATCATTCTATTCAAAATTATCTTTTCAAAAAGTTTACTTATTGAAGAAAGCAAACTTATTGGACGGTAGCTAGAAGCTTCAGCTGGATTTTTATCCGGCTTCAAAATTGGAACAACTTTTGCATTTTTCCATTTATCAGGAAAGTATGCCAAATGGAAACATCTGTTAAATAATTTTACCAAGAAAGACAAGGTACTCTCTGGGAGTTTTTTGATGAGGATATAGAAAATTCCATCATCACCTGGAGCTTTCATATTTTGAAAATTTTTAGTTATAGACCTTACTTCGTCCAAATCAGTCCCCCAGGAATCATCAAAAATATTTTCCCGAGAGAAAATATTCAGAAAATCCCGAGCAACCTGATTCTCAATAGGACTAGTAAGACCCAAACTGAAATTATGGGAACTCTCGAATTGCTTAGCAAGTTTCTGAGCTTTTTCCAAATTTGTGATCAAAATTTTACCACCTTCTTTAAGCGCTGGAATAGGCTTTTGAGGTTTTTACAAAATTTTTGTGAGTTTCCAAAAGGGTTTGGAACTCGGGTCTAATTTAGAAATATTATTTTCAAAAGTTTTGTTCCTCAGGGCAGAGAGTCGCTTTTTAATTTGTTTTTGCAAATCCCGCCAGATAACTTTCATGGCAGGATCGCGTGTTCTTTGATATTGTCTCCTACGGACATTTTTAAGACGGATCAAGAGCTGAAGATCATCGTCTATTATAATTGAATCGAATTTAACCTCGCATTTTGGTACTGAGGCAGCTCTTGCTTCAACTATAGAAGTAGTCAGAGATTCAAGAGCATAATTAATTTCATCTTTGGTTTGCAAAGGAATGTTTGGATCGAAGTTATGTTCCATAAATGTTCGATACCGCTCCCAATTAGCTCTATGGTAATTGAAAGTAGAGCTGTTGGGATTAGAAATTATTTCTTGGGATATTTCAAAAGTTACTGGAAGGTGATCAGAACCGAAGTCAGCATGGGTAACCAATTGGCTACAAAGTTGACATGAATCAGTTAAGACCAAATCAATAGTGGAGGGATTTCTTGCAGAAGAAAAGCATGTTGGGCTGTTTGGATATTGAATAGTGTAATAACCTGCAGAACAATCATCAAACAGAATATTACCATTGGAATTGCTTTGAGCATTATTCCATGAGCGGTGTTTTGCATTAAAATCACCAATAATGAAGAATTTAGACCTATGACGGGTAAGTTTCTGGAGGTCACCCTTGAGAAAATTCTTTTGCTGGCCTACGCATTGGAATGGCAAATAGGCAGCTATAAACGTAAGTTGTCCAAATTTTGTTTCAACAGAAACCCCCAAAGTTTCAAAAACTTTGGTTTCAAATGAAGAAAGAATTTTATGTTTGATTCGTCTATGAATAATGATGGCAACGCCACCACAGGGTCCATCAAGACGATCATTTCTATAAATCAAGTAATTTGCGTCCTTCTTAACCTTATGGCCAGGTTTAAGGAACGTTTCAGTTATAACGGCAATATGCACGTTATGTACTCTCAAAAAATTAAATAGCTCGTCTTCATTATCTTTAAGAGATCGAGCATTCCAATTTACAATATTTAATGCTTTAAAATCCATTACTGAATTTTAAAGTCATGACAATATTATTAGCAAATTTTACTCCAGTTTGAATAGCATCAAACATGGAGTTAGATTTAAGCATATCAGAAATCATGTCAATTAATGAATTCTGTAAAAATTCCATTTTGGGGGCAGTAATGCTTCCTAAGTCAAAATTGTCAAAATTTCCGTTAGAACGTTGGTTAGTATTTTGATTTCTACCCGCTGCAATAGCAGCATAGGTAGCTCCATTAACTCGCTGAACATTGTTAGCAGCGAGGGGAGTAGGTACAGATGAAACATTTGAAGCAGGGGAGATATTTGTACCTACGGGTACGAATGTAGAATTTGTTCCTCGCTGACCGTTGTTAACAGCAGAGGAATTTGTACCTGGTCGGAAACGTGGAGCGTTTCCTACCTGACGGTTAGAACGAGATTGTAGGATCGCTTTGCGAGTCTTACATTCCCAAAAATTGGATTTGTGGTTTTCACCACAATTTGAACATTTAAATTTCTTAGGATCTTCCTTCACAGGACAGTCGTCCTTTGCGTGAGAGGAATCACCACAATTCATGCATTTAGCTGGCATGTAGCAATTTTTAGTTCCGTGACCCCATCCCTGGCACTTACGGCACTGGGTGAGGTTTTGGAAATTTCCTCCAGTCTTCCTGAAGTGTTCCCACTTCACTCGGACATGGAGCATAAGGCTAGCTTTTTCTAAGGCCTTAAGGTTGTTTAGTTCACTAGACTTGAAGTGAACTAAATAAAAATCATTAGAAATCCCGTTGCGTGAATCGCCAGGACGGGATTTCATTTTCATTTTGATTACTTGGAGTGGCACAACTCCAAGTAATTTTGCCAGTTCATCTTTGATCTGATCCAGGGATTCACCACTGGGCAGTCCTTTCATGACAACCTTGAACACACGTTCAGTTTTGGTGTCGTAAGTAAAAAATTTGTGCTTCTTCTCAGTAAGATACTTGAGAAGACATTTAAATCCGTCCAAGGTTTCAGCCAATACACGGCATTCACCCCGACGTCCAATTTGTAGTGAAAACTTAACTTTCACGAAATTCAAAAGTTCCATGCGAATGGTTATCACAATAGGGGGAATCTTTTCCTTCTTGGCATTAAGCCGGGAAAGTTTACTAGAATTTTTCTTGGATGATGGATCATTCTCATCATCCGTGAGCAAATCAAATTGATTACTCAAATTAATTTCATCAGAAGGGGGGTCAAGAGTTTGCCCCTTTCTTTTGCGTTTAGGCGCCATGGCGGCAGTAAATTTTTATCCAAATCGACTTCCAAGCAGATTACTATAAGAATCTGAAGGATCGAAGAGTAATTTTCCAAATCGATATCCAAGAAGGATTACCTCGGGTAGGGTCCAAACAAGGATCGAAGAGGAATAAGAGTTGAACAAGGTAGAAAATTTTTTACAGGTTGAGCACTGAAAAGTGCTGTTTAAATTTGTTGTAGCTTTAGGTAGTAGTAACACTTCCTTCAGCAAAAAGCAAATAGATCCGCACGGCAAGAGAGCACGATGCGGACTGTGAGTGTTCGACGCTTCATTTCTATAACGCCTAGCTAGACTATCAGCAAGAAACGAAAATAAAAAAGAAGGACGCTTGGAAGGAAAGGCTGGCTGTGGAACTTCTCGTCGTTGCTTTGCTCATCGCTTTCAATGTAAATAACGTCGATTTTCTAGTTAAACGAACTTCATTATGGCTTTCAATCCCCTTTCACGAACACTCTATCGCCGCTCTTTCAATTTGTTTAAAATGCGTTATGTCCCGTTTTCGATCATTTTTTTTTTAGATAAATATATGGATGGAAGATAAATTAGAAATATGACGTGTAATCTTCAAGTGTTTTGACGTGAGAAATGCTTTAAATGTGTTATTTCATTTTCCATCATATACGTCATGAAACCTCTGTTGATGTGTTTCATGAAAGAGAAAACTATCAAAGTCGAGCGCTCTTTCGCTCATCCATTTCGACGAAGCTTGAAAGGAAGACCAATGGAGCGACGGGAGAAAGAGAGACAAGCGATTGAACATTTGTTTGTGCACGCCGACTGAGGTTCTAGAATGCTGCGAAGCTGTTCGACTTTAACAGAAAAAGAAAGCCAGCAGTCTCTTCGTCGCATCGATTTGGTCGATTGAAGCTGATATTGTGACGCCCTGCTTCCAACTAACAGCTTCATAATGAACGGGAGTTTTGTGCATTTGTGATCGATCGCGCTGTGGTTGCACTTCATGATGGCGTTCACCGCCAGGACTACACTTGGGAACTCGACCAATCCGGAGGAGGAACTTTCCGATTTCAGCGGGAACATTCGCACTTACGACGAGTGGCAGTCCTTGGTGGTGAATGCAGTCAGCAGCAGATCCTCGGAAGTGGAGAATGCGATATTTGCTGGCCTGGGAAACTATTGTTCTTGGAGGCGCTGTAGACCTTGAAGCTGATCGAATTGTCCGGCAGGGTGTACGGGTTGGTGGACTCTGACAAGTACTTCTGCTTGGAAAATTGGCTGGTCCGTTTCGGGTCAGCGGTGCGTCCTTCATCAATCCGACGTGTGTTCCGGCCGATGTTGGTTTCCGACGGATGATACTCGGGCGGTGAAAATTCGGTGCAAATCCGTTTCCTCCGCCGGCTCCCAGAAGGGTTGGTTGACTAATGATTGACGTTCGTTGTGCCTTCCGTCGAAGATGGAAGGATCGTGTAGCAACGGAGCTCGTCCGTTGCAGGCATCCTTGGAGACGGATGCATCCAGTGTGTAGTCCCAACTGGAGTCCGTGTCGTTTTTGAAAACATTGAAAAACAAAACAAAAACAAGAGCTGTTAAAATACCGGGTTGCCAAACAAGGCATTATTCACAAGCAATCAATAGTCAGTTCAATGACTTCTAGGCACTGCCGGTACAGCTGCGGCACACTGAGGTACACTGAGAAAAAAGTTGGCGCAAAACAAGTGTGTAGAGTGACCACCCCTTGATCAACAATCAATACGAAACTAACGATTTTAAATTGGCTCACTACTTGACTAGCCTATTGGTCCCAAGCAAACGATTAACGTACCCCATTCTAGTCGAAATTCTAGTACTACACAATGTTTGTTTTGATTAGCTATGAAAGTTTGACAGATAAAATGAGGGGTTAGTGGAGTTTCCTATGTTTCGAGGGGTGAATCGATTAGCTTGGGACCGAAGAGAGTACCAGAGCTGAGCCAAAAAGTTGAGCACGTTATTTCGGGACCTTCTAGTCTTAGAGTTACCTCTATGATTTCACCGTACACAAATCAATAATACACACCAACATTTAGATTCAAGTTCCAGCAAACTGAATTGCTGAACTGATTCCAGCAAAATCACATTTCACCGACCATCCAGCATTCTGAAATGTTTTGCTAGATATTCGGTAAATTGTATTCGATCTGTCAAAAATTCAATTTCACTCGTCGTATGTTTGATTACCAACTAAAATATTAGCAACAAATTTGCTCCATTCTAGCAAAATTTGCTTTTGAAAATGATGTTTAGTGTATGATTAACAAGTAAGTGCAACATTTTTCAAGTTTATTTGTAAAAATCCATGCTGAATTCAAGAAAAAATATCGTTTTTTCCCTATGTTTGCAGCTCGAATCGAAATCGCAAGATGACAGGATCAGAGACACGTTTGTCTGCTTTGCTATAGAAATTAATCAAAAAATGGGTGTACCATGTACCAGCATGATACCATATATGATAAGCTTTGAATAAATAAAGATATTTAGAATGATTTTGTGACATCCAATGAATTCCAAACTAAAATTTTCCATTCCCTTCCACTGTAAATTAATTGCTGCTTCTATTTACTGAAGTATCAGCAAAATTTTGCTGGGTTTTCAGTGATGTGCTGTCACTTAATTGACACATCATTTTACTGGTCATCCAGCAAAAACGTTTTGCTGGAAGGGTTACTGAACTTCCAGTTCGGCAAAATCCAGCAAAATATTGCTGGTTTACGGCAAAAAAAATTGGGTGTGTAGGTTTTTTTCGCTGCGTTAGTTTATTAGCTACAGCATAAATCCTGTTAGAGCTGTATGAATATTTACGCTCATTGTTCTCAAAACAAAAGAAGCGTTCCTTACGAACTCCCTTTTTCTACGTTTATCCTTAGGACGAAGACAATCTAATGGTGTTTCAATGCGATTGGACGGAATTGAAACTCGTAGGACGAATTTAGAATCAAGAAGCAGTATTAGATTTTAAACAATATCTCAACAATTTGTGACTCTTTATCAAATCCAAAGGTGAATAAATTTAGAAGTCATCTCTGATAAAAATGTTCCATTTTTTGTTTAAACTCGTTCAGAAAAGAGAGGTAAAGCGCGGGTTGTGCTTAGTAGGACGGAAATTAGATCAAAAACTCTTTCAGTTATTGGATCCGCTTTTTGAAATTCTATCCGCTAGACAATAGTTGGAACCACTGTGCGTAGGGCGTCGACTCCGATTGTTGTTGTCGACAGAGTTGCGACCTATCACAATCACGATCGCCAAACAGCTGATGGTAGTACCGCTTTGTACATTGCTATCAATGTGCTCGTCGAAGCTCTCTCTATGACCATCCATCAAGTTGACGAAAGAAGTAAAAAGCAACTGGTGAATGTCGTCTTATGTTGTGATCCATCACCGATCTGGTCATTCCTGACAATCCCGACACTCATCTGTGCTCGTTTTGAAGCAGTTGCTGCTTTGCTTGCTTATGTGAGTGTGTTGGTGAGTGAGCCCAACAGCTTCCGTTTAATGTTGCCTGCTTTGTTTGTAACTCACACACTCGCGCCTGCCGAGACGAACTTGGAATGCGTAGGCATTGTTTTCATTTTCTTCTGTCGTTTCGCTTTTTCTCATGATCGTACTGCAGAAGTCTTCACTGTTTTCGTTGTGCTTTTCATCATCAGCAGCGAGTGTAGCGTTTTGCTTGTGAGCAGCGACCATTACTGGTGATTGTTGTTTGCCATGGCTCTAACTCTCACTGCGTGACAAAACTATCTGTCAGCGATAGTCGGTTGGTGCGAAGACGAGTGTCACGTGAGTGTCATGATATTTTGCATCACTGGTTGTCGACGGAAAGTCTTTGGCGCACTTTGACCAAAGAAGAATACTAAGATGAAACCTCGGATGAAACAGTCGGAAGAAAAACTTTCTATTTTGGTGTCCTCTTTCATGGCCCCTTTCATCCAATTTATACCCCCAAGGTAATTTTGTGGTTTTTCTGCGCCCTCGGTAGAGATGAAATTTTGCGCTCTTTTTATCAAAACAATCACACCAAAATCAGAGATGTCCCATTTTTTAACTACTCGATTAACAACTAATCGATTATTTTTTGTTCGCTGTGCTATCATTTTTCCATCAATGAGAGTGCAGCATTATTTGAAACGATGAGTGATTATCCTCTGGATAAGTTAATAATTATTTCTTCATGATATAACCGATTACAAATATGTTACTGTTCGGTTCCGTTAATCGATTGTTCGAATGCAAATCTTCTTCTTCTTCTTCTTTCCTTTATTTAACGTCGGTCTCTGTTCCGCAATCTAGTGCCAATCACCGACGGTCATCGATTGCCATCCATTGACGGCAATCGAATGTGCCGGAAGGCAGCTTCCACACCTGCGTAGGATATCGCACCCATTCACAACAACACCCATGGGCCGGGACCAACGGCTTTACTTCCCTTCCGAAGGAAGACGTGACCAGAGATGCCTCAGAAAAATCCCACCGACCTCGGCTGGGATTGAACCCAGACCCATCGGGGTGTTGGAAAGCAGTCACGTTTACCACTACACCACCGGCGCCGGCTTCGAATGAAAATCGGCCATCCCCCATAAAAAATTTGACAGATGGGGAATTTCCCTGTAGACCGACGAAATCGGTTGTATACAAAAAAAGCCTATTAATAAACCGACAACGTCGGGATTAGTACACTAGTTATTTTTGTCAACATATTCGTTAGTGTATTTAATCGGATTCCGCCGGGACCGTCGGCCATAGATTTTATCTAGTGTAAAATCTGGAAATTGTATGTTTTTTGATCGGTGATTATTTTATTGTACGTATTAATATACAGACGAAGTCGGTTTACGTAGTGATTATAAAATAGTGACAGTGAGACTAAGTGAGTGCAGCTTTATTATCAAATTTCATTACAACCTGGTAAGTTTTTTTTTTATTAATATTTTTGTTTTTTAGGAAAGCATACAATGGCAAGCAGGTGGAGTACTTGGCGTAGTAAAAAAAAAAGCTGCTAAACACAAAGAATACAACAAGTTATATCGCCAATACCTGGAAGAATCAGATATGAAAAGTGATTCCGATGATGATCTGCAGCCCTCAATGGAGCATGAACAATGAAGCATGAACGACGGAATTGAAAGCAGTTTTGAAGGAAATGGAGAGCCCTTGATTGAGACACTGCAAAAGGATGGAATACATCATAATGTGAAGCCCACCTATTTCCATCCACCAACTACAGGTCTTATAAGTGAAGCTGGTCCTGGTCTTATAAGTGAAAGAACCCACTGACTTACAGATTTGCTGAATTTTGGATCTGTACAAGATATAAGACGCCCACTCGTATCCACATATAAGACCAGAAAATGGATGCAAATATCTAATAAGTGAATGCAGGAGGGGGGGGGGGAGGGGGCGGTCTTCCTTGCATTGGAACAATTCTCGGTGCATTTGTTGTTGCTTTTGTTAGCCAATACAACCTTTTACGATACTGTATTGAAAAATGTTCAGGAAAATGCAAGGAAAAAATATTAAAATTACAAAAAATTACAACTTATCCCAAAGGTAAAATCAATGAAGAAAATCTGTTCATTGTCCTTCAAGGTCCTCATGATTCTGAGTGCTAGAATATGTTTTAATTTATATACAAACTATCAAAGCCACAATGTACTAAAGCAGTGTTTTTTCTGTTTCTCCTAGCAGCAGTGACACCACAGACAAACAGACATAACACATTGTATATTTCTCACTGTAAAACATCGTCGCTAAAACATTACCGCCATCTGTTGAGTACACTGTGGTGGATAGTACGCTGAACAGATGGCGGTAGTGTGTAAACGTCAAACGCAAAGGAATTGACTATGAGCGCCACAGGTGGCGGTACTACCAACTACGATACTTTTAGATTGACCGTTAAATGCATGTTCGATGAACAACTTGCGAGTGTTATCTCTCTTTGTCTGTGGTGACACCGTGCATGAAAAAGAGCGAGACGATTAATTCGAGGCAGAAAACTTTAACGATCTCAAATCTAACGTTCCACTGAAATATCGGCTTGCATATTTCGTGTCACGTTACCACCAGAGTGTTGAAGCTACCAAAACATTAATAGAAATACTTCGTGATGAAGGTCATTGTTTATTCGAAGGAAGAGAGCTGCGCACGAACTAACGAATCTTTTCGTCAGCGAGTGGATCCTGAACATCACCGTGTCCAGTCCGTTTACGGAGTTGAGTGCATCAATGGATTGGATATGATTCTACAACTAGGAGTAGATCCTATGCACGCTTGTCACTTTGGTGTAACAAAAAAGATACTTGAAAGCATGTTCGGGAAGTTGAAAAAAGCCGGATACAAAGGAGGAGATTGCGTAAAACTGATCGAATTAAAGCAGGTTTGTTCTGCTGGATTTAATTAAGATGAAATATTTGTCTAATTTTTCACTTTTTTCTTTAAAGGTTTATTTTACTTTGAATTAGGGAAGTTCATTCCAAAGGAATTTGCAAGGCGTCCAAAACCATTCGAAGAATTGTCTAACTTTAAAGCAACCGAATTTCGTTTGTTTGATTCTTACATTGGTTTGCATGTCACCGTGAAGTTCTTTGAAAAAGAACAACACGAGCATTTCATGTTGTACTATTCTGCTCTTTGTCTGCTTTCTATGAGAAATCCATCAAACAATGACATAGAGTTAGCAAGACAATTTCTTAGAGATTTTGTTCATATGTTTCATAGATTCTATGGTGCAACTGGTCTTACGCACAACGTGCATATGTTATTGCATTTAGCAGACTATGTTGAATTGTATGGAAATCTGCCCTCAATCAGCGCATTCAGGTATGAAAACTTTATGCAAGAGATGAAAAGAACTTTAACTAAAAAGCATCAACTTCTGCAGCAACTTTATAATCGAACAGTTGAACAAACAAAAATCGCTGAAAAGCCTGGTTATCAAAACCAATTTGCAGAAAAATTTCAAATGAAAAAGCGTTTATATGGCTGTTCATTTGCATACCGCACCTGCTATTTTAATAATAGGTTGCATATGGTTGAAAATGTAGATGCTTCTCCATCGGATTCAGCGGTTCAGGGTTCGGAGGAATCTGATGATGACATCGAGGAAGACGTTGAATCCCCTGCCTATACTCCGCTGAAATAGTCGTAAAATGTTGTCGGTTTTTCTCTCTATAAATTAATAAATAAACCTTTCAAAACCAAATGTGTATAATGTTTATTTGTTGAATTGAATTTCCTCTTCTGTACCATCTAGTATACGCTCACTTGATATCAATAATGTTGTCTGCCAATGCATTATTCAATTTTATCTGTCGATTTAGTATGTTTTATTAGAAGAAACAATTTAATTACCCAATTAATTAGTGTACTTCATCTGGTTTCATCAATTTCATAAGCCGATTTAACAGTCGACTTAATCTTTTCCATCGTACAAACAACTGAATGAACCGATTAACCACTCTATTTCGTTTGGTTTCATCAATTGCGTATGCTGATTTATTTGTCGACTTAATCTGTTTTCATCGTAGAAACAATAATTTAATAAACTGATCAACCAGTATATTTCGTCTGGTTTCATAGAAGCCCGGCTACAACTCTGTCATCCTACTAATCGTTCGATTTGGTCGCTTCTGGTTGACTGATTTCCTATGTTTTCGACTACCGATTTCGTGTGCTGACGCGTCGGCAACCTCCCTTTAAGCAGTCCCATAAGAGTCGATGCAACAATTTATAAATACGTCGGTTTCATAGTCGGTCAATCTTACCGACGTGAACCGATTTAGTCGAGGGGAAAATCGGGAGGATTTTTTATGGGGTCACTAGATGAATGTGAAACGTCATTTCAAATTT
Source organism: Ochlerotatus camptorhynchus (assembly GCF_037179485.1). Lineage (NCBI taxonomy): Eukaryota > Metazoa > Arthropoda > Insecta > Diptera > Culicidae > Ochlerotatus > Ochlerotatus camptorhynchus. The sequence continues at coordinate 1,224,001 of NW_027040591.1, read as the reverse complement.
AAGGCCGTACATAAATAATGATACAATTTGAAAGGGACCGGGGCTAATCACAAATTACGTCCCCATCTTCTTCTTCTTCTGATGTGGAAATTAGATTTATAAAAATCCAAGGATTTCGGCATTGTTGAAATGATGTTCTCTGCGCTATGATTTTGATTTTCTTGAAACTCCTATACAGTTCATTATTTTTATTCAATAATACACATGTTGCTTTGTTTCCATCATTTTCTGCATTTTCTTCCTTGTCAGTGTTTTCCATTGTTTAAGCTATTTATTATTATTAAGTTTAACGTTTAATCCTAAACACATCGCAACATTGTTTGCTTTCTTCATGTTTCCTTTATTAATTTATTATAGCGATAATTAACGTTTTCTTCCATTTGATGCATCATTTTCTCAGCTTTTCACTTTTCTCGTTCCGATGTGGAGAAGCAATCAAGGGGTTTTATTTTTATTTTATTTTAATGTTTAGTTAAATAAAAAGATAGACTAAATCAAAATGGTTTTCCTCCCTGTTATCCATGCATGCCTGCGCCGTCCTTTGGAGGTGCTGCAGTGTCGCATACCTGTCTCTCTGTATCTGTGTGTGCACATGCGAGGGAAAACTCAATCACAACTGAAATATTTTCATTACTACCATATCTCTTTCGCATTCGGTTCAAACGAAGGTTGCATTTTCATTGCTGCTAAACTTGGTTGTTTGATTTACATAATTTAAGATGGATGGGCTAGAAAACCGATAGCTTCCATTAGTACTAGTATGAGCTAATGTAGTACGCTAGATAGGCGTTATACTCTTCTTTTTGTGTGTAAATCCCTGATGGACCAAACCCTATCTCGAGTAGTTTCACATTAAGTTTAATAAGTTCTTTGTACATAAAATCTACTAACTTCTAAGCGGGTAAATCGAAATTTCGGCATACAGTTTTATCTTCTTTCTTTTGAAAACGGGTTAGAATTTGTCATGTCTAAAACTAGTCCTGATCCACTGTGTTCACATTCGTTAATTGATTCAGTGCTCCAAGTCCTTTAGTTTGCTGTTGTCGCCGTTGGACATCTCCTGAAAATTGATCATATCCGGCGTGCAGCGTACGTTCCGTTGCAGCGCTTCTAGTTTAGTATCAACTCATAATTCATTCCATAAAGCGAGCCCGGTTTGGCGATTTTGAACTGAGAATTACGTCACCAAACGCGCGGGTTCAATCCGGAGCTGCGCACATCCTTCACGGAGATGTTGCCGCCGGCAGGCGCACGCTCGGACGTGTGCGAATCTGTTCTTTGATTTTTGGTAATGTTCTGCTGACTAAACATATAGTGGTATGATTAAAAAAAAACTCCAATTGGGGTTGGATTGGTTGCAATTAATGTTTTCTTATTTGTTGCTTAGTTTCCGTTAAGGTTAAATTATACATTTATAGATTTCAATGTAAATTTGGTTTTCTTCGTAAGAATTTGTGTTTAGCAATGTTTTAATTTAGTTTCTCAGCTGGTTTTCGCATTCTCTCGCTGTTTGTCTCACTTTCTCTCTGAGTCGGTTACCAGTAGTAACCGTCTGCTAGGAGAGTTTATAATTAAATGAGAATAATGAAGCCCTTTGATAGTGCCTCGTCTGTATGGACATACTCCTACATTTTCCGTCTCTGTTTGAATTTCATCGCTAATTGTTTCATGTAATATTACTTACAAGTAAAGTAATGTGTTCTTATTTGTGAAGTGGGGATGGGACTCACGAGGAGAAAGTTATCTGTTTGCTGGTTAAGGTGGGAGACCCGTGTTTACTCGACGTCGTGGAATTTCAATATGGCGCGTCCAGGAATCTCTGAGCTGGCCAGTTTGCGTACCACTTCAGCGGCCTGCTCCGAGGGAAATACTGTGTGCGGTGGGGGTTCAATCTGAATGGCAAGAAGAAATAATCGATTAGTCACATTTGATCCCGATTGATTCGAGTTCACCGAACCAAATTGTCTACTTACCGCACCGGCATCGACCAGTTTGACCAGCTCGTGCAGCTGTTGGATGGTACCGGTCGGAACGACCTCGACAAACACTCCGCGATCCTCTGCTCGTTTGGCGAACCTGGCCATCAGCTTCTCGGCAATCTCGTCGCTGATGAACACGTGTCCACCCTCGGTTAGGCACTGCATCGATCGGTGCAAGCTGCGCGAGGTGGTGCCAAAGTCGATCACAATGTCCACCAGCCCGTCGCAGGCGTCATGTGTGCGTTCGATCAGCTGCTTCTCGTACAGATCCTCGTTCCACTGGACAATGTTGACTCTGCGGAGGATGGAAATAACACGGGGAAACGATGGTTAATGGCGTTCATCGAATTTTACTGAATTGGAATAAGCGCCGGTATTTGTCAACAACGTGTTGAAAACTACATGTGATCTTTTGGGGATTCGGCGGCAGAACGAGAAAGATAGCCAAGAACAATTTTACCATTCCCCAAGAGGCCTATTTCCACGATCAAGGGATACATGATTTATTCACAGATCTTCTGTAGCAAATTGAAAAGCATTCTGATTGACTGAATGTGAGGCAAAAGTTCTGAAAAGTCCGAACGCATGTTCTAGATAAAAGAATATTAAAGACCAGATTTGCCCCATATGGATTGTTTATGCGAAATTGAGTTATTCCAAAGATATCTAATTAAAAAGATATCCCACTAATCAATTATTTGAACAAGGCAATTGATACATCACCCTTACGTAAACGCAGTGACATCTGGTGAGTGCACATTGAAACTGTTGGGAGTCGCCCGCTAGCTTCACCATCAGGGCTCAATAAATGACAGGTGTCAGTATGACAGATACCAGCGCGGACGTTGCACGCGAGGCTCAATCCCAGTCGGCGCCGCCGGGATAAAATCTCTGATCACGACTTCCTTCGAAAGAGAAGTAAAGCCGTTGGTCCCCGATCCATGCTTGAGTTGATGGGTTGATAAGTAGGGTCCAGGTGTGGGAGCTGCCTCCCTCACGTCGGTAGCATTGGTACTCAGTACGGAAAACAAGATCGACGGAAAACAAACCAAGGGAAACAAAATCACCGTATGTGGTGGTATCCGGTCGGTCGTCATCAGCAGCAGCAGCAGCAGCAGCAGTGCTTTCGGTGCGTGGCGTTGAACCATCGACCTTCGGCACAATCTCGTAGGCATTGTATTATTCATTAAATAAAATAGGACCACTGCTGGACAACTGTCATTGAAGTTGTTCACAACATTATGTGCTGTTTGGCTGTATTTTTCAGATCCATCCTTTATTTGAATATATCAGCAGTTCATTTCTCGGTTCACTTATAGATTTGAATCCGAAGTGTAGGTTCTAGCGCAGGCTCGAGAGTAAGAGTAACTGCAGTTAATCAGACCCCACAACTCACACAATACAAACTACAGAAGTCATAGTCATCATCCTCTATATTCGGTCTCCAACAATGTTCTCCACCGATTACAACTTTTCCGGCCGCTGATGGACCGTTGTGTTTCACATCACGAAATTCTGGGTATGTGGTCTGCCTTTGAGGGCATTACAAAACCCTAATTCACAAGAAAATTTGCGAACACCAAACACTTCCGCTTCATTCTCAATAGACTGGCGAACGAATATTACGAATCATTTTTTTCTTCTCAGACGGCGGTTGCATTCCTTCTTGGTTGCCACTAGACCGATGTTATCCTTACGATTGCAAACAAAAACATTCAAGTTGTCAGAAATACCGGGTTGCCAAATATACCATAATATACATATTTTACAAACAATAGCAGATTGCTCTATGACCGGCACAATCGGCACACTTGCGGCACCCTGAGAAAAAAAGTTGACCCAAGATTGCACAGTGGTCGGAGATGCCAATTTGGTGAACTTAATTGTTTTGTGGTCAAACCGTTGACTTAATCCAAAAACTGTCTTCAGAAGAATTGTTCACAAAAACATTGCGCATATTAGGACAACTACCCATATTTGTCATGGCATACTTTAAAAAAAAAACTAACTTGTTTTGCAAAAGAGATAGAAGGGTAGTTTCTCTAGCAAAGTTGTAGTACTTACAAAAATATGAAACTTTGCTGAAGACACCAAATTTGTATGATGAATACTTGTGAAGATATGAAGCGTTGTTGATGGAAACCCCCTTAATTCACATGCGGCGACTATTAGGCCTCCCTTAGCTCAGTCGGTAAAGGCGCAGCTACAAAGCAAGACCATGCTGGAGGTGGCTGGGTTCAATTCCCGGTCCGGTCTAGGAATTTTTCGGGTTGGAAAATTTCTCGACTTCCCTGGGCATAGAAGTATGCACACAATTATACCAATGCAAAAATGGTACATGCATCGAAAGCTCTCAATTAATAACTGTGGAAGTGCATCTAGAACACTAAGTTGAGAGCACGCAATAAGCTAATATGTGATATGCAATAAGCTTGAAAATGCGAAGAAGAAGAAGACTATTAGTTTCTTCAGATCCACTTATTGCTGGTTTTCGTGTAACATCTCAGAAGAAGGGCAGAGAGTTTTCCGAAGATGCACAGTTTGTGTTAAATTTTTCAGACAGCGAAGAGGAAACAGATGAAAAGTGAAACTTTTTTTATTTGTTATCATGTTAACTTCTCAGAAAAAATATTTTTGTTAAATTACAGATAAAACTACCTAACAGCAAGATGATTGGGTTCTTCTTGACTCACGCGATTGGTGTGCAGAGTGACCTTCCCCTTGGCTGCAGCCCACATGAGCGTCCATTCACTGAAGAAGGAGGAAGAAGCCGCACCGCTACTGATCGGATTCAGTAGCTCTTTGTTAGTCGCTGAGGGCCATCTTTGCCAAGTGCGTCACCCTCGTTCCAAACAGTGTACAGCTGGCCAGCCTCATCCGTGTTGAACATCCTAATAGCTCAGCATTACTCAAACATAACGACAAAACGGTTCTTTTCATGACCACCATAAATTATTGTTGTTTAAGAGGTAATTTCCACTGAACGTTCGCTCGCGTTGCTGCCAGCTGTGAGGTTTGGACCGTATCCCACCGGAATCACCCAACCCTTTTGGAGAGCAGGCACAACCTACCTATTCAACTGCACTGCGACGAAAGAGGACGAACGAGATGCTTGCTGATTGAAGCGTCGTTGGGTGGTCAGATTAAAGAGGATGAATAGATTCATCCTGTTCATCCAGTTGACAGCTCGTCGAGGGGTTCATCAATGGATATTGCACTATGACTGAATGGTAATCCATTCAGTCAATTGTGCACCTCACACCAGCCACATCACCCCCAAAGCTCTTTGATAAGCAACCAAACGTTTGTGGTCAAATACGTAACAGTATTGAAGTGCGACATAAAAATTCTCGAAATGACCGAATACCACATGACCATGTCAATTAACCAGAAACACTTCGAACTAAGGTAGGGTTTCCGTCAGGACGCTAGAAAAAAGTATAAAAAATCTCAAATTTATATGATGGATCGCGAATATCTCGCAATTGGAAAATTTTAGCAAGATATTCCTCCAATCAGTTTTCGATTTTTTTTTATTATCTATTGAATAAACCAAAATTTTCGTGAACAAAAATGCGTAATTTTGTCATCAGAAAATGAGGCGTTTCCGTGATGGGAAAAAGTGGTTTCCCTAACACATTCGCCGAATATTAGAGATTATATGATTCGATTATACATCACCGGCGCCGCTGGTTCAGTCTTCTGCCACTATGCGACCCTAGTGTGCATGGAAAATTTCAAAGCGCGTTATATCTCGAGATCCTGACTAGCTGGGAGATGCTGATATTGGAACAGTTTATCAGATGTATTACGAATTATGAGTAGATTAGTGCAAAATTCTGCCACTATGAAGCGCTAGCGTGCATACGAAGTTTCTAAGTCTTTGTATTGTTTGTCCTCACCCAAGTAACAATTTTGGTTTTATGAGGGCTCTGTAGACTTGTAGAATGCTATAAAACCTCTATAAAGCTTGCAATGTTACTTGGGCAGACTTTAAATTGAGATTTATCAAAATTACATGGGTTGGTGGAACTTACGCTGGAAGATATCTCAACGAAATCTTCATGATGAATCATTATGATCTCTGTTCGTAAAAGAATATCAGTCCCATCTGAAAAAAATCAGCAAGCCGAAAAATCAGTGTTCATTTATTATTTCTGTATGGGCTCTTATAGATGGGACCAACCCAAGTAACATTGCAAGTTTTATTGAGGTTTTAAAGCATGCTACAAGTCTAAATCATGGTCTACAGAACCCTTATAAAACCGAAATCGTTACTTGGAAAGTTTCGGTATTTTGTCAGAATTTTTTCTATCAATTCCAATGAATGAGCATAAGTATGAGCACGGTTGCTGCTCTGTTATGGCCAGATCAGCTGCAATTACACAGGGAATCAACAGATGATGCTTGGGACTAATATTCATTCTCAATGTGTAAAACCTGGAAAACTTATATTTAGCAATACCAGCGCCGGCCGTGTCCGAATGCAGATCAAATAGGGAATGGGAAGGAATGTGTTGACGTGATCCTCGCTGTAAAGGAAACCAAGAAGTCCTCTGCGCTTCCACGAGAAATCACTGGGATGTGGGGAAAGGTTTGCAGCAGGGATCGTTTTGGTAAACTAATGCTGATAATGACGTACCTTAAACACTAATGGATAAGAAGTATAAATAGATAAAAAGGAAAGATCTTACCGATGGAATCAAGTGAACCTGCAACAAGCAGCTCCGTAGCCATTATAGTGCGGGGAAAGTTTGAGAACACGATTTCAAATCGGTTACAAACTGCCCTAAACATGACCTTCCATTGGTGTAAGAGAGGGGGCTTAAATGTAAATCCTTCAAAAACTGTCATAGTTCCTTTCACCAAAAGGGAAAAAATAGAGTATAATGAGTCACGCCAAGAGCAAAACAGTTGAACTCGCATCACGGTTTTCGAAATATTTCCTTTCTTTTCACTTGGCAACAGAGGACTTCTACATCAACTTCAAATGACTTCTAGCGAGAACAAAAAATAACGTCTGTAGTTAATCATTATATCAGTGATTATGTCAAATTATTTTATCAAAAAATAATAGAAATTTCCATTACTCATCATTACCAAACGTACCCCATGACAATTTAATGCTCACTGCGTGTTTATGATCATTTCTTCGATTTTATTTTATATTCTATTGCAATACCTTTCGTGGACCTTGCATAGCATCGTTATGTTTGTTTACTTTGCACGATAGGTAGCCGGTTTGACAGTTCAATAGGTAGACTTGGCTTCACTCTTGGCGTGACTCATTATACACCGACTCTAGGAAAAAAATATGTTGACACAGCCCTATGTCAATCATACAAGGTCTGGAACAACAGACAACTTGCTGGTGTTAGAAGCAAAAATGTTGTAAACATTGCTGAACAAGCGAATGATGATGTCACGGCAGCACAACATTCCATACTGCGAATGGCAGACGTGTCGTCACAGAAAACAGCTGTTTCGTGTAGAAAGATAAACATTGCGATGAAATACAAACACCACTAAACATTTCCACATTTCACTAATACCAATAAGCCGGTTGGGCCAGACCTTGTATAATTGACATCGGACACAGCCTACTCTAGATGGAGTTCGAATTCATTTCGCGGATGAAATTAAATACCTACGTGTTACTTTGGATAGGAAACTGAACTGGAACTCTCATCTTGACAAGGTTATCACTAAGGCTACAAATGTGCTATGGGTCTGTAGTAAAGCTGTGGGGAAAACGTGGGGACTACGACCGAATATAACCGTAATATGACCGAATATGACCGAATAAAAAATTGCCTATGCTTCACTGATATGGTGTCCCAAAACAAATGAAATAACCGCTCAAAAGAAGTTATGAAAAATACAAAGACTTGCTCGTATATCAATGACAGGAGCAATGAGAAGCACATCATCAGATGCTTTGAATGCCGTTCTCAATATTTTGCCCTTACACCAATTTGTTAAACGACAAGCAGCAAAAAGTGCTTTACAGTTTAACCGCCAAAATAAACTTTTAGATGGTGCCTTGGTAGGACATCTAAAGATCCTTAAGGATCTCAAGTTTAATTCAGCTGTAAAAACAATAGAAGATTGGATGGTAACAAAGACAAACTACGATGTTCCCTTCAAAGTGGTTAAACCAAGCCGCCATACATGGGCCAAACATACGTCCAGGATTTATTGTATTTTACACCGACGGCTCGAAGATGGGTGAAGATACTGGAGTTGGGGTCTTTGACCCTGGAGGCAGTAAAATTATACCAATGGGACATAGTCCCACAGTATTTCAAGCAGAAATTCAAGCAATCATAGAATGTGCAAACATCTGTCTAACAAGAAAATACAGGTTTGCCAAAATATGTATATTGTCGGATAGCCAAGCTGCTCTTAATGCGCTTAAGACGTTCACATGTCGATGGAAGCTAATATTCTTTCCTTAAAACAATTGGCCGAAAGGAACGAAGTCATATTATACTCGGTGCCCGGCCATTGTGGCATTGAAGGAAATGTAAATGCAGACAGTCTAGCAAGACGAGCTTCTGCATCGAACTTCATCGGTCCGGAACCATTTTGTGGAGTCCCTGAGTGTACTATAAGGATGGAACTAAAAAGTTGGGAAAAGTCCATTTTAGAATCCAACTGGAACGCCACCGATGTATCCAGACAGGCGACAAGACTTATAAGACCAAGTGCAGCAAAAGACCGGATTTTGCTTAATCTTAGTAAAATAGATCTTCGGGTAATAGCAGGTCTGATGCCTGGTCACTGCCCTAGCAGATATCACTTATATAAAATAGGAAAAATTCCGTTTAGCGAATGTCGGTTTCGTCAATTTGAAAACGAAACTGTGGAGCACTGTTCAATCAAAGAATGTCAATATTTGAAAAAGGGATATTAGAACCCTTTGAAGTTTGGCAAAGCAATCCCAAAATGGTATTAGACTTTATAAGACGAGTTGTGCCTGATTGGGACGGCGTGCAATGTCAACAAATGTATATCACACCTTAATTGTGTGAGGATATGTGACTAGCACCAAAAATAAAATGGGTCAGACAACAATATTCGTAAGTAATGGACACATTTGTAAAAAAGGCTCTACAGATAAGAAAAAAAGAGCTATTGAATCCAATCAGTAGCGGTGCGGCTTCTTCCTCCTTCTTCGGTGAATGGAGGCAGCCTTTCGTTGTGTGCTGGAGAACAATGTTCAACGCCATGCACCGAAAGCACTGCTGCTGCTGATGATGATGACGACCGACCGGATACAACCACACACACTCGGTGATTTTTTTCATTGGTTTTTTTTCCGATGATCTTGTTTTCCGTACTGAGTACCAATGCTACCGACGCCAGGGAGGCAGATTCCACACCTGGACTCTACTTATCGACCCATCAACTCATGAACCGGGGACCAACGGCTTTACTTCCCTACCGAAGAAGAATAAAGAATATAAAGGCGTGATCAGAGATTTTATGCCTCCGAAAATCCCGGCGGCGCCGAATGGGATTGAAAACAGGCCTTTTGGGGTGATTGAATAAGCACCGTTTGACGAGACCGGATGGAGTATTATTTTGAAATCTGTGTTAGGGAATGCGCTTATTGCAGACAATCGGTGATAGTTTTGATCACCATTGCAACAGTTGGACATTTGTGTAATTTTCAATAGTGCCCTTTTAAAAATTTATAAAGTGTTCATTTAAGCCGATTAGTAGAAAAATTCTCAACCGATTGGCTTGTTTAAATTAAAATCCATCCGCTATTGACAGAGTTATAAGTGGTCAAAACCTGACCACTTTTCGTAACGCGGTCGATTTTGTGTTTTTGAAATTGCACTCCAAATTGCCGAAAGACGTAATCCTTTCATTTTCATTTTCATTTTGCAGCGCAGGGTGGGGCAGTCAGAGCGCAAGTCAATCCAGGGCCGATACTAAAGGAAGGGTAATGGCTGACCCGTCACTTGCAGGCTACATGATCGCCATGGTAAGGGATAATGATTAGATTGAGGTAGGGTTGCATGTTTTTTTGGATTTAGTTAGCCACGATGCTGCAAAATGAAATGGAATGTGTAAGCTGGAAATAATTTGAAATTTGAGTTATTTAACTATACATCAATTACATTATACATTAATGCGAGTTTTGCTCTGCTTTGAATCAAATTTTAGTTACTTAAAACTGACGATACTTCTCTTAGCGTGCTCGCCTAGATTCAAATACAAAAAAAAAGAAATCCATAATTTTTAAACCCAAAATTTAGGAAAAATACTCACAGCATCAAAATAACCCGGAGCGGTTTAATTTAATAATCTACTGCACAAAAATAAGATCAAACAAAATTAGATTGGTCTCACCCGATATTCTTGAAATATTTGACGTTTTGAATGAAACATTGCCATTTCCAGACTTCGTGTTGTTAGTTTTCTTGAAGGTCTTCCCTAATAAAAATAACCATAAACGAACGATAACCCAAATCATTGAACTATTCCACAAATGGTTTGGATGATACCCAGAACACGTCGTTAAGCAAATTAACCATACAATTTTTATTAGGGTTGTGCTTATTGCTTGACTTGTCTTTCGCTGTCACATTCGTATTTCTAAGAATTGACTCTATAAATAGTTTAAAAAAAACCCTTCCCGCCGACAAGCTGTAGACCGAGTGCAGAATCTTTATGATGATACATTCCAAACGTGCATACCCATAGAAATAAATCCAATTCAATTATGGATTTATTAAAAAAAAAAACAGATTATTTCTACTGTGGCTACTGTGACTAAATCCAGCATTCTTACTAAAATATCAAATGCTGTGCTTAATCATTAATTATTAGAACAGAGAAAAAAAACAATGTCCGGTGATGATTAATCTTATGCTTTTATAAGCGGGTTCAAATGCATAAGTGTCATAAATAGGTACTCTCTAACACTCGAAGTGCGGGTTGCACCACTGGATTCTCCGATGCAGCCCCACCTTCTGCTGCCTTTGATCATCGAAGCTGCCCAAATGCTGTTATCAGAAGTGAAATTAGGATGCCCAAAAGTTCCCTCTCAGGCGAGGTGTACACAGATTCTCAACGTGTTGCTAGTACTAACCAGGACGTCACTATTTACTATCAGAACGTAGGCGGGATGAACTCGAACGTTGAAGACTATCGTATATCCGTATCTGACCGATGCTATAATATTATTGCTCTCACAGAGACTTGGCTCGACTCCCGCACGATCTCCAATCAAGTGTTTGGATCTGAATACGAGGTTTTCCGTTCTGATCGTAACCCCCGCAACAGCCGAAAATCAACGGGAGGTGGTGTCCTCTTGGCTGTCGGTTCTGAATTGAAAGCCAGAGCAATTGAAAATGATCTGTGGAACTACGTAGAGCAGGTCTGGGCAGCTATGGACCTAGCGGATCGCACGTTGTTTGTATGTGTGGTCTACATACCTCCAAACCGAGCTCGAGATATAGATTTCATCGACGCCCATTGTCGTTCAATTCAAGCTGTCTTGGAAAGCGCAACTGCTATTGACGAGGTTATTGTCTTGGGAGACTACAATTTACCTGGTATCTCGTGGCAACCATCCCATAGCGGTTTTCTGTATCCGGATCCAGAACGATCAGTGTTCCATTGTGGAGCCACTATGCTTCTTGATAGCTACAGTACGTCTACGTTATCGCAAATCAATCAATTCGCAAACGAGAACAACCGCAGCTTGGACCTTTGTTTCGTCAGTTCTCAGGATGTCGCTCCATTCATCTCCTGTGCACCCGCTCCACTAGTGAAACCAACTCCACATCACCTTCCTTTGATTGTGACTGTGGAGAGCAAGTTACTTCACGATTTCGACGAAACGCCCGTTGCTGTTTCCTACGATTTTCGAAAAGCAGATTACCGCAGCATCTCAGACTTGCTCTCCAGCTTGGACTGGGAAAACATCCTCGATGTTGAGGTAGCCGCAAGAACGTTTTCACACATTTTGGCGTATACTATCGACAGACATGTCCCGAAGATAAGTCACCAGAAAACAGCTCATCATCCATGGCAGACTAAGGAGCTCCGTAGACTGAAATCTACTAAAAGAGCTGCACTACGCAAATACACCAAGTACCGTACGTTCCAATTAAAATGCTATTATGTTCGACTAAACCATCAATTCAAACGGATCAGTCGCCAAAGCTATTCGCGATATCAGCAGGGAATTCAGCGCAGGATGAGATCACATCCGAAATCCTTTTGGAACTAAAGGGTTATACGGTCAAAATTTGGTCAATATCAACTTGACGTATTTCTTTCAATTTTGCATTTAAAAAACCTGAACACCCCTCATTTTGAAGGTGTGTGTGTGTAGAATGTTGCTCCTATTTTGATTTTGGAATTCACTCTTCAGTTGTCAAAATGCCGTCCAAGCAAGAAGAGCACCGTATCAAAATTTTGCTCGCGCATCGCGAAAATCCGAGCTACTCGCACGCAAAGTTGGCAAAATCGCTAAAAGTTGCCAAATCAACCGTTACAAATGTAATTAAAGTGTTTGGGGAACGTTTGTCGACAGCCAGGAAGTCTGGATCGGGGGGAAATCGAAAACCGGAAGCCGCTGAGACGACAAAGAGAGTTGCCGGTAGTTTCAAGCGAAACCCTAACCTCTCTCTCCGAGATGCCGCAAATAAGCTGGGTGTATCGTCTACAACCGTGCATCGAGCCAAAAAACGAGCCGGACTATCGACTTACAAGAAGGTAGTGACTCCAAATCGCGATGATAAACAAAATACGACGGCCAAAGCGCGATCCCGGAGGCTGTACACGACGATGCTGACGAAGTTTGACTGCGTGGTAATGGACGACGAAACCTACGTCAAAGCCGACTACAAGCAGCTTCCGGGACAGGAGTTTTATACGGCAAAAGGAAGGGGAAAGGTAGCAGATGTTTTCAAGCACATGAAACTGTCAAAGTTCGCAAAGAAATATCTGGTTTGGCAAGCCATCTGTACCTGTGGCTTGAAAAGCAGCATTTTCATAGCTTCCGGGACTGTCAACCAAGAAATTTACGTGAAAGAGTGTTTGAATAAACGTCTGCTGCCTTTCCTGAAGAAACACAGTTGTTCCGAACTGTTTTGGCCGGATTTGGCATCTTGCCATTACGGTAAAAAGGCCATGGAGTGGTACGCCGCCAACAACGTGCAGGTGGTTCCCAAGGACAAGAACCCTCCCAACACGCCAGAGCTCCACCCAATTGAGAAATACTGGGCTATTGTCAAGCGGAACCTAAAGAAAACCAAAAAAACTGCTAAGGGCGAGCAGCAGTTCAAGGCAAACTGGCTTTCTGCGGCGAAGAAGGTGGACAAGGTGGCTGTACAAAATCTGATGGCAGGGGTCAAGCGTAAGGCCCGGAAATTCGGATTTGGAAAAGCGGAAGCCTAACTGAATATTTTTCCTGAATTTTATACTAATTGAACTTGAAAAAGAAATTTAATTTGATTTTTTAAATAAACGATTTCACCGATTTACACGCGTTTTCCCTTGACCAAATTTTGGCCGTATCACCCTTTATGTTAACGAGCAGCGAAAGGAATCCGGTCTTCCATCGTCCATGGTGTTCAATGGCGAAGTGGGATCCACAAATCAGGAGATTTGCCGACTCTTCTCTCTCAAATTTGCCGATGTTTTCACTGACGAGAGCCTATCTAACGAATTTGTTAACCTCGCAGCAAGCAACGTTCCAATGCACGGCGATACATTAAATGGCATCGACATCAACGATATGACTATTTTAAGAGCTGCTTCCAAGCTGAAATCTTCTTGCAACCTTGGACCCGATGGAATCCCGTCCGTTTTTCTCAAGAAGAATATCGATAGTCTATTGACTCCGCTCTGTCACGTGTTCCAATTATCGCTTCGCTGTGGTATTTTTCCTTCTTGCTGGAAGTTTGCTCACATGTTTCCTGTTCACAAAAAAGGAAACAAACGAGATGTCAACAACTATCGTGGAATTACCTCACTGAGCACCGTATCGAAGCTTTTTGAACTAGTCATAATGGAACCGCTACTTTCTCACTGCAAGCATGTTTTGAGTGATGATCAGCATGGCTTCATGTCAGGTCGTTCCACCACCACCAATCTGCTATGCCTCACATCTTATGTAACTGATAGCATGGTTGACCGAGCTCAAACGGATGTGATTTATACCAATCTGTCAGCAGCGTTCGATAAGCTAAACCATGCTATTGCTATTGCTAAACTAGACAGACTTGGGATCAATGGTAACCTATTACAATGGTTTCGATCGTATGTAACCGGTCGCGAACTGATGGTTGCCATAGGCGATTACCGATCTGATACTTATCCTGCTACATCGGGGATACCCCAGGGTAGCCACCTTGGACCTTTGATCTTCCTGCTCTACTTCAACGATGTGAATTATGTGCTTGACGGACCTCGACTATCGTATGCTGACGATCTAAAATTCTACCTTCGGATTCGTTCCATTGCCGACTGTCACTTTCTTCAACGCCAGCTTCATGCTTTTTTTGACTGGTGCACCTTGAACCGAATGGAAGTTAACCCGGCGAAATGCTCAGTAATCTCCTTTTCTCGGATAAAAGAACCAATCATCTTCAACTACAACCTATTGGGTTCAGCAATTGAACGAGTGAGCCACGTGAAGGATTTGGGAGTCATTTTGGATTCGCAACTCACATATAAGCAGCATATTTCGTATGTCGTTGATAAAGCTTCCAGAACACTAGGCTTTATCTTTAGAATAACCAAAAACTTTACTGATATTTATTGCCTGAAGTCATTGTACTCCTCACTGGTCCGATCAGTCCTTGAATATTGCTCAGCAGTTTGGAATCCAAGCTACAAAAATGGTGTTGAAAGAGTCGAATCAGTCCAGCACCGATTCTTACGCTTCGCCCTTCGGCGATTGCCTTGGAGAGATCCTTTCCGTTTGCCTAGCTATGAAAGCCGATGTCAGCTGATTGGTTTGGAAACTCTTTCGACCCGAAGAGACGCTGCAAGGGCTTTACTTGTTGCCGATACATTGCAAGGGAGAATCGATTGTCCTACTATCCTCGAAAAAATCGATTTGAATGTACGACCACGTGCACTAAGAAACAGTCTTATGCTGAGACTTCCCTTTCGTCGCACGAACTACGGAATGAATGGAGCAATAAACGGACTGCAGCGAGTTTTCAACAGAGTTGCCTCAGTGTTCGATTTTCACGTACCACGTCAGACGCTTCGCCGTAGTTTCACCTCGATATTTTCGGGCACAGGTAACCGTGAATAGCAGTGTAATGTTTAAGTTTTAAGCACAGACAATCATGTTGTTTTTTTGTATTACTTAACATCATTGGGGCTTATTGAAGCCTGTTGATGGAATCAATTAAATAAATTAAATAAATAAATAAATAAATAGTAGGGGAAATGACGGGTTCGGCATGACAGACTATTTTCGGCAACCCAAATTGAAACACTATTTTCACTGGATTTTCTTACGAAAACACTTCGCTGAATGCATGCAAACGATTCTTTATGCTTTCAGCTTCAATTTGACTATATTTTTACCACTGAGAAAAAGCAATCTAGCAGGGTTTTCTTGAAATGAAACACACGCACTACAAATTGTAGCTGATTTCGAGTTGCCGATAATAGAACAGCAGATTTACATGCAGTTCAAATGGAACGGTTGCCGAAGAAAAACTGGTTGCCGACAATACTCGCTCTCACTAGAGAAGATTGGAGCTTTGTAAAAGCGTTTCAAAACAGTTTTTGACAATTCTTTCGACTGAAATTGTTAGAGCAGCTGGCAGCAAATGTTTGTAAACAAACCAATACTGCATATGTGTGCGTTCCATAGAGAAAAAGGCTATAGAAAGAAGGTCGCTGCTTAGGTTGCCGAGAATACGTAAATTCCCCTATCTAAAACACGTTTTTAAAAATGCCCCCAGGCAAAAAAAAAGTTTGAACGCACTTTTATATGGATAGACGATGGTTACACGCAATCTTAAGCCATACATACGGAGTACATTGTGATCAGAACCAAGTGTACTCCTAATAGCTACGTTACATTTACATATTTTAAGATATTTAAATAAAATTTATATGTTGGTCCAATGTCCCCTCATGAGGGTTTACATTGGTAAATTTTATATTTACCTTTACTAAAATGATATATCAGTTTCAATCGATCATTTCCATGACTGTCGTAAATATATCATTGATGAATAAAATCACATGCTTAAAACTGTTTTCCTTGTTAAAATGTGAATGTTGCAGGGAACGGTTTTTTTTTCGATTTTTTGTAAAAATGTCCCAAAACGGTACAATTAACCAAATTATCTAAAAAAAAAAATATCATTTCTAGTCAAAACATTATTTTACAACTTCCCAAAATTTTCTTAATTTTGTTAACAACGAAAAAGGCGACAATTTTTTGCATATTTTTACAAAATCATAAAAAATATAGTTTAAAAATAAAACTAATTTGGAATCAAAGCAAATTACTTCTAGTTGTCAAATCAATCTAAAATACACTCTAATAGGGTAAACGCACCTGTAGTGGAGGTACGTTATCGCAATATGTTCCTATAGAGGCTTATGGAGTCTCCATAAGCCACTATAGGAACACATTTTGCACTAACGTACTTCCACTATTGGTGAGTTTACCCTATGGGTATTCTTGGACGAGCATGTCGAAACTATTGATAAAAATCAAAGCGATAAATTAGCCTTTTTTCAAAGACGACGTAAAACAAGTCAAACTTTTGTAACTTTTTTCGTCGTGAACGACTAAAAGTTGTAAAATTAAAGACAAATTTCGTGCATCGTACTTCAGGAAATAAATTAATGAAAAATTGCATATTTGCCTACCAAGCGATTTACTAAAATTGCTCTTACTTCATTATACTGATGAATATTGAATACTTCATCAACCAGTATTCAACATATCAGAAATTTCCATGCACGGAAAAGTAAGAGTTTTTTTTTTACTTTCATTGAGAGACACAAAAATGCATGGTATATAAAATATACATGTCCACAACTGTATGCGATCCCCAATCCACCCCCCCCCCCTCCTTCATATGTAACCATGCAGCCCCTCAATACTCACTTTTCGCACTTCTTCGCCATGACGAAGCCCTCGTCCCGCAGGCTGGCCACCGTAATCTGTATCTTGTCCTTGGTGGTGGGTGTGTAGAAATGTTGCGCCGCAATTCGGATTGCCCACAGGGCCAGTCCGCCGGTGCCGACGATCAGAATCTTCACCTTCTCGTTCGGTCGCTTCTTCAGCAGATCGTCGACGATCTTGTGAGCAGTGATGATGGCACTCTGGGCCAGCAGAGCACCGGTCGGCAACGTGGCGGCCACACTGAGCGGCAGTGAATCGGGGATAGGAATCAGATACTTCATATCGGGAACCACCATCAGCTCGCTGTAACCGCAGGGGACACCTTCGTACGGATAGAGAATCACCCGCTGGCCCACCTTGAAGCCACAGTCTTCATTCAGTTCACAACCGAGCGATTCGATGACGCCGGCCACTTCAAAACCTGGAAACAGGGCACCGTCCCGCACGCCATGATGCGCGGCCGGATTGTGCTGAATGGCCACCGAGGTCTGGTGGGCCTGTGAAGCTGTGTTGTCTGGACCTTCCTCGCTAATACTGGAGAAGTTGCCGCTGCCCTGCATCTGCTTCGCTAGCATGTGCAGCGATGTGGTAATATCACCCGTATCCGACAGCTGACTGCTAATCGATGAGATCGATGTGGACTGATTCTTGCGGTAGCATGCTCCGGCGTAGACGACCAGGATACGGGCCCCGGACGGCGGTGTGTCCGGAATCGGAACCACCAGATTGAACACGCAATCTTTGATTTTCGATACGGGTGTTTCGATCGATACCTGACGGATGAGCTTACTCATGGCGGCTTCTCTTAGGCGTGTCGCTGTGTCCAACGATATAGAACGTCTGTGGAAGGGAAGGGAAGAAATAGAACACGATTAGCACAACTGACTGAAATTGAGAATGAAATGCGATATCGAACGCACTCAGGTAATATTGGAAACAGTTATCCCGTAAGACTGACGATCGCGCAACTAGTCCGCAATCTAGGTCGGAGTGGTTGAGTAATAACTAGTACGGCTAACTGCTCGCTCGGTTACGGTAATAGTTGCTTGACCTTAAAGGACCTTGAAAATTGGACGACGACGACGACGACGACGTTGCTAGTGTGGGAATGGGTGTTTTGATGGTGAGTGAAGAAGATTTGACCGGGTGCGCGAAGGAATCGCGCATTTCACTCAACCGGCTTAGCTCCTCTACTGCCGTGCATGTCTGCCGATGATGTTCGATATGTTCGTTTGTATAACAGAACAGCTGATGTGTAGGTACGGCTGTCGCTAGGTTAGTTTATCCACCAGTAGCGGATCGTTTGCCAACAGTTAGCAAATAGAATTTGGATGTGCGAAAACGTGCGATGATTGATAGGTGTTACATTTTTTTTTATAGCAATTATTTATTTTCGATCTGCTGCCGGTTTTGAAGTGTCAGTTTGCACTTTTCTGATATTGCTATACCCAGCTAATTGCAAACGGTTTGTGAGAATTAATCAAATTGATTAAAATAATTCTAGAGCGACATGTTAAAAGGGCCTCTGTGCGAAATGTAAACATCGAATCGCAATACACCCACGTAAACAGATGCTGGTGTTCCTTTGTCAGAGTGATTCCCACTCCGCGAGAATTCTAATTGTAATTGTTTACGTTTTGCACATAGACCCTTTTCACATGTTGCTCTAGAATTATTATCAGCTTCTTTTAGTTTGCAGCTGTCTCTCTTCCCTTACGTGTTGGCAAGTGGTCGATGAAATTAGCAATTGTCCATCATCTGCCGCTAGTATCTTGTTTGTCTTGTTTTGGGCGGCGGGGATCGTCCGATAAGATAAATATGGTATCTGCTGAGGGGTTTGATAGAGTAAACAATACCCACCTATACGAATCGCGCTCAGCTAGCAGCAGTTTGGTCTGCCATAGACCGTAGCAGTGCACAGTCAAGATTTTTGCGAATTTCAAATTGATTACATCCAGATAGGATCTGGGAGTTTATTGGTTGAGTACTCCCAAGCAACTGGAAGTAGTCAAAACAGTTATAGCTTCCAGCTGGATGATACGACAAAGCTCATTGATTAGGTAATTGGGAAATCAGTTAACCCATGCTCCCAGTGGGATAATTTCTGAGAAAATCACCCTGCTGCTGCTGCTTGATTGCTGTTGATTGAAGGGCAATTTAGATTCACCCGGGAGCATTTGTTGGCAAAAATATTTCTTATCATAATGAACTACATCGATCAGATAGTAATGCTTGCCATGAGCTTACAGAAAACGATTTATTGAGCTGATGATTGATGAAGTCCTACGACTAGAAAGCACTTCTCGGATCATGAAATTCTCGTTTGCAACACTAATAATTTGTTTTATATTCTCAAAATCGATGTTGTTGATAATGCCTGGGAAACATTCTAGAAGGCTGTGAAAGAGATTTAAAATTGAACAAACCAATGCACTTTTAGGACGATTCGTTCGCTATACAATCTGACGTTTGTTGCAGGCGTTGTAAAAAGAATCCAGAGGGGTTTTCCAGTTTTAGGAAATTCCAGAGAAATGCTCGGAGACATGTTTAGGACCTAACCATACCATACCAATCAGGCTAATGTCCTCTGCTGTCCGAAGAAGTCGCCTCCACTCTACTCGATCCATGGCCAGCCTCGTAGTCTGCGAAGGGTCCGCAGGTCGCCTTCTACTTGGTCGATCAACCTTGCCCGCTGCCCGCCTCTTCTTCTTGTTCCTGTTGGGTCGCTTTCTAGAACCATTTTCACTGGGTCGTCGTGCGGCATTGTTACGAGGTGCCCAGCCCACCGTAGTCGCCCAATTTTTGCAATGTGGACGATGGATGGTTCTCCCAGTAGCTGGTGCAAGTCGTGATTCATTCGCCTCCTCCACGTTCCGTCATCCATCTACACTCCACCGTAGATGGTACGCAACACCTTCCGTTCGAAAACACCAAGGGCGCGTTGGTCCTCCACGAGCATAGTCCAGGTCTCGTGGCCGTAGAGGATCACCGGTCTAATCAGCGTCTTGTAGATGGTCAACTCCGTGCGGCGGCGAATTTTATTCAACCGGAACGTCCTCCGGAGTCCAAAGTAGGCACGATTCCCTGCCATAACGCGTCTTTGAGTTTCTCTGCTGGTATCATTTTCTGCGGTCACCAATGAACCCAAATACACGAACTCATCGACTACCTCGATTTCGTCATCGTCAATCTGAACTCGGGGTGGGAGGCTAACATTGTCTTCCCTAGAACCTCTTCCTTTCATGTATTTCGTCTTTGATGCGTTGATGGCAAGACCAATCCGCCTAGCTTCAGCCTTCAGTCTGATGTACGTTTTCGCCATCGTCTCAAAGTTCCGTGCCATGATGTCAATGTCATCGGCGAAGCCAAGAAGCCGAATTGCAGGACAAAGAAAACTTTTACAGTCAACTGAATGCTATCGTGGATAAGACTCCAAGAGGTGATATCAAGATCTACACAGGCGACTTCAATGCGAAGATCGGCTCCGACAACTCGGACTATAAGCGCATTATGGGACGCCATGGTCTCGGAGATATGAGCGAGAACGGCGAGCTGCTTGAAGAGTTTTGTGGCAACAACGACATGGTGATCGAGGGTTCGCTCTTCCCCATCGCCCAGTGCATAAAGTCACATGGGTCTCCCGTGATTGATATACAGAGAAAATGGAGACGGAGCCTTCTTGATGTTCGGAATAAACGCAGCGCTGACATCGCGTCTGACCATCATCTCCTGGTCGGTAAGATCCGCCTACGCATTGCGCGAGTTCAACGGCGGGAGGAGAGACTCGGGCGGCGATTCAAAACACGCCGACTGGAAGACCCAGCAGTGAAGAGATCGCGCAGCTAATATTCCGGAAGGTGGCAGCGAAGAAGAACAGTGGACGAGCATCAAGAATGCCTTTATTGAAACAAGTGAGAACAACCTGGGTGAGCTGCGCACTCAGAGGAAGGAGTGGATCACCGATGAAACCTGGAGGAAGATCGAGGAGCGCAGAGAAGCAAAAGCCGCGATAGACCGAGCAAGGACCTGAGGAGCCAAGAACGAGGCCCGTCAGTGGTATTCGGCTCTAGAGAGGGAAGTTGAGCGTTCCTGTATACGGGAAAAGCGAGCATGGGTGGACTCCCTGGCTGATGAAGGGGAGAAAGCCGCAGCAACTGGCGATATCCGCCTTCTCTATGATGTTTCACGACGCCTCAGCGGGACAAGGATGAACCTAATGATGCCTGTGAAAGACGCGACTGGACAGTTGCTCACTGACCAGTTGAAACGTTGGTTTGAGCACTTTGAACAACTTCTCGAAGTTTCAACGGTCAACCAACCATCAACATCTCGGCATGATCCGCCAAAAGTGAGACGCGTTACTCGCGTCAACACTGAAGCTCCATCATTGCAGGAGATAGAAGCAGCCATCCGAAGTATGAAGTCCAACATAGCCCCGGGGGTCGATCGCATATCAGCAGAGATGGTCAAAGCTGACCCCATGCTATCCTCACAAATGTTGCGTCAACTATTCGTCAATGTCTGGGACACCGCGACTTTTCCGGCCGACTGGATGCAGGGCGTCTTGGTAAAAGTCCCCAAGAAGGGGGATCCAACTGTATGCGAAAACTGACGAGGCATCATGTTACTGTGTATTGTTAGTTAGTTATCCTCAATCGGATACAGGAGAAGATCGACGCGACTCTCCGACGACAGCAGGCAGGATTCCGTGCTGGAAGATACTGTGTGGACCATATTGTCACGCTCTGCATCATCTTGGAGCAGGTCGATGAGTTCCAAGAGTCCCTGTACTCTTGATCAGGGCGTCACAATATCAGCTTCAATCGACCAAATCGATGCGACGAAGAGACTGCTGGCTTTCTTTTTCTGTTAAAGTCGAACAGCTTCGCAGCATTCTAGAACTTCAGTCGGCGTGCACAAACAAATGTTCAATCGCTTGTCTCTCTTTCTCCCGTCGCTCCATTGGTCTTCCTTTCAAGCTTCGTCGAAATGGATGAGCGAAAGAGCGCTCGACTTTGATAGTTTTCTCTTTCATGAAACACATCAACAGAGGTTTCATGACGTATATGACGGAAAATGAAATAACACATTTAAAGCATTTCTCACGTCAAAACACTTGAAGATTACACGTCATATTTCTAATTTATCTTCCATCCATATATTTATCTAAAAAAATGATCGAAAACGGGACATAACGCATTTTAAACAAATTGAAAGAGCGGCGATAGAGTGTTCGTGAGAGGGGATTGAAAGCCATAATGAAGTTCGTTTAACTAGAAAATCGACGTTATTTACATTGAAAGCGATGAGCAAAGCAACGACGAGAAGTTCAACAGCCAGCCTTTCCTTCCAAGCATCCTTCTTTTTTATTTTCGTTTCTTGCTGATAGTCTAGCTAGGCGTTATAGAAATGAAGCGTCGAACACGTATGTATGAGAGAAACAAAACACGAGTTCATTTTAGAGCTTCGAAATTGTAGAGCCCTGCTCTTGATATTCATTGACTACGAAAAAGCTTTCGACCGACTAAACCACGAAAACTTGTGGGGCGCTCTGCGACGCAAAGGAGTCCCTGATAAGATCGTCTACCTCATCGAAGCGCAGTACGAGGCTTTCAGTGGCAGTCTATTAATTTGGCTGATTATGTTGCGAGTTTACGAAACGTATGGAGATCCAACCAGATAAGTCAATGCACCAAAATCCGAATTATCAACTCGAACGTGAAATCTGTGTTGTTATACGCCAGCGAGACGTGGTGTGTATCAGCGGAGAGCACTCAAAAGCTGCAGGTCTTCATCAACCGATGCCTGCGGTATATAATTCGTGCCTGGTGGCCTCACAACTGGATCTCGAATGCCGAGCTCCATCGTCGATGTCATCAGAAGCCGATAGCAACAGAAATTCGAGAGCGAAAGTGGAGGTGGGTCGGCCACACACTTCGACGGGGCGGAAACGAAATCTGCAAGCAAGCGCTGGATTGGAATCCAGCAGGACATCGCAGCAGAGGCAGACCCAGGGGATCATGGCGGCGGAGCATCAATTAGGAAATTAAGCAAGTCGATAGAAATCTGACCTGGGCCCAGGTCAAGGCAAAAGCGAGCAGCCGCCCAGGATGGAAGTCTTTCACGTTGGCCCTTTGCACCGCTGGTGGTGCACAGGACCCTTAAGTAAGTGATGATGTTGCGTTATTGGCACAACGGCGCTCTGATATGCAGAGTAAGCTCGAGACGACCTTGTGGAACGCTCCTCTGAAGCAGGTCTAACCATCAACGTCAACAAGACCAAATCGTTGGATGTCAACACGGAAAACCGTTCCAATTTCACGGTAGCTGGGCAGGCAGTGGAGAAAGTCGGAAGCTTCCAATATCTTGGCAGCCAGATAGCGTCGGACGGCGGCACCAAGAGCGACATACCTAGGTGCACGGATTAAGAAGGCGAGGGCTTCTTTTGCCAGTTTGCGAAATGTATGGAGAGCGAAACAGATCAGTCGACGCACCAAAATCCGAATTTTTAACTCGAACGTGAAGTCTGTACTGTTATAGGCCAGTGAAACATGATGTGTATCAGCGGAGAACACTCAGAAGCTGCAGGTGTTTATCAACCGATGCCTGCGGTACATAATTCGTGCCTGGTGGCCCCACAATTGGATCTCGAATTCCGAGCTTCATCGTTTGTGCCATCAGAAGTCAATAGAGACAGAAATTTGTGAACGGAAGTGGAGGTGGGTCGGCCACACACTACGACGGAGTGGAAACGAAATCTACAAGCAAGCACTGGACTAATCCAGCAGGACATCGCAGTAGAGGCAGACCCAGAGGCTCGTGGCGGCGGAGCCTAAACAGTGAAATTAAGAACGTTGACCGAAATTTGACTTGGGCACCGGTCAAG